>NC_134900.1:32054869-32117369 GCF_041734735.1 Babylonia areolata
ACATAAAAGATGTTAAAACAGATATAATAACGTATAAATCACAGTACAATGTGCACCAGGAGTGTTACAAATGCACTGAAGTGAAGACTGTTTTTGTTGCTTTTCGTGTGGAAGATTGTTGGCCTAAATTATTTAAGATTACTTGTTGAGCATTGTGATGAGCAGTGTTGTGATGTGGTGAAGGCCAAAACACAAGTAAGATTACTTTAGTTTATACATTGTGTACATGCAGTCTGCCTAAATCAGTTTGTTTTTCTTAACAAGCAATCTGATTATTTATGAATATGTATACATATTTGATTATGTGATTACTGAGTTAGATATTAGATATTTGGGAGTTGTGGTGCTTTCTTTTTTCCACATGTGGAATGAATGATATTTGACTTTTACATTTCTAATGTTTTTTGTTCATGAGATGTCAGAGGACTGTAATAGGGGTTATGTGAAGAGGGATGGGAGGACATGACAAATGTGATGTAATGTTAATGTCTTAGCTCATCGCCCTGAACTTTTGTTTAGACTGGGACTGTCATTAATACCACTGCTAACGTAACAAAATACAAGAAAAATTATTTTAAGGATGATAAGCTGACATACAAATCACTGATGGTGCATTACTTTTATTCACCAATTAAGATCAAAGGAAGAGTAGATTAAAGGGGCGACTCAGACTTACCATTGACTTACTTTGGATTCCAGATTTGATCTTCTCCACTGGGCCACATACATTTATGTTCACAGTGGTTGACAGTTTGGAAGAAAGGGCACCTTGAAGTCACATTCACATAATTTTATAACCTGAGCAGCTGCATGTGACATTGACAGTTTTAGTCAATTTATTACCCTGTCTTGGATTTCACATTGTACTTCTTGAGATGTGTGTGTGTGTGTACACAAGACAGTACACAGCTGATAGTCCTACAGACCTTTGTGTACTTTGGAAATGTGGCGCAAAAGATAATGGGGTTGTCTTAACTCCAAGAGAGAGATCACATTTCTGTGTTTACAGTCAAGCATACACTGGATTTTTCTCCCTGCCACTTTGTGCTGTAGACACGTTGTCTGCGCGTTTATCTTCTGAGAGGATAGACCAAGATCTTTAATGGAACACGTGGAATTTGTGAAAGAAACCACCGAAAAAAAAGTTATTCCTGGACAAACCTTGTAAAGAATAGACAAAAAGGAGAAGAAATAAAGTGTTACCAGACTGCTGTGACATGTTTTCTCTGCCCACGTCTGTTGTAAAGATGGAAGCATCCTTGGCTGTAGTTCATGAGAACCCCACAGTCATATCCTTTCTTTGTTCTACTCTGTGAGTTTGTCAGTGTGTGGTGTGTTGGGTGGGTGTGAGTGAGTGAGAAAGAGAAAGAGAGCGGAACTGCAAAGTTGGTGTGAAATTCATGACATTTTATGATACATGTGTAAGAATGAATTTTGTCGCTTTAGTTTATGACAAACTTGTACATGTGTATATTTAGCTTGGACAGTAGCATGACCACTTCAGTTTCAAACTGATCTATACTTCCTGTGATTCTACATGAACGTTTTCATATAATTACGGTCTCACCAGTATTTTCATATAAATCTGATCTCGCTACTGTTTATCAGGTGTTTAAGATGTGCACATGTGGGCTGGAGGTGGGTGGGGTTGCACATGCGTACTCACAAATGTGTGCACATGAATAGGTACATTTCACGTCCACCGAAAGGGCTGATGATATTTATTATAACTGACGTACATAGAGCTAATGAGATTGATAATTGGTGTGCAGAGAGGTAATGAGATGGCTGATTGGTGTGCAGAGCTGATGTCGCTGAGCCCTGTCAGCTGTGGGGGAGGGGCCCTGACGACCAGCATCATCACTGAGGAATGCCTGTGACTTGTCCCGGCAGCCACACGTGTGCCAGCTCCAGCACTGTAATCCTTGCAACTCTCCCCACGTAGCAGTCTGCGGGTTCTCTTTCTCCTTTCGTTGCTGGAGCCGCCGCCTCGTCGCCGTGGAGTCGAAACGACATTCATTGCCGTTGGATGGATGTCTGTCTGCCTTGTCTGAACTTTGTCTGCGCTTTTTCGAGTGGTGTTTGCCAGACGTTTTATTGTAAATTGTTTCTCTAACCGTGTTGAATCAGTGGCTGCCTGTTTGTTTGTACAGAAAGCTATGTTATGCAAAAAGTAGTGATAGTGAGAGAGAGAGAGAAAACGCCTGATTCACGAGTTCTTATTGTCTCATCTTAACTTGTCTCAGATGTCACATGGTGGTGTCTAAGAGTGTAATTCTTTTATCTTTTTTTTTTTCTTTAAAAAAAAAAAAAAAAAAAAGAAGTTTCCAAATGGGTGTCTGAGAAGTGAGAAGAGCTACCTCCCCTTACACAATGTGCCAGTTTCAGCTTGTCGTGGAACTGACCCGCCTGTGGTGCCAAAGTTTTCTTACATTACTCACAAGAGTGCCGATTTTTGCCCAGTGGGCGGGGTGTGTGTGATGCCAGAGGTCTCAAGAGTGACGTGTTGCAGAGTTGCTGGCGAGTTCTCAGACTGCCTCGTTTGGAAGTTGTAAAAATGTACGATTTTTTTTTTTTTTTGTCTGTTTTCTGTACCTTTTTAAATGTGACTGAGAGAAAAAGTTGATATTATTTGCAGAACATTCCTGATGGTTGTTCTGATTTTTGCCAGCATGGTGTTTTTGCCTGACACTGAGGTTTGGCAGAGCCTTGAATGCATGAAATTGAGGTTGTTGACAAAGATTTTTTTCCCCACCTTGTAAAGGTCAGATGGTTATAATAGGGTGAAAAAAAAGAAAAGTCATTGAAGCATAATGCATTATTTGCAATTACTAGACATTTCAGAAAGGCAACTTCATGTCGTAAATTGTTCTGGAAATTTTAGACACTTTGATTCACTCTATTGTCATTGTCTTCTTTACTGCCACAGTCACTGATATCCTAATGTTTGCATAAATTCTGATGTGAAAAGGAAACAGAGCAAAATTATGAAGAATCTGATCTAATAAAACAGCAAACTATGGATCTTTTGTTTCAAAAAAAAAAAAAAAATCTTTTGTGTAAATGTATCTACTTGCTGGATTTCTCTCTGTGATATGACTTAAAGAGCTCTTTAACATTTATAGAATAACATTGTTTGACATCATATGCTGTCTGTTGCTGTTTATGATGTATATTACTGCTGTGAACTATCTGATCAGTGTGTGCAAAATACCACACGTGCATTTAAATGTGTTGCAGGAATTAGACTTGGCATTTATTTCTTTTCAGACTACCCCCATTTTCCCCTTCCCCCACATTCCTCTCAAGTGATTTGATTGATTTTTTTTTTCTTTTCTGATTTATTATGATGACAGTTTCAATGAAACTGAAGAATGAGCACTGTGCAAGACACTGTGTGTTTGTGTAGACCATAGTTTTAGTTTGGGATTCATTTTAGTTCAAGAAAGGACTTGAGTAAAAATCATTTGCTCCCGTTCACTGTTTTGACAAAATTCTACTGCTGACTTTTTCTTTAACCCACAAAAGTTTGCTTTTAATCCAGGTTATGCATGTATGCCTGAAATCATTAGAATGGAGTGTTTGTGTGGAATTTATAGGGAGTGCATGGACGCTAAGAATATGCATCTGTGTTGGGATTGGTGTGTTAACAGATGTCTTAAATCCACAGTAATTGGTTGAAAAAAAATTGTACATAACAATTGTATCAGGGTTTGTAAGCAATATGTCACTGTGGTGGTTGAATATGGATACTCATTATGTATTTATGCACAAGAAAATGAATTGTGTATTTTATTAGCATTCATATAATCATGTGTTCAGGTCATTTTGTGTAATGTGACATTTTAACGGTAATGTATCAAAAAATATTTATTGCATCTCTCTCACCATCATATATTTCTTCTTAACTAGATTGAATTATAACAAAGGGAACACGCATCGTTGTCTTGGATGTTTTTCAGGACTGAGGATTGACAGTGAGCATTTGTTTGGAGAGATTGGTTTGTGTTGAGATGAAAGGAGCTCATTGCTTGGTAAATAAATGAGCTGTTGTTTTTATTGCCTTTGGCGAATGAGGTACAACTTACAGAGGTGGTTGATTGTGGCAGTTGTAGTTTTATATATGGTTGTTCCACTCTCACTGATATTTTAACAGTCCTGGTGATTTTGTATGTTGTGCCAGTGCACTGTTCACTTTCTGGCGCTCGTCATTAAAATGATTTGAACGAAGCTGAGTTTTTCTGAAGTGGTATGTGTGTGTGTGTGTCCTTTTATGGTAGTGTGTGTGAGTCGTGACTTTTAAGTTAGCGCTTTCGGTAATAAAGTAAAATTGTCAGTGATTCCAGAGCGTTCTGTCTTCCTTTTTGAAACAGCACAAGTGGGAAATATTCCTCATGTTTCAGACAATACCTGATGCATGAGGATGTTAATTTCTATTTTCCTCCCACCTTTTGTTTGTCAATGTGTGAATCAGTCATGTTGTTAAGATTTAGTTAATAATAAAAATGAGCATGGTATCTTAATGTGCAGATGATACAACTTTGATAGCAACATACAAGCGAAAAAGTGTTTAATAAAAAGTTCAGCAGCTTTGAAATATGATGATAATAATGGTAACAATGGGGATTTATAATGCACTTTGTCTGATTAGCACAGTGGCCCAGCAGAGTGCTTCGAATTAACATCAAGGAGGGGTGGGGGGGAGCTTACAAAAATCTTTAACACAGGGCACAATACTCGTGACAAAGTGAGACAAACGGTATGTGTCGATGAAACGCACACGCGCACACACGCACGCACATGCTTGTATTGTTGGTTTTTTGTTGTTGTTTTCGATAGAATTGTTTGAATGTCACTTGTGATTGTTTAATTTTGTACTATCCTTTCCAAACCCCCACTTCCCCTATTTCTTCTTTTTTTCCTATTTTTTTCTTTTTCTTGATGGCAGTATGTTAAAAAAAAAAAAAAAGCTGTATAAGCTTATTCTTTTACCCTCAATAAAGATCAATTTCACTTCACAACACACCACACCACACCACCAAACCACTTTCCCAACACCTAGACATCCATAAAAGCAGGTTTTGTGTGGATGTATTCTCAGGCCAGATTTGAACTGAGATTTTGTGTCAGATTTTGCATTGCAGATATGGTGAGGATGTTTACTCCAGGTGACGGATGACCAAGGTAAGAAAAGGCATGCTGTCCTTGTAATTTCTTTGTATGATGTAGGACACAGAGAACATTTGCGTCAGTTTACTTACGTAGGCCCTTTGCTCCCTAATGAGCATAGGCCATCAACGACGTTTCTCCACCAAACACGACTCTGGGCTGTCCTTTCTGCATCCCTCCAGCTAGATCCCAGCCTCTTTAGCTCTACTTTATTGTCCCGCCTCCAGCTGTTCTTCAGCCTTCCTCTCCTCCTTCTCCCATGTGGGTTCCAGGTCAGGGCCTGGTGTGTAGCGATGATGGGGTGTGAGTCAGCAGATGATCAGAATGACTGAGATGGAAGGTAAGCTTCACAATATCGGTCAGGTACTGAAGGCATTTGCCAGATTAAAAGTATTGACAGTAACATACAAAGCAAAATGTGGTTTAAAAAAAAAAGAAAATGCCTTCAAATTTGACAGCAATACAGATGAAAGTGTTAAAAAAAAAAAAAAAAATGTCAGCAATTTTAGCGGTAGTATACGAGCAAAATGTGCTTTGAAAAATTGTTTTTTGCTGGTTTCACTGGCATACTAGCAAAATGTACACACGCACACACACACACACACAGAAAGTCAGCAGTTTTGACAGCAACATGGAACCAAAATAAGCTTTAGAAAAGAAAAAAAAAAGGTAGGCAAGTTTGACAGCAACAGACAAGTAAAATGTAAAGGGAAAAACAGAGCTGGGACAATTTTCACAGCAACACACGAGCAAAAACCAAACAAAAACCAAAAAAAGCAAGCAATTTTGATCCACAACATACAAGCAAAATATTCTGACCAAAAAAACAAAAATAAAGGGAGAGGGGTTGCGGGATGTATCAATTTTGGTAGGAACATGCAAGCAAAATTGCGCTAAAAAAAAAGTGTCATCAAACCAAAATGCGCTTTTAAAAAAAAAAACATAACAGGTTCAGTGATTTCAATAGCAAGGTGGAAGTAAAATAAGCTTGAAAAAGTAAAACATCCTTCATAAAAATTAAAAAAAGGTCAGCAACTTTGTCAGGATATCAAGGAAACTGTGCGCACGCTCGCACGCACGCACACACACACACACAAACAAACACACACACAAAGCATTTCAACTGTTATGTATCCAGTCTAATTTATTGCGGTTTGGTTTCTTATGGCACTTGGACATTTTTCTTTTATGATTTCAGTTGTGGAGTATACACTGGAAGCCTGCTGACAAAACAGATTGCTTACAAATGGTCCAAGAGAATCTGGCTGCATGTCCGGGGAATTCTCTCTCCCTCTCTCTCGCTTTATACAAATACAAATTTGAATGATTCTTTTTCTTGATAGTCTTCAAAAGGAGGATCAGGTTTTTAATTTGCATTGATTATAAAACACACAGATACAGCTATGTTTTTAAATGGTACATTATTTCCAATCACAAGCACATCATGCTTTCTCTGAACAAAATAATGCATCCAGTTTAAAAGTGTACAAGAAAACAAAATTCAAGAGAAATGGCATGTGTGTGTGTTATGCTATTAATACATTGATGAGGACTGTGCTCCAACCTTCAACGTACAGATGCTCTGCTCCTTCATTTACTTCATTCACCATCTACTGATTAACTGGAACAGTAGGTTGAGGGGAGAGGGAGGGAATATATCAAACCCAGTCTTGACAGAAAATAACTTAAAAAGCATATCTTCTTCCTCTTCCATTAAAGTGACCTCAGTCATCATGTTGACTATTCTGTCACTTGGAGGGGATGTCGGATACGCACTGGAAAAAAAAAAAAAATCTGAGCTACTGGGGGAGACTGGAGGCCCTTGACAACAAACGTGTCAATGGTCTTGGCATCCACAACTTCCTGGGGGAGGTTGTTCCAGTCTCTTATGGTCCGTGGTAAGGACACCTGCTGGTACTGGGTCTGGCACTGAGGCAGAACGAGCTGCTGGTTGTGGCCTCTTCTCTGGCGGGCGGGCAGTGGCTGGAGCTTGTCCTTGATGTTGCTGCTGGTGATAGTGTTACGCTGGATGCGCCACAGCATGGAAAGGCAGGCAATCTGGCGCCTGGATTCCAGGGAGGGCCACCGCAGTTCGTCAATCATGTTCAACACGCTTGAGGCGTTGCGGTAGCACCTCATGATGAACCGGGCTGTGCAACGCTGAACAGCCTCCAACCTGTTGATGTTCTGCTGCATGTGGGGATCCCAGACTGTAGTGGTGTACTCTAAGATAGGCCATACAAAGGCCTTGTACACCGTCTCCCTGATCCCTCGCAAGCCAATCTTCAGGTTGCGGAGCAAGAACCACAGTCTTGTTGGCCTTGGAGCACACGGCGTCAATGTGCTCGTTCCAGCTCAGGTCTTTCTTGATGGTGACGCCCAAGTACTTGGCACTGTCAACGGTGGTCAGGGTGTGCCAGTGGAGCTTGTACGTAGGCTGTAGCACCTTCCTGCAGCGAGTCACTGGCAGCGTGGTACACTTCCCTGGGTGGAACAACATGTCCCATCTCTTCTCCCACTGAGCAAGCTGGTCGAGGTTGTGCTGTAGATGGGTCTGTTCTTCCTGGGAGTGCTCCACATCATACACTGCCATGTCATCCACAAACAGTCGGGCGTGGGCGGTGAGCAGGTCTGGCAGGTCATTGATATAGACCAGAAACAGGCATGGTCCGAGCACGTTACCTTGAGGGACTCCGGACTGGACACTGATGGCGTGCTCCGTTGATGACCACCACCTGTCTCCAGTAAGTCAGCGATCCAGCGGTTCAGCACCCACCGGATGCCGTAGTGGTGGAGCTTGTGGATCAGGAGGGAGTGGCTGACCCAATCAAATGCGTTCGCGAAATCAAGGATCAGGACGTCCGTCTGTTTCCCTCTGGCCATGTTCTCCACCAGCTCATCAGCAAACTCGAGGAGCTGCATCTCGCAGGACCGTCCCTTCCAGAACCCCTGCTGCCGATCATTGAGCACCCCATGGTGCTCAAGATGGTCCATGGTGGTGCTGGTCAGGATGTGCTCCAGCACTTTGCAGCAGACACTGGTCAGCAACACCGGGCAGTAGTTGGCTGGCTCATACTGCTCACCCTTCTTAAATACTAGTGTTACATTGGCGTCTTTCCAGTCTGATGGTATGAGGCCTGTGTCAATGGACAACTGGAAGATGATGATGAGAACCGGGGTGATCTCGTCTGCCAGTTCTTTCAGAACTCTAGGGCTGATGCCATCAGGGCCGGGGGCCTTTCCAGGCTGTAAGTTATGGAGGAGTTTCCTCACACCTTTGGCAGTGATGGTCACATCGTCGTAGACGAGACAGAGCGAAAACCTGACAAGATGGCATGGAGAGCCTTGGCCAAAGGAATGATTCAGCGCTTATAGCTGTTAGAGGCGTTTGATTGGCTAAGAGCGGGCCAGGCTAAGAGGGGCGTCTTTTCACTGTTAGCCGCGCGAAATTTGGCCAAACAGAGCAAACCATAGGCCTAGTTTGCATCAGTTTGACATGGTAAGTATACGCAAACACCAAACATGGAGTATAATACAAACTCCTCCTTTTGGTGGTAAACTCTTCAATGGTGTAGTTCCTGCCCTCACTGAACACAGTCCAGAACTGGTGATTCAGCACATCAGCTTGTTCCCTCGGGTCCACCATTAGGTGCCCTTGAACTCTGAGGGGGGCACTCCAATGGTGGATGACTTCTGATGCTTAATATAAGCCAAAGTGTTTGTGCTTGCCAACTAGTCCAGAGTCGTCTTCCTCAAAGGTGTCGCTGAGGTAGGACCAGTAGGATCTGCGCAGCTCACATTGGACCTCCCTGCATAGTTGCTTGTATGTCTGTTCAGCTCCTTGGTGCCTTGCTTACACATCTTCTTGAAAATGCAGTTCTGTCACTTGAGTAGGCTGCGCAGGGTGGGGGAGATCCAGGGCTTGTTCTCCTTGACGCGGGCCTGCTTGTGTGGAATGAAGTCAATGACGGCTGCTTGGAGAGTGTCTCTGAAGATTGACCACAGCTCCTCTGTAGTAGTGCCGCTCTTCATGTCCTCAATCTGCACCTGCAGGTTGGCCATGGATTTCCTGAGTCCATCCCAGTCTGCCTTCTTGTACAGCAGAATGAGTCAGGGGATCTGTTTCCTTTTCTGTGGGTGAATGGTCACTTAGCAGTAAACCACATCATGGCTGGACAGTCCAGGGAGAATCTCGATATGTGGGATGAGCTGTGGGCTGTTGGTGATGATGAGTGTCTTGTCTAGGCGTGTTGGAACGTCCACCATCTGTTCCAGGCCACAGTCATTCAACATGTTTATGAAGGGCATGATGGAGTCTGGGGCAGGTTGAGTTGGGTTTCAGCGCCATGAGCTTCCAGCCCAAGACTGTAAAGTTGAGGTCTTTGCGATGAGGATGTGGGTGTTGGGGATGGTGATGGCTTTATTGAGTGAGGCACAAAAGAGCTTCAGGCTGTCTTCATCCGAGACGTCCGGTCTGGTGCAGATGTAGAGGGTTCTCCTTCCCTACAGCTTCAGACGAACCCAGGTGAGCTCGCAGTACTGGAGCATCAAAGGCATCCAGAGTGGATCTCACAGCTATGAGAACACCATCGTCTTGACGGTTTCTGTCTTTACCGAACACTTTGTATGTTCTGGGAAGGATCTTGGCATCTTGAATGGAGGGATTGAGCCACGTTTCTGAGGCAACAACAATGTCCGCTTTGGTGTTGTCCAGTAGGTTTGTAATTTCTGGTTTCTTGCCTGGTGACGATTGCAGGTTGATGTTGAGCAAGCATAGAGGGTGACGCCTCCACTTATCTTGCTGGCTTGCGTGAGATGGTGTGGAAGAGTGAAGCGGATGCCCCATAAGCAGGCCTGTAGGGGTGGTTGGGAAGGGCAGTCAGCGGGGAGGTTGGGGAGGAAAGGGTCAGAGTCCCACTTGACTCTGTGCAGGTCAAAAACTGGCTGGCTGGCAGGATTACCACATATGGCACAATGCTAGGAGACATCCTCACCAAGCGCCTCATGACGCAGGTACAGCGCTGTGTCCACACTCTGGCAGTGAGCGTGGTACCATTGGCGGCAGGTGTTACAGGCTAGGCCTCTCGATCCCCAGTCCACGGTGCAGTCACGCATAACCACGAGGAGTGGGAGCCTGCAGAATCAGTAGATCCACTGACTGTGGGGCCAGGAGCAAGGGAGTTGCTCAACAGAAGTGTAGCAAGGTACAGGAACACCAATCACTGTTGATAAAAACGAAGATATAATGAAGATTGACCAATGGCATATCATTCTTCATAAACATAGAGCAGCATATAGATAAGTACATCAAAATACACAAATGAATTATTTGTTTCGGTATGTCTGTTTCAACTGGTGAAACAAGTGCTACCTACCCACTATAATATTATAGATCAGACACTTCTTTGATCATTTTCTGATCGACATCTTCATTACTTAAATGAGTCCCGTTTATTATATCATTGAACAGCAACTGCTTTTCGATTTTTCAGTGTGTAAAAAATTGGCCCATGGATATCAGATTTAGAACACGAAACAAATTTCCTGCACCTTACCCTACACATCGGATTTCTAGTTTGTAGCAGCTCCAGGCACAAACCCACACACAACAAAACACGAAACACTCAATCATACGTGATTTCTGTACAAGCCTCACACACGTTACTCCACCCCACCCACACCATTATAAAGATATATATATAATTAGATTAAGATTAATAGCGCTGTGACCTATGATTGACATCAGCTTATTTAGATCTGGAACTGGCGTGTCGCCTCAGATCCTGCGTCACCCTGCGTGGAGCCAATCAGAAAAGCACCAAATTGTGTCAAAGGCCCGGATAGTCTCTGGCCCAGTTGACGTCTTAACGTCTTTGCTATCTTTTGCATAAAAATAATAAACTTTGAGACTGCAGATGATAGTTTTAAAATGAATATTTACATTGAAAACGAATCTGCTGAACAGGGTTTATAGACTGATGAAATAAATATAATAGATAAATTTTGGTCCAGGGGTAAGTTGGTCATGTGATGAGAATTAATATATGAGGCGTCATCTTGCTTGATGCTTGGCCTGATTCTGTCTGGTAATTAAATATAACCGGTGCATCTGCATGTGCATGTTTAGATTGGAAGGAACTAAGAAGGTAAATTTAACTAATTTGTAACTCGTGTCAGAGTTACATCGGAAATCGTTTCTTAAAAAGTAATGCCTTTTTTTGTTGGGATTTTAGGATTTAAGAAGCCTAATTTGTTTGCGGGCGCCATTTTGCCGTTGAATTTGGCGGTCATGGGGAATTCTAATGCACTGCTTGAACATTGATCTTTTCGGAAATGAAGTATATAAGCTTATAACTTAGTACCATTAGTTTGAGTAAAGGGTTTTTGAGACGACGGTTAACACGATAAGACAGGATGTTAGATCAGTACTACGAGCATACAGGTTTGTTGAATCAACGTCAGAAATGTATACAAAACTTAGTTGGTCTTGGTGATGTAGATCTAAATTCTGCACATGTTCTTTTTAACCCCATTTTCCCACACAGGGTCATTTGTGCACTGTAATTACCATGCACGGTATAGGTGTTAAGGAAATCGTGTGGCTCGGGAAGCATGAAAAAAGAAAAAGACCAATGGCCTATTCAGTAATTGACCCCAGTAAAAATCAGCCACATAGCCGGTGGTGAATGTTCAAACATCTATTGGAAATGGTTTCATATCGGACTTTACCCATGCTTGTGTTTGCATGTGTGTGTGTGTGCATATTGTATAATTGCCATTCTCTCTAAACCATTCATGGGGAAATAAAACCTGCTGTAGTTTGTATATAAATTTAGTTTATAACTCAGAACCTGGACACACGTATGTAGTGTACAACAATAGGATATTGTGATTTTTAGCACTGCACAAGTGTGACATTAAAAAAGCCAAATATTGCTGGTACATCATTAACTGATTAAATGTGACAATGGAATTTCTTTCATTATTTCAAATGAAGGTGTACAGATGGAAAAACCAAGTTCTGACAACCTGCACTTGTTAAGTGAATAGGAAATGGTTTGACCACAGTTCAGTCAGGGTGTTGGATGCACAGTCAGTGCACAGTGCATGCTGCCACAGCAGAGGCCAGACATCTCTTTTCACAGTGGCTTGCTATTTGCGTTGAAGTGGAGACACAATGGGCAGTAATGGCAAAAATATGGCTCCTCATTCAGATTCGGTTCATACCAAATTCTAAATGAATATAGATGTACTGTGACCTTAATACCAGATGAAGGATGGGGGAATTTACATTCTTTTTTGAGTATGGGTATTTGTGAGTATGGGTGTGCTCACACCCATATGGTGAAAAATAGAATGGTCTGATTACCTTTCAGAAAGTGGGTGTCCTCACAGTCCCATCAAAGCTTAAACTTTGTTCTTGTTTTTTTGATTTTTGCATGGAAGATCATTAGATGTATAAAGTGATAAGATATTTGCAGGTGTAACAGTGAATATGTAAGTTCTGATAATTTGAATGCATGCCTAGGTTCAGTCACCTGTGAAGTTTATATATCTCACACAAGAAACAATCATTTGTTCGAGAAGCAGTCATTTGTTCATGTATAGATCTGAGTCTGCATGTTTTATCAAATACTAGTGGACTGATTTAATAACAGTATGGTTTGGTTCAGTGACTAACATTCTTCAGTCTATTCAAATATGTAAAATACTGTAAGATCTAAAGCAGTATTCAAACTGACGGGTGATAATCAGTAGTTCTCTGCCATGTGAAATCTATTTTTTTTGTGTGAAAAGCTCTCAAGATATCATTTTCACAGAGTCGACTGCATATTTAAAATCAAATGTCTACAATTCCCAGTGAGAAAGACATGAGAATTAATGTGTTAAGATCATCGTTAAGTATGCATTTGAAGTCTCTAGACAAGTAATTATGATCATGATATCTGGCAGATACATTTTTTAAAAGTTTATCATTCATTCTGACCTCCTTTGAAGAAATGATATGTATTTTAATTTCCTTTTCCTTATTTTATTGATTTTCAAAGATCATTTGTTTTTATTTTGTTGTTTCTGCATGTGTTTTGCTCATTTCAACTGTAGATTGCATGCTGAAGAGAGCGAAATGCCAAGAATGGTGCTGCTGCCTTTGAACAGCTGTGAGGAGAAGAGAGGTGCAAACAGCAGCAGATGCAGGAGGCAGTGGCGGGTCTGGGCCATCATGGCACTGCGAGTGCTGTTCTTCATCATTCTGCTGGTCCTGGCTGATGCCCAGAAATGGCCAGTGAGCGGAGACTGCCAGCCTTGCCAGTGCAGTTACAAAATAACCAGGTAAGATAAAAATAATGAAAAAAGTTTCCCTGTGAACTGCTGCGACTGAGACAGATGAACCCGAAGGGCTGTGTATGGGGGACTCATTATGAGCAGTGTGGGAGGAATGCCACTGAAGCGGTGCTGATGATGGGGCAGCAAGAAAACAAAACAAAACAAAAATGGAATGCCGCCCAAAGAAAATTTTGGTTCAATAAACTTTTATGTAATAATTGATATTTATCTATATAGCATTACCACACCCAAAATTCACAAATACATCCACATGTCAGGATTTATAATAGATGATGATTGTTGAATCCTTAGGAATTATGGTTGTTGAATTCTTGGGGTTCCCTTACATTGTTAAATTCTTAGGAATTATGATTGTTGAATCCTTGAGGTTCAGTGAAGCCTTACTTCTAATAACATTTACTGTATGATGTGGGTTAGGAGTTACATTTACTATAACTTAGGTGATCTCTTTTTTTTTTTTTTCACTTCCATGAAATTCTATGACATGATCAATAAAATAAAAAAATTTAAAAAAATTCAGCCACGTCCAGTCCAAAAATGGTGGAGTGTTAATTGAACGATAAAATGATCATATACTTCCATGTACATCATGGGTGCACACATATTCATAGAATGATATATGAACTTAAGATTATCTTCAGCAGCTAATGTTTGATCCATCGTTGTGATGTTTGCAGCTTTGGGCGAATGCGCACAGTGAACTGCTCCAGGAGAGGGCTTGCTGCCATTCCCACCGGTCTTCCTGATGACCTCATGGCCCTGGACCTTTCCTGGAACTCCCTGGATCCTCAACAGTTGCGTCAACAGCTGTGTAAGTTTCAGTCCCTTCGAAGTGTGTCCTTGGCCTTTGCTGACCTCACCACTCTCTCTGACATCCTTGAGGAATGTTCCTCAGTTCTGGAACTCAATCTCACAGGCAACCGCTTGACTCAAGTGGATTCCACAACATTCATGGGTCTGAAGAATCTGCGCCGCTTGCTGGGCTTAGAAGTGGAATCAGTTGTTTCAAGGGATGTCTTTAAACAGCTGACCAACCTCAAAGATCTTGATGTCATATTTCATGGAGTGACTCTGCCAAAAGGACTGTTTGATGATCTTGTCATTCAGAGCTTGAATCTTGTTGTCACACAGGCTTCCTCCCTGCCCCAAAGTGTGTTTGAGTTTGGACAGAAAACGTTGAACACTCTGCAGCTGATTGGAGAACGCATCACCCAAGTGGATGAAGATCTTCTGAATGGACTGAGCGTCCTGAAGAAGCTGTATCTGGTGATGCCATCAGTCCAACGTCTCCCAGAGCGCTTCTTTCACAGCCAGCAGTTCCAGCCAAGCGACAGCACTGTGCGTCTGGCCAACCTTCAGGAAGTGGAGATCAGTGGCATCCAGAGACTGCCTGCCATGCTTTTCAACAAGCTGGTCACTCTGGAGACCCTGCAGCTGACAGACATTGGCAGCTTCCCTCAAATGGGCTTCCTGGATGGGGCGGTCAACCTGCGCACCTTGCTGATCACAGGCAGCAGACTGCCCAGCATCCCAGCTGGCTGGTTCAAGCAGCTCTATAGCCTGGTCACCCTCACTCTGTCAGGACTGCAGGTGGAGAGTCTGCATGAAAGAGTCTTCCAAGGACTGATGAACCTTAACTACCTAGATCTGTCCAACAACAAGTTAGATCACATCACTGCCAAGATGCTGATGCCTTTGAACAAGACCCTGGAGACTCTGATACTGAGGGGTAATCTCCTCACAGAGATCAACAAAGATGTTCTGGGTAGGCTCGGCTCTCTGCGTCAGCTGGATGTTGGTGAGAATCGCCTGACTAATGTTTACAGCAATTCTTTTGTGGGAATGACCTACCTCTCGGTCCTCTATCTCAATAACAACCGTCTAACATCTTTGCCCAGCAATATTTTCAGAGATCTGCTGCAACTGGAGTCAATGTCCTTATCTGACAATTACCTGGTGGAGTTTCCCAAGGCAATTCTACAGCTAAATGGATCTTTGATAAGTTTGGATTTAACTTCAAATGAGCTGCGTGAGGTACCTGCGTTCCAGCTGTGTCGCTTCATGTATCTGCAGGTGTTGGACATTACGAACAACATGTTGCACTGTGACTGCCCACTTTTGGCTCTCCGGCAGTGTCCCCAAATTACTGTGAATGGTCAGTGCAAGTCTCCTTCACAGTACCTGGACATGTCTATTGGTGACATTGATGTGCCAGCTGGATTTTGTGTGGAAAAAGTGGAGACCAAAGAGATGACAAGTGGTCCACAAAGTCATATACTTAACACCACACCATCAGCAGTTGTTAATGATAATTCAGTCAGTCACTCCCCTCAGACTGATCAGTTAAACATAAAAGTAACAACAATCATGCCAGAGGCTGCAGCAGTACCACCAGTGAATGTTCTTCACAACTCCAGTGTAAATCAGAATTCATCGGTCACGTCAACAGCAAAAGCTGATTTAGCAGCACCAACCCCTGGTCAGATCACACAGATTGAAACCATTATCAGAAAACTGTTCACAGAAAATTTAACAAGTCCATCTGAGTATAAAAATCCAGAGTTACTTTCAAGGCAAAGTGTGAAAGCTGTGTCACATGAATTGACAACAGTGCAGCATTCTGCCAGTACCACTAACAAACCGCGCATGATTCAGAATATGTCAGTTGTTCAGAGTGATTCTGCCAGTCTTCAAAGAGGAGAACTTCCTTCATCATCCAGTGTATATGGAAAAGAACAAGTCCAGACCAGCAAACAGAAAACCAACTTAAGTCGTCAACCCAGCCAAGGAGATGTAAAGGCTGTTCAGCAGGCAAGTACAGGAAGTGATAAAAGTAAAGGCCAAGATACAGGGAACAACATAGACCACATGATGGGAGATGCTCCTGGAAAAGGGTCTGATCTGTCAAAGGTCACAGAGTCACTTCCCAGTAAACCAGATCTGTCATTTCCAAAGTCTACAAAGCATTCACCTCTGGTTTGGGAGAAACACAGTACCACTGAAATCATGGACTTACCTTCACAGTCGGTTGATGAATCAGACCAGTCAGCTCTGGGGTCTCCATCCCAGTCATCACAAATTCAAGGACATGGTGCGAACCGTTCCCGCCAGTTTGTTAAAAACACAGGAAAGGGAAGCCCTGTTGATGATGAACAGACTGGACTGGACGCTGCAAAAATTTCAACAGTTTCCTCAGCTGCTTCAACACTTTCCGGAGGATCAGTGGGGAACAAGATATACAGTGGAGCCAGTACAGCCGTCTCTTTTACTCCTTCAGCAGAACCCACTGCCAGTCTGGATGCTGACAACATGGACAGCATGAATCCAACCAACGAGAGTTACCATGGTCCAAAGGGTGAAGAGATTGGCAGCGATAACAAGGAACAGGAAGAGCCAGAGAAAATAGCGTTCAACTTCATCATCAGTGCACTGGTAGCCCTGTCCATGTTTGGCTGTGCTGTGCTGGGCATCATTTTCATGCGTCGATGGCAGCAGAAGGGAAGTTACACCCTCAACAATGAGGACACTGAGATGAACAACCTGGATATTGACATCATGGAAGCGGCTGCTGCGGAAAAGCCAGAGATAGCTTAGTGAAAATGAAGGATGATCTTGAATGAAATAACAGTTTGAGTACTGACATCTGCAGCAAATGAAAAAAAAAAAGATGAGATCTCATCAATCAGATGAAAGAAACCAGTGCAGTAAAAAAAATTCCAAGAAAAAAAGGGAGATTCTGTCAATCCAGTAACTGTTAAAATCTGTTAAAGTCTTTCAAGCACTCTTTTAATGAAATTAGTTTTAAAGGATGATAAACACCCCCTTCCAAAATGCCAAATGAAATTTGTAGCATTTAGATTATTTGAAAATGTTTTAAATAGTTTTTAAATTATATGAAAGTATTTAAAGTAACTTAAATTAATTGAAACTGCTTAATGTATAGAATGAAATTTGGTTTTTAATTAACATTTGCAGCTTTTAACTTTTATGAACATATGCAGCTTTTGAGTTATCTGAAATAGATTATTGAAATTGCTTTTAACTCAAAACAAAAAAGACAACAGTTTTTAACATGGAGTTTGTTTTATTTTGAACAGTCTGATAACAGAATATTTATCAGCATCATTTTTTGTGTTTTAGCTTGTCATAGTAGTCAGACAGATAGTGTGGTATTGTATTTTATTTTGTTTGATATAATTTAGTTATTGATGAACATTGAAAAATTAGTTGTTTCAGTGGACAGTTTTAATGCATTTGTTTTTGCCATGCAAATAGCTGGAAATGTTTTTTGTTTGATGTTTAGGTTTTTATACAGAAAAAGAATTACTCCTTTTTTCAGTGGAGTATTGTCTGCAAAATGGACAGCAATATTATTATTATTATTAAAGTTTTAAAAAATTCACCTCTCAGAGTCTGTGTCTGTTCTTTTTTGTTTTCACCTATTCACTTAATGATTAATCCTATACAATCTGCCCTTCATGACATGAACTGCCAAGGTGACCTGTCATATCAGTATTAATTGTACAGAAACTGGTTCTGAAGTCCCTTTTGCCACTTTCTTCCAGTTTGTAGTAAAATAGGTGGTTTGACTGCCTGATAATAATTACTGAAAAGTGGTATGTTGCTGACATCAGTAACCAAGTCCTTGCCTCAGTCTGTTAGCAGAGAAGCAGCCACAGAACTTGCACAGTTACTTTTCTAAAATTCCATGAAAATGGGCAGTGTCTGAAAAACACACAAGTGACAGTGGCTAGTTTTTCTGCTGCTTTGATCCCATGAGGACATTTGTTTTAAAGTCAAACCACTGTGATATTTTTTACATTTTTTCTCTCTCGAGTCTCGGTGAGAATTTATGTGATATTGAATGGTCCAACACTTAACAAGTATGAAGATATTTTCCATTCTGCAGTCGAACAGAAGTCTTGAGTCACCAGTCGCCGTGGCGAAGTGGTTAGCATCGTGGACTGACGGCTGGGAGGACACGGGTTCGAATCTCAGCAGAGGTGGGTTTTTCGGCCTGTGGCCGGCTCCTACCCAGAGTTGAGTGTGCTGTAGGCTTAACCCTTTGAGCCCTGAGTTCCTGAGCAATTTTAACCCTTCTGCCTGAGCTCCTGAGCCAAAATTTGCAAACAGTTGGTATTAAACCCTTTGAGCCCTGACCACCGTTTTACCAGTGGCAGAGAAAAATGACATAATGCCCAGCCACCGGTTGAGCGGTGCGTAAACACTTGAAGCGTGCAGTCTCAACCTGGTCTGTCAGGGCAGAAATCAGGGACAAAACGTGCTACAAAACAACTGTACACAACGCAGCAAGTAATTGATATGCTTGATGATTTATCGGAAGTAGAGTATGACGATGATTACTCTGATCGGTGGAATTCGAATCGGATGATTTTACTACAGATAGTGATGTTGAAAATGAATCTGAGCATGCAGAATCAGTTGATCAAAGGAGGCGTGTCAGGTTGAGACTCTGCACGCTTCATGGTAGAAATCGATCTTTTTTATCCAAAGCACATAAACAAAACACAGTGAAAAGGCGCGGCAATGTTGGTGCTACGTTCGCTGACGTCAGAATATTACGGTTTTTCTGATTGGCTCTTCAATATAAGTCAAACAATAGCAAAACATGACACAAGTGTTTACGCACCGCTCAGCCGGTGGCCAGGCATTATGCCACCCCTCCCCACCACCAGTAAAGCGGTGGTCAGGGCTCAAAGGGTTAAATGGGGAGACTGGGACCACACGGTCGAGTGTCATCCACTTCAAGGATGCATCTTTGGGTGTGTTGCTCTAATTACCTGACCAACACTGCAAGTGTCTGTATCTCTTGGGCCTGGTTAACACCGGGATATCATTATGACAGGAAGTGTAGAGTACAGCCTTGTCACGCAGTCCCAAACCAAAATGGACCTCCATAGCAACATTGTCATTGTCATCCTCTTCCTCCTCCATCATCATCAATATAAAACAAAACAGTCTCGAAGTCTGCAGCCTTTCATGCCCTGCTCTCATGGTGACCTCAGTTTCATACCCCTCCACTTCGTGCTTGGGGTGAGTCCTGTCAATGTCTTCAGTGTCAGCAGATTCATGGGGGGCTGTTGTTTGAGGGATGTAGTGGCGGTCTCCATTCTGGGAGGGATGCTCACTCAGTCTGGCTCCGCAACTAAGCCATTATTGTCGTTAGTAGGTGGTGTGCTAAGTACATTAAATCAGAATGGGCACCACCGAAGTGACTCAGCAGCAGTGCAGGGTCTCCTCTGGTGTGTAGCCTCCTGGCGACCTAACATCAATGGTTCCCTGCGGACTGCCAACGCTGGAACTATGACGGACGAACCCGGGTGTGGCCTTGTAAAGAGGAATCTAAAGGAGCAGTGTGGGAGTAATGGCCACTGAAACGGTGCAGATTGGGGGAGGGTCTCAGGTCTTACAGCATTACATTGATCGGCATTATCATTGCCAGTCAACATCACCGTTGTCGTTGTCTCATTCGTCATTTATCAGATGGATTCCCCCATCTCCTCGACGAAGGCGGCAGTACGTCGCAGGTCCTCTGTACAGCTTCCAGGCTGCTGGGATTGGGTCGGGCCAGGTTTTCTCTTGGAGCACTTGGTGTTGGTGGAGCTGCGGGCTGGACTGCAGCAGATGTTCTATTGTCTGGCTGCCTGTTCTGCAGGGGCACTGCTTTGTGTCGCCGCTACGGAGTTTCGTGTATAGGTGGTGTTTCAGGTGGTTGTGGCCGGTTCTGAGCCTGAAAATGGCTACCTGCTCTCAAGTCAGCAGGTAGTATGGGTCTGCTCTGTTGTGGTGTGGATGCTGCTGCTTCCACTTGTTCTGCAGCTTGGCCTTAATGATGGTCCTGGATTCAAAGTAGCTGGTAGACCTGTCCATCTGCTCTTTCGTAGTGCCTTCCTTTGCCAGGAAGCCAGCAGTCTCGTTGCCAAGCACATTGCAGTGGGAAGTCAACATCACTTAAGATTAAGAAGAATTAACTTTTTTACTGAGGGTAATACAGTAAATGAACAATGCAGTTTTCATCAGGTCCTGGGGGGGAAAATACAGAAAGTTGTTTGAGCAGGGATTGTCTTGTTCTTGGGTTTTGACCCAGTGGCAGGTTAAAGAAGACTGATTTTGCTAGCTTGTGTGTTCGTCACCCCTCTGACATTCAATGACATAATGTGCAGCTGAATTAATTTAATTGATTTTAAGTATGCAGTTGCTGAAACCAAAACCAATGGCTTTTAAGTTTTATGTTGACAGCTATATTTTTGAAAGCATTTTGTGATTAATCGTGATTTTTTTTCTCCAAAAATGCAGCTTTACATCCAGATATTCAAGTTCTGGTATTATTTTGATTGTTTGGATCGGAGTTTGAGGCTCCATTTTGGCATGGTCTTGTGTCCTTGAGAAAGGCACATTTCTGAAGTTTTCTTGACTCCACCCAGGTGTGAATGAGAATCTGACTTTGGTCGAAGAAGGTTAAAAATAGCAGTTGGAGATCATTGGGCACCACCTTCCTATGCCGAGCCCGAAACACTGGGTATAAATTAACTGCTTCGATGGCCAAAGGCTACAGGACTTATATCCTATGTAATCTAGTGTAACTGGGTAACCAGTCCAACACTTTTGTATGGATTTACTTGTGCACAGACATGTAAGCACCCAAAAATGAAAGCAAGAGAAAAAAGTATGCTTTAAAGATTTGTTTTTGTCTGATATTCAACTTAAAAGGATCTTGGAATTGTTAGGATTAGAAGAGTGTCGGAGGAGAGGGTGGGGATTGGGAGTTAGAGAGGGGGAATTATTGAGGGTACGTGGGGGAGGAGTTGAAGGAAAGAAAGTGGGGGCAATATTGCACAATAACCACCCCCAAACACTGAAGCAGATTTGAAAAAAGATCGTCTGTGTGAATGTGGCTGATCCAGAAAAGATGCGATTCCCACCAAAAAAGTATCATTCAGTGTATCGTAATATGTATCAAGCAGGTTGTTCTGTTGTTGTTTTTTGGGGTGAGGGGGGTCCACCTAAAAAAATGTTAAATTACTTCAGGTTGCTCTCTGTAGGGAGAGTTCCCACACAGCACTGGTCTCCACAGGGAGACTTGCCACACTTCACTACTCACTTCACTACTCAACCCTGGGAAAATTACTAAACAGAAGTACCAACCCTACTGCAAGTTGTGTACTTGTTTGTTTATTTGATATTTACATGTCTGGTGTTACTGCAGTGCTATCCACAGGGAGAGGCACTGCACTGCACTGCGCTGTTCTCCCTGGGGAGTGTTCTTTGCACTGCACTGCTCCCTGGGGAGAGTTACTACACAGCACTGCTCTCCTCTGGGAGAGTTCCTGCACAATTCTACTTTCCTCTGGGAGAGTTTCCACACTGCACTGCTCTCCTGGGGGAGAGTTCCTGCACTGCACTGCTCTCCTTGAGGAGTTTCCACACTACAGTGCTCCCCCAGAGTTCCTGCACAGCACTGCTCTTCTCTGGGAGAGTTTCCACACTATATTGCTCTCCCCTGGGAGAGTTTCCACACTACACTGCTCTCCTCTAGGAGAGTTCCTGCACTGCACTGCTCCTCTGGGAGAGTTTCCACACTGCACTGCTCTCTCTGGGGAGACTTCCTGAACAGCACATATATTTATTATTTATGTGTCTGGTGTTAATTATAAATACATAATCAGGGGTGCAAGTGGTTCCGTCTCATACGGATTTCCGTCTTGATGAAATTTCGATTTTTTTTTTTTTTTTTTTTTTTTTTTTTTTTTTTGTCCCTATGCTTTTGGTCCGGGAAAGTTTTGGTTGGAACTTGAATACTGAACTATTCACCGGAAGATGGAACTCTCTTGACTGGTTGACCAGTGCTTAGCTAAACTGAAGCCAGCGCCAGCTGTGTCTGGCCGCGCGCGCTGTGTACGACTCCCATTTTTGCCGCTGGAAGCCGGATGGGACTGTTCGTTGGAAAGCGAGAACAGAGAGAATGTGTGTGTGTGTCTGTGTCTGTTTGTGTGTGTGTGTGTGTGTGTGAGAGAGAGAGAGAGAGGCACACACACACACACACTGTTACTTAGCCCTGAAACTCTGTATTTTACCGAGAGAAAAAAATCGCCTAGGACGGAAAATCATAGAAGACCGGACTTCAGTCTTGCCACTTTTTTCCACTTGCACCCCTGCATAATGCATGTGTGCTCTGGGGGAATGAGCAGAATATTTATATGTGGTGTTAATTATAAATACTTAATGCTTGTGTGCTCTGGGGGAATGAGCAGAATATTTATATGTGGTGTTAATTATAAATACTTAATGTTTGTGTGCTCTGGGGGAATGAGCAGAATTGGGCAAGTGAACCAAGAAAGCAGTGGTAGATAGGCTAAGTAATTCTGTGACAATGTAATGCAGGCAAGATTGATTGGTAGATTCAGTTCAAGCAATATTTATACAGGCAGTAATGCATCTCATCCTTATCATTCTTGATACAGTTCTGCCTAAGCTTGTATTTCAATCACATACATTCTGTGCACTTAAAACATTCCATGATCAAACGAAAACAAAAGTTCACCTTTTTGATGAATTGTTCCATTTATTTGGTTCAGTGTACTAACAACTTTTATGAATCTAGATCGCACTGAACAATGTGTCAGAATAAGGAAAAGCAGCACTTTCTGGTTAAAAAAATTTAAGTGTAGTTTTGAATCACTTCTGCACGTCAGAATTATCTAATACTTGTGAGAACATATGTGCATTTCACTGTGTGTGTCACTCTTGTTCTATGTTCATATAGTGTGTCATATTCTGAGATGTTGAACATAGATAATTACTTTTTGAGAAGATGAATTTGCTCACAACAAGATCTATTTCCTGATTGAAGTGTTGATTTGGTAACTGGGTGTTACTGACAGTTTAGACATGGAAGATTTTTATCCCACAGGGGTGATGTGCATACCTTTGGTAGGGCAGAATATAAGGTTTGACCCTGAGCAATCAGCTAGGCTGCTGCAAGTAAAAATACTAATGGGCCCGTTAGAATTTCTCAGGGCCAGAATTCCTTGAAATTTCCAATCATCTGAGACCAGTACAAAGGAATTTCCTCTTGTTCTCAAGTATTTTGCTGCTCTTCAAAGCTTTTTAAAAAGTTCTGAGTTTGATTTTTCCCTCCCCCAGTGTTTGGTCAACACATTAAGGTTTGCTATGAATAAAAACCCACTGATACCAAAGTGTACACGCAAAGTCAGACATTGAAACAGTCAAATGTGTCAAGCATCAGCATTTACATAACAATGTTGCAACTGCTAATCATCTCTTATTTACAACATTCTCCTGAAGGATTTATTTACCATTTCATGTTCATAAATTAAGGGACACAAATTTGCAAGATCAGTCCAGCATTTAAAAAAAAAAAAAAAAAAAAATAATCATCCACCCAAACAAGTTCACTCAAAACATTCACCCTTGATGTTTCAACCTTCTAACACAATGCACTGAATGATAGTCTGTACATACCCTCCACACAACTCCGGCAAACACACACACACACACCCGTTGTCAACCTCACAGTGTACTAAACACGCTGAAGTACACTCTCCTTATATCCCGTGCGCATGTACCCAGTCTTTCAAACTAATAGCTACACTTCTCTGTACAACTCACAAACACACAATTACAGTGTTTCAACCTGATAACATTCACTGGTTGATACACTGTACACACCCTTCATACAAGCTGTGCAAAACACATGCTCTCAGATTTTCAACTTCATAACATAACTTTATATACACTTTATACAACTGGTGCAAATGTACACCCAGCATTTCAAGCTCGTTAATAATCAATGAATGATTCAAACAGAACACACACTTCGGTCATACAATCGTACAATGACAATCTTTCAACTTACTGGTAAAATACATTTTCCGTACAAATCATTCAGATAACTTATGTAAATATGCACTTTTAATCTTTCAGCCATGTACTACAATTCACTGAATGTTAGAGCCTGTTTGCACTTTCCATATAATTCATGCTAACATATCAAGTCTTGAACTTAAATGCAGTCCACTGAATGATAAAGCCTGTATGCACTTTCCATGTACTTCATGCCAACATACCTAGTCTCAACCTTATGATGCAATCCACTGAATGATAGACCTTGTATGCACTTTCCGTATGAGTCATGCTAATATCATTGCCAGTCTCAACTTTACAATGTGATCCACCGAACGATACGCCAACTGTGCACCCTCCACCCAATGTGCACAAACACATCCACACTCTTTCAGTACGCCTGACAGTCCACTTCACTGATGTTCACATGGCCTTCATGGGGGTCATCGGCGTCATGGGGTCATGGTCGATAGTCTGGTGCAGCATCAGACCCAGCACTCCCATACGACTGGACATGGCCATACGCACGTTCCTCTCCTGCTCCAGCAGTTCATCAAGCTTCATCCACTGGGGAGGGGAAAACGTCAATTACAAATTGTACACTAAAGACTTGACATTATATTTCATTCAATTCTACTTATTTCTCACTGGTTTATTGTCTATTTGCATTCAATTCAAAGTGATTCTGATATGTACGCATTCATTTCAGCACTCACATTCATAATGAATTTGTGTATAACATTTCTATTTGATATACAGTGCAAGTAAATTATTTTCAAATACAGATAATACATATTTTGCCTGAAGGTCATCAAATATCCACTCCTTATCCTGAATTAAACAATATTCCAAACGTTTTTAAGCTCAATAGAAACATGAATATTTCCCAACACACTGGATTCTGGACTGTACCTGTCTTAGTCTCTCCAAGTCAATTTCTGCTCTCCTCAGTTTTTCCCAGCAGAAATGTTTGGCACACTTGCGTTTGGACACTTGACAGTACTTCTCCTTTTCCTCAAACACGTTGCTCACCAATGGACAACCACACACTTCATCTGGATCCACCTTGTGACAAAGACACAAATGAACACGCATATAAAATACAACCAGTTACCAGAAATGTGGAGAAAAAAAAAGGTGTCAAAACAAAGTTCAAAAGATTTCATGTGTTACGCTTTCATACACATAGCTCAGAGAACCAGATATATCTTCTGATATCACATCTATTGCCATTCTGTCTGTTGTACTTGCTTGTTTTTGTTTTTCTTTGCTCAGGGAACTGCATCTTTTTCCAAATTAAATTAAAAAAAAAAAAAAAAAAGCAGCTCAGTGAAAATTTTTTCGTAAATGCAAAATTCTAAGAACATGAGGAGTTTCACAGCCAAAACTTACAAAGGAAGCATGGTACAAGTACATCAACAGTATGATGAATCACAGAGCCAAATATTCAAATCAAACACCTTGTACTTTCATTGCTAAGGAGTGTGCTACCACAAACACAAGAGTTGCACTCAGACCTGCACCCCATTACCTTTCTTTCCTTTGTGTGTTCCGGGCAGAGCACTTTGAGCCTCTTGCAGTATGTCTTCTGTTGGGGATTGTAGTAGTCACAGATCATGGAGTTCCCTTCTATGCGTGTTTTGTAAATGGAGCCAACAGAGGTTTGGGCTTCAAACTGCACACACAAAAATGACGACGTCAAGTCTTACAGGAGGGAAAAAAAACTAACAACAAGGAAACACCCCAAAACTCATTTTTGACTCACTTGTGTAAACAAAGTGAGTCTGTTTTAACCCACTGTTCGGCTGTCTGTGTGTGTGTGTGTGTCCGTGGTAAACTTTAACACTGCCATTTTCTCTGCAAATACTTTGTCAGCTGACACCAAATTTGGCATAAAAATAGGAAAAATTCAGTTCTTTCAGACATCTTGTATAAAACAATATTGCACATCTGGGATGGGCACAAATTTTTTTTTTTAAAGCCAGATTATCTGCAAACTGAATTTACTGTGTTATATATATTTTTATTTTATTTTGTTTTATTTTTTTGTAAACTTGGCACTTTGATCTGATATTCTGACACAGCATCAAGAGCAGTCATTTTTATCATTTTTTGTTCAAACAAACTTCTTTTGCTAAGCATGGAAGTTATATTTCTGGTGCATGTCTTTGCTGCAGATAGTAAAAAAAGGGAAATTAATCTGTAATTAATGCTAGGGGGGTTAATTTGCTTTAAACTGATCTTTCTCATCTTAAACATTACATTTTGAAATTATACTCAATACATAAAAAGCTTGTGTGTTTTACTCTCAGTGTACAGGGCTTTCACTATGTTCATTTGCCCAAGTGGTCTTTTTCAGAAAATACTATAATCATTACTACGAGTGGACTTTATAGATCTATTGGTTGAGCCCTGAAGGTCATGGGCAAAAATCAATTGCGTACATATATTTATACATATTCAAAGCGTGTGCTCATATTCCTCGCGAACATGAAGGACGCTATTTTGTTTCAAGTTGTTGACCTGCCCATTCAATCCTATATTCAATCGACAATACACGATAACATGTGATGGAAAGTTGGAGGAGACTGTTAAATATTTATTCAGAGAAAGATTTGTGAACACCTCATCACTTACTGGATTATGTCCCAAACTGCCATAGAAATATCAACAAAATCCGTCGGAATTCACAATTCAAAATAATGAACCGTGAGAGTTAATACCCTTGATGAAACGTAAAAATTTCCAGTCTTGACTTTTCTCAAAATGAAGTCCTTTTCACTTCATACGACGTTTAGAAGTACTTGTACTTGGCTCTACATGTTATTAGTTTAACAAAATACTAAATTTTCATATCAACTTAACTATAAAACTAGAATGAACATAAAAGAGAAATTGAATCGACCGTGTCGTACATTCCCAGTGGGTGTAACTAACCTTGTACAACTTGTAGGCCTACATCTATCTAGATACAAAGAAAATGGCTAAATGTTGTAGTGTGATTGCGGTGATAGCCACGTCTCATTTACCGCGGACTTAAAAAGAAACAAGATACACCAGAATAATATGATTTAAACAGTGTTCTGACTGCGAATACCGCAATCGATTTATCACCCTTAAAAAAGCATGTTTAAATGTTAAATTTTTGAATGTCAGTTAAGGAGCCACGATAGTGTATTGGGTAAGACAGTTTCTTCTCACCCGAACACGCAAGTTTCGAATCTGCCTTTAGGACTTTTTTTTTTTTTTTTTTAACCCGAAGCTTTATAATAACGAATACAGATCACATTTTAACGATTAGGATTTTTTTTTTTTTTTTAAGTGTATCACAAGTGTGTCTTGAAGGCCTTGCCTCTTTTGTTCATCCTGGAAATGCATATATTCACACACATGGAAAGAAATCCTAATACTGACACATTTTTGTTTCATATGATAATTGTGTCCAACTCAGACTATCAGGACTGGAGAAGGCAACTGCTTTTCCCACCATCCAAGCCAGAATTTGATTACAGAGGAGATTATATTGCCCAAGCTACATTTCCACTCTCTTGGCCAAAAGGGTTTTAGAACAGTCGGCGTTGGGATGGTTCCGAAAGGCAAACTGGCCCCAAAAGTTGCAGCACTAAGATCCATGTAATCTTTCCTCCAAGTCTGAAAGTCATGGTCCTTGATAACCCCCCCCCCCCACTAAACTGTAGAATTCCCATTGCAGAGGAGAAACCACTGATCATACAGCTCTCACTTTGCTGTTGGCTCAAATGTAAGCTTATGTCAATCTATGATATATAAGCTGAGCGCTGAGCACACACATATACTGCACAGATGAACACAGACGTAATGATGCCAACACAAAACAAGGTTGGTGAAATGAATGACAAAAGAGACTAATCATGCATGAAGGAAAGGAGATGAAACAAGGACGTACCTTTGTGAAGCATTTTTCCATGTGTTTGATGGCACCCCGCTGGTTGATTTCTGAACCACATGTTACACAGTAGATGCTCAACTCTGTCTCGTCATCTCCTTCACCCCCCTGTAAAACATAACATCCACATCAATAGTCTTTGTTTTTTCCTCTTGATCACCTACAGCTTCACTGAGTCCATATAATGGTCAGTTTTTTCTTCTGGCATCAGTGTCACTATTGTTTCTAAAAATTATTTTACATTCCGCTGTTCTGACCATTACTTTTTGAACACCTCGAAAATACTGTAATTAATATCTGCAATGTTGTACTTGTTTCGAAAGGGTTTCAGACATTTAATATTTCCTTCAGTTTATCAGTGATGAACTGAATTATAATCAGTCTTACAATTTTACATAGTTTATCTTGGTTACGCTGCTGGTCAGGTATCTGCTAAGCAGATGTGTTGTAGCGTATATGGATTTGTCTGAGGGCAGAGGTGCCTCCTTAGTAAACTGAACTGAACTGAGCTAATGCTGTGGTATATCACTTTGCTCATGTTTCTTCAGTATTCATGGGCTGGAACTCCCACGTTCACAAAATGTCATCATCTCAGCAGCAATACCATAAAATAGCTGGCATCAAGTGAAATAAATAGGAAATTTTTTGTTCATCTACCTTCTGAGCAGTGGTGAGCGTGTACACACACAAAAGACGTTTAAGCACTAACAAATCGGCGTATCTGTTGACCTGGGAGGTTGGAAAAATCTACCCTTTTCCCACCAGGTGCACCAAAACCAGGCAATGAACTCGGGGAAATTCAGGCGAGAATTCAGCGCTCTAACAATCTGGCAAACCAGACACTACTGATTTACAGTGAATGAAAGAAAAAGCAAAAGGGTGATACACTGAGGTACAAAAATGACTGAAAGAAAAGAGAAAAAAATCCCCACAAAATGAATCACATCTTGGTGCAAAAGTGACAAACAAAAAAAAGACTCCCACAGGCTGACTAGTAATAAAGTAACAGTAAATAGCAATAAAAGTGACTGAAGTGAAAGAAATGAAAATGACTCCAACAGGCTCATTCCAGTAATAACAAAACTAACAGTAAACAGCAAAAAAAGTGACCAAAAGAGAAGGGGGAGAAAAAGTAACAGTAAGCAACAATAAAAGTGACTAAAGTAAAAGAAAAGAAGAAAAAAAACAGATTCCCGCAGGGTGATGACTCACGTCGAGGTCCTGGTCGATGGGCACCTTCTTGCAGCGCTCCAGCAGCGTGTCCAGGTCCTGGTGCTTGCGGTCCAGCTCCCCGATGGAGATTCGAACCACCTCTTGCTCCTTGCGAACCTTCTCCAGCGTCTTCTTGTTGCTGTCCTCCCCCACGCAGGGGCTGCTCTGCCATCGCTGGATCTGGCTGGGCAGGATCTCATGGATCCGCCTGTGTGTCGTCACACGGACACGTTATATTTATCATCTCCACAAATGGAAGCTAATCTGCGGGGTAAAACTCATAAACAATGCGTGAGAATCATAGTCATTCAATAGGTATGCATAAAATGCTAAATATGTTTAATTCAGGTCAACCATATGTATAACAATCATCACAGTCATACATGTACATTCTTCTTCTTCTGCATTCCCCGTGAACATGGTCTCAGACTTGCAGTCCTATGCTGGAAATGAAGGTGGTGGTCTTGATGAGGTCTTCTTTGGTGCCCCAGAGCTTTTCTGCCAGTGTGGCTCCATAGGGCCACTGCTGCGTCCGTGCATCTTGATACAGGGGGCAGGACTGTAGGATGTGCTCCGGGGTTTGTAGGCCTGTCTTATACGGGCAGTCAGGAGTGTGTGACAGCTTCATTCGGTACATGCGGTCTCGCAGGCGGCAGAGCCCCGTGCGTAGTCGGAATATGATCGTCTGCTGGAATCGCTGCAGGTGAGGCATCTGGTCATCAGGTGGATGGCTATGTTGTTGCTGGAATGTGTTTTTGAATTTTCGTTTGACCAGAGTTTTTGCCTCCCTGTATGAGACTGGCTGGTTTGTCTGCTCCAGTCTGCTGCCAGACTTGGCCAGTCTGTCCGCCTCCTCGTTTCCTGCCAGACCACAGTGGGCAGGGATCCACTGGACAGCGACGTGTGTGTGTAGCGAGATACATGTACAATAATCACAGAGGATAGGCATAGACTTTCATACTATATAAAATGTTGACTTAAAGTAAACAAAATATATGCAATAATCAGTCATACACATATATCACAGAGGATAGGAATAAAATATACAGAGGATAGGCATAAAGTATACTAAAATGTTGAAGTAAACTATATACATAATAATCACAGTCACACACACACAACTATCTCAGGGGATATAGACATAAAATATATAATAATAAACACAGACATATAAAAACACCAGGCCATAAAACACTATACTAGATTAAGGTGTCACATGACACATGGAAGCTTGCTTACATTTTGTAATGAAACATTTGCCACACTAAGACCAATTGTGAAAGCAAGTACTGCATTGTGAATGGCGAAAAACAGTTCTGGACAGAAAATTTTTGTTTCTGACTATACACCCACTGAAACACAACTTTACTAAGTTCTGCAATGATGACAAATCTCAAAGATCTGTCTGGATTATAACATGAAATTTCAAACCTTTATTAATCTGTGACAGTATGTACTGCACTGACAACATATCTCATGGATACTTCTGAATTGTAATGAGAAATTTCCACATTTATTCTGATTGTAAAATCATATATTACATAACAACAGATCTTTTGGATACTTCCGGATCGTAACAAGAAATTTCCACTTTTAAACTGTAAAAGCATGCACTGCATTAAAAAAAATCCTCGAAATACTTCTGAATCATAAAGAGAAATTTTCTCATTTAGTCTGATTGTAAAACGAGTACTAAATCAACAATGCTGAGTACCATATCATAATTACAGCTTAGTGGAAGATCACTCAGTTTGAAATCAAGATTATTCCAGAGTATTAAATGAAATGACTAAAGTCAAAAAAACAAAACAAAAAAAACAAAAAAACAACAACAAAAAAGTTGTGGTGCTCCATGACCTGCATGCAACAGATTACCAACAAAATAAAACAGAATAGAAAGAGAAAGAGAAAAAAGAAAAGAAATGACAGCAGTATTCGGCTGACTGAACTTGCTGCACACAAAGACAAGCGCTACACGAGAAAATCATGCAGAGTAGTACATGGATCACACCAGCATTTTGGATGAACCCATCTCTACATCTTCCCATCACAAGCAGTTTGGGGAAAGTTTTTGTGCCACTGTGATGCTTTCTGCGGCTAAGCTTGGCATTTAATTGAATGTTGTCATTTCACTGCTGTCTCAAAATAAGAGAAAATCTATCTGACAGAAAAGCAGCTGATGAGGAAACTTTAACAGTAAACATATTCAACAGGAACAGTTGAAGGGGTCTGGAGGCAGACAGGCAAAATCGTCAAATTGTGATCAGAAAGTACTGCGGCCCCCCCCGTTTTTGGGTTTTTTTTTTCCCCCGCCCCATGATCTGCACCATTTTCAGTAGATTTACTCCCACACCGCTCATTCCAAATCCCCCATACATGGCCACAACTGGGTTCATCTGTCCGAGCATAACATGTTCCTTTCATATGAATAGGCTAGGCTTAAGAACTCTTTCCAGCTGACTGTTTGGTGCATACCTTAGCAACTTAAAAAAAGTATTTTTATGTATACACACACATCACTGCAATTTGCAAAAAGTATTTCTGTGAATAAACACACACATCCATGCAACTTGCTAAAGTATTTCTGTGTAAACCCACGCAGCGATGCAGCTTGCCAAAGTACTTCTATGTATACACACACATCCTCACAACTTGTAAAAACACTTCTATGTATACACACACATCAATGCAACTCGCTAAAGTATTTCTATGTATACACACACATCAATGCAACTTGCAAAAGTACTTCTGTGTATACACACACACAATGCAACTCACAAAAGTACTTCTATGTACACACACACACATCCATGCCACTTGCAAAAATACATCTATGTATACATATACATCAATGCTACTTGCAAAATTATTTCTTTGTATAAATACCTGCCTGCCCTGGTGTCAAAACACACACACACACACAGAGTAGTGTCCACAGCAAACACACACACCTTTTAGCCAGCTTCATGCCACACTCGTCGGAGCAGTACTTGGAGTTGTGGCGTGCCTGCTGCACACAGCCTGGCCCGAAGCACTGGCGGGGAGAGTCGTCCTCCACCTCCCCCACCTCCTCGTTCTCCTGCTGCTGGCGCCACCGGCTGGCCGCCAACTTCTGCTGCGACTTCTGTAGGGTTTTTTTTTTTTGTTGACAATTTTCTGAGGTTTTAATGTTTTTGGGGTACGTGTCTTGAAAAGAATAAGCACAGGGCATTAACACAGACTGGTGATTTTGACATAAATAAAAAAAACAACACAACATTTATACTTGAAGGCAAAGTTGAAATAAAAAATAACACATTAAACACAAAGGCAACTTGAGATAAATCAAAAGAAAGAAAAAAGCAGGTTATCACAAAAAAAAACAAACAAAAAAAACAGTACATTTTTCAACAAATTCCTCCCAAAAAAATATGAACCAAGTGAATAAACCAGGAAATAGTAATATAACTGAAGTCAAAGAAAAAGCACAACAATATAAAAGTATATCGCGATTTCATATGCAATCAAGAGCACAAAAAATGTAAATTGGTAAAAAAAAAAAAAATCACTTTAACAATTAACTGACTGTTACATTTGCTGAACACACATTCTGAGTCAAATTTCACTGCTGATGACGGTATCATGCTGAATACCAAACACTGTGCATACAATGCACACCAGTAAAAGAAACCAATAAAAAATAAATAAATAAATAAAAAGAACAAGCTGCCTTGAGTTGAGAACAAACAAACTGATACTTTGTGAAATTGAGGAGAAAATACTGATGAGCAGTTCTGTGCCTTTCCAAACGAAAAAAAAAACTTTCAGGGTTAGAATTGAAAATTAAGCTTACAATGCAGCTATACTTCTGTACTTGTAATTGACAATAAGAACAGTGATTTCTCTTCCCTGATTTTCAGTGTTAAACTTGGGAGTAAAGAATTTTCCAGAAGACAGACTGATGACATCTGCAGAAGGATGACAAACAGTTTTTACTCGGAAAAATCGTTGGCTGTACCCTACAATCCTCTGATAGGCCATACAATCCCCGAATGTAGTAATAAAACATACGCCCTCTTCCTAATCTTAGCCCACAACAGACAGCTTTGACATACCTTTGTCTTTCCAGTCTGCTTTTTCTTCTCTTTGTTCTTCAGTTTCTTTTTCTCTTTTTTCTTCTGTGGTGTCGTGTCCGTTGATGACCTTCGTTTCTGGGGAACATACGTCCACAGCACAAGCATTTCACTAACCATCAAAAGGGATAACAAGGAGTTGTACACAGACACACACACACACACAGAGCAAGGAATTCAAAGGATAACATACACCTATATACATGAAGCATTCTTTCACACTAGTTCTTGATGAAAAAATGTCTGATACATACGTCAATCTGACATTCATTCATTTCCACACACACAACTCTCATTCATTTATTTCTGTCTATCAGCGACATTTACTAGGTACCGCTCTATACACCCAGAATCCAAAATAAAGCACAGAACTCACAATGCATATACAAAACATACCTTTGGAGTGGGAGTATCTGGTTCATTGTCAGACTCCTCACTGAAACCACAAACAAAAAATGTGCACATTAGTCATTCATGTCTTACATATAAAAACAACACATCCAATACTGCCATTTGATTTGACTTACTAGTTTTAAGAACTGATGTCCAAAAGCAGTTATTTCATCAATCTGACAAATTGATTTACAATCTGAGAGACATCAGAATGGTTACATGACAGATGTTTTTTTTCTTCCTGAGTGGCAGCAGTTGTGATAATTTGTATTGTGGTATCAGCAGTTGCATGGTACAGTGTAGTGCTATATGGTGAATTGTGGTCAGCACATACAATGTCTTTGACTGATTTAAGACTCCAAACAGTAGTCATCGATATTGTTATCAATATGTATGTACTGTGCTTTTTAAGAGTAAAATGTTTGGGAAAGATCCACTTCTGTTAGCCGTACATCATGTTCAAAAACGGTTCCCACTCAGAGAAGGCCCTGACCACTTACTCTGAGAACCCTATACGACTGTTGTCTCGTGCTTCATCGCCGTCCAGTGTGGGGGCACTGAGGTGACTGAACTTGGCCATGTTGATTCCCTGAAAAACAACCGTCAACACAACATTTAAAACAGAGCAGACATATACTACACATTCAATTTCCCATATCTATACAATACGTTTATTGCAGACATATACTATACATCCAATCCAAAAAAAAAAAAAAAAAAAGGTTACAAAATGTTTGTAACAGTTTCACACAAAGTTGACTTACGAAGTTCTTGCACTGACGAAGGCGGCATTTTTGACGAATTTTGTTTGGACCGCCAAATTTGCGCATGTCCTGAAACAGAACACACTTGTTTAGCTCAACAACAGGTGCACAAATGGCCAGGTGGCCCAAATCCTTAACATGATTTTGCCCATGTTTCTATTATGGGCAGTGCTTCACATAAAAAACAAAAAGTGGGGAGATAGGTGTAGATACAGTACTTTTTTATGCAAAACATTATTCTGAAAAAAAATTATTCATCACATGCAACTGCATAAATGAATCCTTTTTCTTTTCATTGTGCAAAAAGATTGTTCTATCATGTCCTCTCAAAACCATGATTCAACGAATCAGATCTGCAATCAGAAACAGGGTTCCCAGGTGGTGGGCATGAAGCCAAAAAAGGACCTTTAAAGGACTTTATAAGGACCTCAAATCAGTTTAAAAGGACCTTTGCCGACATGACTTTACAGTACACCCCAATCTATTTGACATGCAGAACAGCAGACACTTACCTCTCATAAACGGAAGAACAGCTAATCCCATTTGACTGTCGTATTTAGTTTTTGCAATTCACGTCACTGTAGGCTAGGCCTAAGCAAAGCAGCAGCAGCAGGCGTGACTCACAGCCACTGTACCACGCTTCGCGTCTGCCACCGAGCAGAAAGCGCACTACTGTTAGGGCCTAGGCCTATAGGCTGTATCCTCCTACAGTAAGTACTGAGTTTCAGACGATCACGTCGGCATCTTTCAACGCGCTTTGCAACTTGCGGTTTTGGTGTCGAAGGTGTTTCAGTTTCGTTCTCAAGTCTCTTTCTCTTCATAAAACAGGACTTAACAGTACCTTTCAAAAATTAAAAGGACCTCCTGATGAGTTAAAAGGACCAACTTGCTGAATCAAAGCACTTAAAAGGCCTTTTGACCAAAATCCAATTCCTAAGGACTTAAAAGGACTTGAAAGGACCCTATGAACCTTGAGAAATCACTCAAAACATAAAACCACTAATCCTAAAACAATCTGTCATACTTTTGAAAACTATTCTTTTGATATCCAGATGCACTGACACCTCTGCATTAACCGCTGACTGCTATGTAGCGGAGATATCTGTGACAGACAGCTGGATGTCAGTCAACAACTGAAACCATTGATTGCTATGTAGTGGAGATATCTGTGACAGACAGCTGGATGTCAGTCAACAACTGAAACCACTGACTGCTATGTAGCGGAGATATCTGTGACAGACAGCTGGATGTCAGTCAACAACTGAAACCATTGATTGCTATGTAGTGGAGATATCTGTGACAGACAGCTGGATGTCAGTCAACAACTGAAACCACTGACTGCTATGAAGGGGAGATATCTGTGACAGACAGCTGGATGTCAGTCAACAACTGAAACCATTGATTGCTATGTAGTGGAGATATCTGTGACAGACAGCTGGATGTCAGTCAACAACTGAAACCACTGACTGCTATGAAGGGGAGATATCTGTGACAGACAGCTGGATGTCAGTCAACAACTGAAACCACTGATTGCTATGTAGCGGAGATATCTGTGACAGACAGCTGGATGTCAGTCAACAACTGAAACCACTGATTGCTATGTAGCGGAGATATCTGTGACAGACAGCTGGATGTCAGTCAACAACTGAAACCACTGACTGCTATGTAGTGGAGATATCTGTGACAGACAGCTGGATGTCAGTCAAAAACTGAGGCTGCACACTGTCAAGCACCATCTCAGCTCTCAATACTAGACACTGTTTTTAGAAATATCCTCACAAAACATTCATCACACCCAATATTTTTATTTCAGATACAAATTACACTACAAGAAAAAAATCACCTGAAAAAAGTGACAGGTCAAACAGGAATCCAGTACTGTGGCCAGAACTTTTTTTTTTCAAACCATTGTAAACTCTCTGGAGATCATGAAAGGTTTCATGGTACAAGTAATTCAACTAGGACTAAATACAACTTTTATATCTACATTTGTAAGAACTTCACCACTTACCTGAGCAGGTATCTTCCAAATGACAACTGGATATAATTTAACAAAACAGAAGTCATGGCGCTGATAGGTCTCTACGCATGTTCACAAGAAAGACGAGGGAAAAAATCCACTATTACACTGTTTTAACCCAAGGGACCTTCAGAACAGAAGTCCAAGACACTGACACCTTGGCCATGATGGCGGTAAAGAAAAGTGGCAGAAAGGAGCCGCTCACCTTGCAGAAGTCACAGCGCCCGCAGTCCTGTTTGATGTGGCAGGCTGTGCACTCTCCACACCTCCGGGACGACTTCTTGGCCTTGGTCTGTCGGCAACGGTGCATATCATTATGATCATAACAGTGCGTACCATTGTCATCAGTTACAATCACTAACAGTGGAAGTTTACAGACTTCATAACGATCATGACAGTGCACACCATCATCATCAGTAACAGTCACTAACAGTGGAAGTTTACAGACTTCATAACGATCATGACAGTGCACACCATCATCATCAGTAACAGTCACTAACAGCGGAAGTTTACAGACTTCATAACGATCATGACAGTGCACACCATCATCATCAGTTACAATCACTAACAGCGGGAGTTTACAGACTTCATAACGATCATGACAGTGCACACCATCATCATCAGTTACAATCACTAACAGCGGGAGTTTACAGACTTCATAACGATCATGACAGTGCACACCATTGTCATCAGTTACAATCACTAACAGCGGGAGTTTACAGACTTCATAACGATCATGACAGTGCACACCATCATCATCAGTTACAATCACTAACAGTGGAAGTTTACAGACTTCATAACGATCATGACAGTGCACACCATAATCATCAGTTACAATCACTAACAGCGGGAGTTTACAGACTTCATAACGATCATGACAGTGCACACCATAATCATCAGTAAGAGTCACTGACAGTGGAAGTTTACAGACTTCAGAATGATAACAAGTATAATAATAATAATAATAATAGTACATTAAAATAGCACTTGAAAACCTCTCAAAGCGCTTTACAATAACGTGTCAGTCAGACACAAAACACACACACACACACATGCACACATACAACACACATGCATACACAAACGTGCATGGAAGAAATAGATTTGGATCAAAAGAATACAGATCTGGATTGAAGTGCATTAAGTGATTAACTATGTAGAGACTACTTAATTCAACTTAAGCAACTGCTAATAACAATCACAGTGTGATAAAACTATTCACATAATAAAAGGAGTAACAATGCACTGTAAAATCTACACCATAGTTTCATCTTTATGTTTAAAACAATAAGATTTCAGAATTCTATGGCAGCCCTACATAAACCCCTACATGACAGCAATGTTAAGTTTTTGAGTTAATGATACTTTAACGTCTTTATTCATGCTTTTTAAAAAAAAATCTTCCTAAAAATCCTTCTGCTGTTTTATTCATTTACAAAAACAAGGTTATATTGTACACAGTGGGCCAACCTTTTCTCTGAGCTTGGAGCGATACTCCTTGGTGATGACTCTTTTGACCACGTCATCACTGGTCGATTCACTCTTCCTGTCCGTCTTCTTCTTTTTGTACTTGATCTCCAGAGACGGGTTCTTCGCTGTATGTGAGGGAAAACGATTTGCAGAAAAGTGAATGCAAGCGATATATGTTCAGATATTTACAGTTCACTTTGCGGTCACTGAACACACATATATATATATATACAAAAGTAAACATCTTTTTATGCATACCCTGTACAATACTTTTATTGCTCTAAGATTTGCATTCAGGGGGTTTAAACAGACTAATAATAGTCACATGTACATGCGACAAAATGCAACGTCGAACACATTCAGATCAAACAAACAAAACAAAAGTTAAAACACAAATAAACTGCAAGAGAAGAAGCAAAGTCTGTTATGTTAGCAAGCAAAAAAAAAAAAAAAAAAAAAAAAATGCAGTTTTTCCTAAAAAAAAAAAAAAAAATCAAGTTCTGTCCGTTTTTCAATTCTGTCCCCAACCACTTTCTTTCAGCTCTCTCTCCCTCTCTGATTCTACCCCCCCAACCTGTGCCTTCTCTTTTCTGTTCTTTCTTGCAAGAAAACCTACATCTGCATGAGTCGCAGAAGTATTTCTTGATACAGCGAGCAGCCAGCTGGGTCACTCCGACACAGTCCCCATGGTACCATTCTTCACAGCAGTCACAGGCTCTGAAAGAAAAAAAATCACCACTTTCAGAAGTAAACCACTGAGTCTACAACTCTCCACATATTCATTTTCAATTTCTCTCTTTATTTATTCAGGTAAAAACAGATAAGATATAATATGCACTTTGATTCAATTTGTTTTTTAAACATTGTAATAAACTAAAGATCAGCGAAAGTCAAGATAAAATGTTCTTCACAGAAGAAAAGTCATATTTTTATTATTTTTATTAATTTATATTAAAATTGATAGAGATACACCACTGAAGCAATTTGTTATATGCTCAACATTTAAGTTTTATAAACTAAACGTCGGCAGAATTCATGATCATGTACATGTATGTTCCTTCAAAGAAGTACAGTACTGTATTAGTAAAGATATCAAAATGTTCAAAGAAGGAAAGTCATATACATATATTCATACTGACAATCAACACTAACTTCCCTTTTATAGTTTGAAAAGGAAATTTTCCATCTAAAATTACGTTTAATTACACATACTTATTAATCATGACCCACTAGTGCAGACTCTCGCAGGGGTCTGACATTCCTGTCCTGTGCAAACTACTATCCGCCTATGCAGAGAAAACAAAAGCAGCTACAGCCAATAACCTCCCGGAAGTAGGTAACCTCCCCTTTGCCCCCCCTGACTAGCACCCTCTTTTTCCAGCAGCCATCATGACTCCTGTTCCTGTGCTCTCTGGCCAATCTCTGGCATTCTTGTTTTTTGTCAAATTATGTCTCCAACCAGGTCACATAATTATATAGCTCAACTGGGCGACTGCGCTAAAATTAAGGCGCAATCGCAATCGATTCGCTGACACTCTGGGCCCGCTACTCCTGGCCCTCTCAACAACGCCAACCCGCCGCCTCCTCCACTTCCTCCGCTCCCTCTGGTCAACTTCAGACCTCCACCACCTCCTACACCTCCTCTAGTGACTTCTAGAGGTGTGTTGCCCCACACTCAGGTCAGTGCTGCCTTTAATGCCATTTTTATGTTTGTACTGATTTTTACTATCATTGCAAATATTGATCATGCAAATACTGATCATCAAAACAAAAGGACAGTGTATGTGCAGGAAACCTTTTGATAATCAGTCCTCTTCTTTACTTTTACTGTACAAACTGTTCCCTTTCCCCTTTCTCTGCCACTCTCAGCCCCTTCCACTCACCACCCCTTCCCCTGTCTTATTCTTTCCAAAAAGAAAGAGAGAGAGAGAGAAAAAAAAGAATATACATTGGCATATGATATACCATTTTTACTTTCTTCATCATCTTCCTTAGACCCATTTGTTTCTTTTTTTTCCACAAATAAAACTTAATTGATGCTAAAATTAGCAAACTGAACACACAGGAGAAAAAAACTCCGACCAACACTGACATCATGAAGCGATCACAGTCGGTGGAGCGACAGATGCAGTAGACCTGAGGTTCTCCGTCAAGGTCACCTGCGGCCTGCTCCATGGCCTTGATCAGCAGGTTGACCTTGGCTTGTCGTTCCGGCAACATGAATTGCTGGGCTATCTGCTCCTTCTGTAAAAAACAGGCATCATCATCATCCTTGATGGTGACAGGATGGAATCACTTCTGAAAGATATATTTATATCGTTTCCTTATTAAGTTATCCAGTTTATCATTTGTGTCTTCCAAATGCGTGTATCATGGATTGAGGGTAAACATATGTTTTATGAAACACAGACCAAGTACAGAGTGTGTACATTTAAAGACAGAGACCTATAGATCTTCATCAAAATAGTATACAGTGCAATCTGTTCTTGACAAGAAAAACTGGGTAGGTAAACTGTATATGCAATCTTTTTTTTTTCTTTTGTTTCTTTCTTTCTTTTTAAGGGGAATTTCAAATTTAAACAACTTTGATCTAACTATCCGTGCCTGGCAGGTTTAGCATGGAGATTTCCCTGATCTTCCAGTCTCTTGTCAAAAGACCTGCCAGTGCTAACGCTAATGCCTGAACTCCCTTCATCATTTTGTGTACACACTTGCAGAAGATCAAATATATGCTTGTGAAAAAGATCCTGTGATCCATGTCAGTGTTCCGTGGATTCTGAAAACAAAAATACTACACAACTTGAACTTGTCACAATTTTGGCCCTGGATGAGATGTTCCTGTTAATCCAAGACACTGACATTCCTCTCTCTTTCTGTGTGTGTGTGTGTGTGTGTGTGTGTGTGTGTGTGTGTGTGTGTGTGTGTAACTGTCACATTGTCACCCGTAACAGTACCGACAAAATTCAGAGTAACTAACAACTGGATAGACTAACCCCAGAAATCAAACATGCACCGAACATGAATGCCTTTAAAAAGCTTATTGATAACCATGATATCATAAAGAAAACAATGTTTGACTTTGATGGTCAAAGGTGAGCCTGGTCTTGGTAGTACCTGACCCCCCAAAAATAACAACAAAAAACGAAACAAAAACCAACAGGGTGTATAAAGCTGCATATTTACAGCATCACCAACAAGGTGAACCAGACACTAGGCTTTGTGCGCCGCAACATCAAGGTGCCCAGTAAGACCATCAAGACTGCAGCCTACAGGGCCCTCGTCCACCCTACTCTCGAGTATGCCAGCTGCGTGTGGTATCCCCACACCACTGAAGACACCAACACCATTGAAGAGGTGCAGCGTAGAGCAGCTCACTGGGTCTCACACACCTTCCACCAAACCTCCAGTGTGGACGACATGCTCCTTGACCTGGAATGGCCAACGCTGCAAGCCAGACAGAGGCATGCGAGACTCACCATGTTTTACATGGTGCACAACGGCCTCGCACATGTTGACTCCAAACACCTCCCCTCTGTCAGCCGCCTCAGCCACAAAACAAGAAAGTCCCACCCCCAGCAATACAACATTCCATCCAACAGGATACAGTGTCGGCAGATGACATTCTTTCCTAGAACAATCCCAGAATGGAACAACTTGCCCACTGAAGCCGCCACTGTGCCATCCCTGGCAGCCTTCCAGGCCAGGGTGCCCAATCTGTGACCAGTTCCAAACAACAACCATCTACACCCCCCCCCCTTCCCTCCCCGCCGATGTCGATGTTGGCTACCCATCCAGAAGAAAAAGAAGGCTACGATGCTTGGCATCGCCCCTAACCTGAACCTGAACCTCAAATCCTAATACCCGCTCCCAAATAGGGTGTAAGATCACAAAGATCAGGGTAACCTAAATAATTCATCACCAAACAACGGCAGTTGCGAACACAGAATCAGATTTACTAAAACAACAATAACAACAACAAAACTGGGAGCATTTCGTGAAGTGGGGGAAAGATATTATCAGCACTAGCAGATCAGAGATGTGCACTAATTTGTACACAGGGCATCAAACTACTTACCGATCGTGAACCTGAATCGCTTTCCGACATTTTGACTCGTTTTCTCTGTTGACCGAGGAAAACAGATGAGCGATTTCCCAAAAAATTACCAAACAGGCATGGAATCAATGGGCAGTGCAATCAAAACTTTAATGTTTCGTTCCGTAGACGACTCCACATTAGCTAAAGCTAACAATAATTTCAAAGGCAGTGTTTTAAAAAGCTTTCCATTTGAGAATAGCTTGATATTGGAATCGTCGCCAGTGCTTCCTGTGTGTGTGTGTGTGTGTGTGTGTGTGTGTGTGTGTGTGTGTGAATAAGCTAGATTATTAATTAACTAAAAAGGAACTTTATCCTTCCATATCAATTTTGTGTCGGTCTGTGTTTGAGTACGTATGCAAGGGTGGGTTATCAAATCCAAACACAAAAATTGATAACACGTGACTATATTATCTCAGTTTACAACAGTGATGGGACTGTCGGCAGCCGAAAGCTGCTACAGCAGATTCTGTTCCTGTTGCTTTAAAGAAATGTGAGAGGTAGACATGGTTGTACAAGGCAGCCCTCTTCCCTCAAGCATCTCCATTCCCGGAACAGTGAAAACAGAGGAGACAAACACTTCAGTCTAAAGAGTGGTGTTGTCTCCCTTCCACATCTTAGGTTTGCCTCTCCCCACAGTGAGTTATTCTCTCTCTCTCTCTCATACTTGCTGCACACGCACACACACAACAACAACAACAACAACATGAACAACACCAACCATTGCAACAATCGCGCAGCACACACATTGGCACACATACACACTCAGTCACACACACACACACACACGCGCGCGCGCGCGCACACACACACACTGACTAACAGTAACACACACACTAACACACGTTGACAACAACAACAATAATAGCCGCGCAGCCCGCGAACACACACACACACACACGCACGCACAGAGAGAGAGAGAGAGAGAGAGAGAGAGAGAGAGAGAAAAGGAAGTTGTCCTCAACAGCAGTACAGTACAAATTCTCATCTCTTCCTTCTCACTCTGCATAACGTAATTCTCGACGCTTTTTCTGTCTCAGATCGAGGAATCCCAGGACTGAAATCGACTTCAACTTTGAGAACTGTTCCTGCAACGTTGGTTTCGGGTTGGCCGGAGAGATTCCCGAGGGGAATTAGTGACTAACCTATATATTATCCGGTCTGTGAATCCATTCTGGATGACGCGTTACATTTCAGCAGGACTATTGGCAATGACATTCAGGGAAGCAAGCGAGCAAGGGTGTTTCTTTGCAAGATGTGCGGGTTATTGTTGTTGTCACGTCGTGGTGTGTGTGTGTGTGTGTGTGTGTGTGTGTGTGTGTGTGTGTGTGTGTGTCGCGCGCGTGTGTGTGAGTGTGTGTGTGTGTGTGTGTGTCGCGCGCGTGTGTGTGTGTGCGTGCGTGCACGGTGCGTGCGTGTGTGTGCCGGTGTGTGCGTGTGTGTGTGTGTGTGTGTGTGTGTGTGTGTGTGTGTGTGAATCTGTTCATGCAGTTACAATTTTGGAAAGTCACTCCACCCCCGCCCCCCACCTTTTGCATTTAAAAAAAAATTTCTCGTCAGAAGGCAAAGGGCGCACACACACACACACACACACACACACACACACACACACACACACACACAGAGAGAAAATCTCTTTCTCCCTTTTTTTCCCTCAGTCCACGATCGTCTTTGAGCGGCTACTGAATTACCCGAAGGATTGTCAGACTTCGAGTCTGACTAGCAGGTGAAACTGTAAACAGAACGTATAATTGCTAGCAGTCTTGTCTTCATCACTGGAAGCTCGTATAACACTTGAGTTCCTCCTGATGATTTTTTTTTGGCAATCCAGACAGATTAAGTGTGGATCATCAGAGATACAGGCATTGGGGAACAGCTGTATAGACAGACCAGAGATACTGAAAGATAGAGCTGAGTCCACCTTTTCTTTCTTTCTCTCTTTCTTACTTTTTCTCCTTTTTTTTCTTCTTTCTTTTCTTTTGTATTTCTCCCATTCGTTCATTCATTCTTTCTTTCTTTTGCATTTCGTGTCAGTCTTTGCATAGTCCATGATAATTATTCACTATCTTCCTTTCTTTCTTTTGCATGTTAATTCGTGTCTTTGCCCAGACACATAATAACAACACTTCCCGGTTGATTGTCCTGAACAAGGTACGGCCGTCACACGACACTGCGACAAGGTTTTGTCTCCGATTAGACCGTTCATAGAGTCTGTTAATAGAACATGCTGTAGACTGGTTACTGCCGTCATCTGCTCCCGTCTAGACATCTGCTGGGGGGTGCGACCCTATCTTGGGGCTGGTCAGTCTCCCAGCGGCGGAACAGATTTTGAGCCTTCAGAGGAACGCAGGTGGCAGAATGGATCTGCCTGTACAGTATCCGTGAAGGTGGGGGTCCTTCTTCTTCTTCGTTCGTGGGCTGCAACTCCAACATTCACTCGTATATACGCGAGTCGGCTTTTACGTGTATGACCGTTTTTACCCCGCTATGTAGGCAGCCATACTCCGCTTTCGGGGGCGTGCATGCTGGGTATGTTCTTGTTTCCATAACCCACCGTACGCTGATATGGATTACAGGATCTTTAACGTGCGTATTTGATCTTCTGCTTGCGTATACACACGAAGGGGGTTCAGGCACTGGCAGGTCTGCACATATGTTGACCTGGGAGTTCGCGGTAAAAATTTCCATTCCGCTTTACCCACCAGTGTGCTGCCGTATGATTTGTCCGAATGCAGTGACGTACCTCAGTTAAGAAACTGCCGGCACAATAAGTTTCTTCTGATAGAACTGCATCATCATCATCGCTATCAACATCATTACTGTTATCATTATTAGCCTAGTTTATATATATATATATATATATATATATATATGTGCATCGAACATTGGGAGAACGAGTGTGGAGAGGAGAGAGAGAGAGAGGGAGAGAGAAAGAGAGAGAGTTTTTACATGAAGTAATGAATGCACAATCAATTCTTCCTAAGTTTTGTAAGTTATTTCATCCCTTTCTCCCTTCCCTCCCCGCCCCCTCCTCTCTCACACACACAAACACGCGCCCCGGCGCGCGCGCTAACCATGCACAACTGACGGAACAGGCGAATCTGGGTCACTTAGTTTAGTAGTTAGGCGAATCGGAAATAGGCATGCGAGGAAGTGCTGATTGGCGAATCGGGATAATGACATCCTTCCACCCCACTTTCTCCGGCAGTGTGTTTCTTCATTATCTCACAAACCACCTACTCACACTTTCCATCCTTTCTCGGTCCTCAGGCGTATTGCCCTCCCCCCCCCCCCCCCCCCCCCCCCCATAATAACCACAGAACAGGGCTTTTCCTCACCACACCACGACGTAACACAGCTGATGATGAGGGGGGGGGGGGGGGGGGGGGACAAAAAGGGAACTAACCGCCAGCAGCCACTGTCTCGCAGCTGATTACATTCTCTTTGGGAGATCGAGGAAGGATGAAAAGTGGGTCGGTGTGTAGCGCCGCGCGCACGCCGGGCATGTATCGTGTGTGTGTGTGTGTGTGTGTGTGTGTGTGTGCCCCTGTCGGTCTGTCAGTCTCTCTGCACAGACATGGGTATCTCTGTGTATGTGTATGTCCTGAAAGCCAAAACACGGTTATTCTCTCGAAAATGTTTATACCCAAATGTCGCTTTTCTACTCAGTGTAAAACTCAACTCCAACCATTAATGCCTTATTCATCTTCCCATCCACGCTCCAACACTCATCTCTGCTTCCACCACCACCACCACCCTTGCCCTATTGAACTTTTGCATGTGCTCGCGGATTAGCTTAACATCCTCACCCCACCCCATCTCTCTCATTCTCAGGTCTCACCCACCCCTACCCCCACAAGAAGACAGGCAGAAACACCCACCCACCATCCACCCAACCACCCATCCTCTTGAGGGTGCACGTGCTTACGAATTAGTCCCAACTCCCACTGCCTCCTCCGTCCACCCCCATACCCTCCCCCCTCCCCAATCACCAACATCGATCCAGTTTCAGTTTCATTTTCACAAGGAGGTGTCCCTTTGCGTTCGGACATATACATATACGCTACACCACATCTGCCAGGCAGATGCTTGACCAGACCAGCAGCATAAACCCAATTCTCTCGGTCAGGCCTTGAATGCATGCCTGGAAATGTGTGTACCTTGTCAAGGGTGGATTTCTTCTACCGAATTTTGTCAAAAGGACAACCCTCTCGTTGCCATAGGTCCTTTTTCAGTGTGTGCACACGGGACCTCGGTTTATCGACAGTCTCATCCGACTGACTACACGCTCAGTTTGATTTTCCAGTCATAGAGGAGAGAGAGAGAGGGTGAGAACGGTGACCCAACCCAGCAGACATTCATGGACACTGTATTGGCATGATGAGCGTGTCTGAACCATTCTTCTATCTTCCTCCTCCGCATCGATCCACAGACAACAAGACGCCTATCCGTCCCCTCTCACTCCCTCCCTCTCCCCCCTCCTTCACGAAGGGAGGAAGTGGAGGGGGATGGGGGGAGGGGGGGGGGTTGAGCAAGTAAGGCTCTGTAATGACGTCCCTTGGGTCAGGCAAAGGTGCACCGTTTCCTATTAACTGCCCGATTTGTCTGTCCCCCCCCGCCCCCCATCCCTCCAAGCCCCCCACCCCCCTCCTCCCTCCTGCTTTACCTTCTCCTGATGCTTAAGGCCTCTTCACAGCACACCATGTAGCGGTGGAGAGGAAGTGTGGGTGAGATGGTCTTTGAGGCGGAGGTGGTGGGGATTGGGGTGTGGAGTGCCCGGTTATATATACACAGAACGGACTTAACTCTCTCCATACGAACGGCGAAACAGACGACGTTAACAGCATTTCACCCCAATTACCATCATCAAAACATTGCAAGAGGAAGGCTCTTATACTGAAGAGGTGAATGTTGACAAAGAATAGCACAATTCTGACGACGGAAGCTAAAGGTTGGGTCATTCAGACACCCACTGGACATCCGAGGGGTCTGTGTAGAGGAGAAGAGAGGACTGGCCGTACTGAGTGAGTTAACTTAACCGTCCTGTAGCTGACCGCGTCATAGCTTGAGGCCAGCGCATGCGGCAGCCATTGTACTCCCCCAACTTCAGTGAACGAGGAAATCGAAAGAGCATCGTGCTGTTTTGATAAGCACTGTTTATAGGTCATACAGCTCTCTTTATTAACTCATTCAGTACGGCCAGTCCTCTCTTCTCCTCTACACAGATCCCTCGGATGTCCAGTGGGTGTCTGAATGACCCAACCTTTAGCTTCCGTCGTCAGAATTGTGGTATTCTTTGTCAACATTCACCTCTTCAGTGTAAGAGCGTTCCGCTTGCAATATTTTGATGATGGTAATTGGGATGAAACGCTGTTAACGTCGTCTCTTTCGCCGTTCGTATGGAGAGAGTCAATACACCCGCTGGGAAGTTGGGATGCATTTGCACCATACATCCATCTTACCTTACCTTCCTTCCGGCAACAAATCCTTGAAAAGAAATGTAATTGGATTTGACTGCCGTCAAACTGTACGTGTTGCACGCGCTGCACATGGTTCAATGTGAGGTATCTTCACCGCTTGAAATCGTAGGAAAACTGTCGCCGGTTTGAAACCTTAATTTCAAAGGTTAAAGATCCCATAGCGTTTTGAAGGCCATCGGGACAGTCAGTTTCAGATTCACTGTGTCTCGAGCTCGACATAAGCAGTCCTCCTCTCCATCAGCCGGTTTAACTCACTCAGTACGGCCAGTCCTCTCTTCTCCTCTACACAGACCCCTCGGATGTCCAGTGGGTGTCTGAATGACCCAACCTTTAGCTTCCGTCGTCAGAATTGTACTATTCTTTGTCAACATTCACGTCTTCAGTATAAGAGCCTTCCGCTTGCAATATTTTGATGATGGTAATTGGGGTGAAACGCTGTTAACGTCGTCTCTTTCGCCGTTCGTATGGAGAGAGTTAAATCTTCCCTGAATGAAGTCAGGAACCCACTCTCACCTGGGCAGAGTGAGGAAACTCGGAGTGATGTGCCAGCAGGGCAGGTTGTGGGGGGACGGCCGGCGACAGAGCTCCAGCGGACTGCCGACTTCGTCATTCACTCCGGACTGACCGTCTGAGCATGGCCTGGGAATGCTGAAGAAGAAGAAGTTAAGTAAAACAACAGAAAAGCGAAACTCTGTCTTGACGTCAACAGGCACCATTCTACAAACTGACATCAGGAACTAGGATAGATGTAAACTATAACACACACACACACACACACACACACATCCGCTCCCCGCCCGCCCCCGCCCCCCGAAAACGGAGTAAGACTGCCTACATTTCGAGGGTAGAAATGGTCAAACTCGTAAAATCCCATACGAGTAAACGTGTGAGTCGCAGCCCGTGAAGAGAAGAAGAAGAAGAAGAAGAAGAAGAAGAAGAAGATAAACTATAATAGATATAATGGTGATTGGAAGAGACAGATTGGGATGGGGGATGTATGGGGCAGGGTAGGGGGGGGGGGGCGGGTAGGGGGGTGGAGAGAAACGTATAAAAAAAAAAAATCAATGGCTGTGTCATGCTGACGGCCAGAGACCCTGATTAATCATGCTGAGCTGAGCTGAGCTGATTGCCATACTTTGTCGTCCTGAATGAGAAGAATAATCGTCATGTTTATTCTTCCCCCCTCCCCCCTCCCCCAACCCCCCACCTCCCTTCTGGCTGTCTCTGCTAAGGCGGCAGACATGCACTGTTCCTTCTTCTTCTGATCGTCAAAACACGGACGTTAATCACTTGTTGATGATTAGCTAGCTGCTATATTGGGAATGGCAAATATACACACTCGGGGAGAGGGAGGGGGGTGGCGGGGGGGTCACAGCCGAGAGAGTAGGGGGTAGGGGGGAAGGGAGGGAGGGGAGAGGGAAGGAAGAGAGAGAGGCAGGGAGGGGATGGGTGAGGTGGAATGGCTGGGGTAATGAAAGGGATGTTCACGTGTTTTTTTGTTTGTTTGTTGTTTTTTAGACAGAGAGGGGTATAAGGAGAAAGGGGGGATGGAGAGAGAGAGAGAGAGAGAGAGAGAGAGAGAGAGAGAGAGAGAGGAGGGACAGAAAGACAAAGGGTCTGTGACAGAGACATTAAGAGAGTGGGGAGAAGAGGCACATACAGAGAGAGAGAGAGGAGGGGGGGGGGAAGGAGCAAATGAGCGGGGAAGAGAGAAAGACATGGATGGGCGGATGAGACAGAGACACAGAGAGAGAGAGAGAGAGATAGAAATGAAAGTAACAGGGAGAGAAAAGGGAGAGAGATAGAGAGAGAGGGGGGTGGGGATGGGGAGGGAGATAAGAGATAAAGGAGTGAGAGGGGCAGAGTCTGAAAGAGAGATAGGAAATATATATATATATATATATATAGAGAGAGAGAGAGAGAGAGAGAGAGTGAGTGAAGAAGGAGAAAAGAAGAGAGGAAAGAGAAAGTCATGGATGGGGAATGAGACAGAAAGAGAGACAGATAGACAGAGAGAGAAAGGACAGACAGAGAGAAAAAGACAGAGAGATAGAGATAAAAGATAAGAGAGGGAGGGAGGGAGGGAGGGGGCGAGAGAGAGAGAGAGGGAGAGTGAGAGAGAGAGAGAGTGAGTGAAGAAGGAGAAAAGAAGAGAGGAAAGAGAAAGTCATGGATGGGGAATGAGACAGACAGATAGACAGAGAGAGAAAGGACAGACAGAGAGAAAAAGACAGAGAGATAGAGATAAAAGATAAGAGAGGGAGGGAGGGAGGGAGGGAGGGGGCGAGAGAGAGAGAGGGAGAGTGAGAGAGAGGAAACACACACAAGAGACAGAAAGAGAAAGAAAGAGAGAAGAAGGGAAGAGGGAGGGAAGGGAGGTGTGTGTGTGTGTGGGGGGGGGGGTGTCAGTAAGGCAGACAGACAAGGATGGCAGAAAGGCTTCACACGTGTCAAACCAACCTGACGGACAGTCAGCCCTAAAGCGGACAGACAGACAGACAGACAGACAGACAGACAAGGATGGCAGAAAGGCTTCACACGTGTCAAACCAACCTGACGGACAGTCAGCCCTAAAGCGGACAGACAGACAGACAGACAGACAGACAAGGATGGCAGAAAGGCTTCACACGTGTCAAACCAACCTGACGGACAGTCAGCCCTAAAGCGGACAGACAGACAGACAGACAGGCAGACAGACAGACAGACAAGGATGGCAGAAAGGCTTCACACGTGTCAAACCAACCTGACGGACAGTCAGCCCTAAAGCGGACAGACAGACAGACAGACAGGCAGACAGACAGACAGACAAGGATGGCAGAAAGGCTTCACACGTGTCAAACCAACCTGACGGACAGTCAGCCCTAAAGCGGACAGACAGACAGACAGACAGACAGGCAGACAAGGATGGCAGAAAGGCTTCACACGTGTCAAACCAACCTGACGGACAGTCAGCCCTAAAGCGGACAGACAGACAGACAGACAGACAAGGATGGCAGAAAGGCTTCACACGTGTCAAACCAACCTGACGGACAGTCAGCCCCAAAGCGGACAGACAGACAGACAGGTATGGCAGAAAGGCTTCACACGTGTCAAACCAACCTGATGGACAGTCAGCCCTAAAGCGGACAGACAGACAGACAGACAAGGATGGCAGAAAGGCTTCACACGTGTCAAACCAACCTGACGGACAGTCAGCCCTAAAGCGGACAGACAGACAGACAGACAGACAGGGATGGCAGAAAGGCTTCACACGTGTCAAACCAACCTGACGGACAGTCAGCCCTAAAGCGGACAGACAGACAGACAGACAGACAAGGATGGCAGAAAGGCTTCACACGTGTCAAACCAACCTGACGGACAGTCAGCCCTAAAGCGGACAGACAGACAGACAGACAGACAAGGATGGCAGAAAGGCTTCACACGTGCCAAACCAACCTGACGGACAGTCAGCCCTAAAGCGGACAGACAGACAGACAGGCAGACAGACAGACAGACAAGGATGGCAGAAAGGCTTCACACGTGTCAAACCAACCTGACGGACAGTCAGCCCTAAAGCGGACAGACAGACAGACAGGCAGACAGACAAGGATGGCAGAAAGGCTTCACACGTGTCAAACCAACCTGACGGACAGTCAGCCCTAAAGCGGACAGACAGACAGACAGACAGACAGACAGGGATGACAGAAAGGCTTCACACGTGTCAAACCAACCTGACGGACAGTCAGCCCTAAAGCGGACAGACAGACAGACAGGCAGACAGACAGACAGACAAGGATGGCAGAAAGGCTTCACACGTGCCAAACCAACCTGACGGACAGTCAGCCCTAAAGCGGACAGACAGACAGACAGACAGACAGACAAGGATGGCAGAAAGGCTTCACACGTGTCAAACCAACCTGACGGACAGTCAGCCCTAAAGCGGACAGACAGACAGACAGACAGACAGACAGCCCCTGGTGGGGGGAGGGCGGGTGGTGGGAGGGGAAGGACTCAGAAAGGAGGAAGCTCCATTTTGCTGAACACCGGCCCGTCCCCAAGGAGGTCATCAGCAGCGCGAATGACGAGGGCAATAACAACACAACACACAAAACGACCCTCCCACCCACCCCCCAGCCCCCCACACACACACCCGCGTGCCCCTCACCCCCAACCCCCCCCCCCCCAAAAAGTAAATAAATAAATGAGAATAGTAGTCTGATGTGAAGAACCCTAACCGACTGCCCCCTACCCCCCTAAAAAAAACAACAACAAAAAACCCCAACAACTAAAAATAGATAAATAATAATAAAAGCAAAAGTTTTAAACGAAAAATAGCGAAACGTGCATCTAACAGACACAAATCAACCCCCCACACCCCCACCCCCGCCTTCCCCTACAGCCCTGCATACCCACCCACCCCTCCAACACAAAAAACAACAACAACAACAACAACAGAAACTGATTAAATTATAAACACACACACACACACACACACACACACACACGCACACACACGCACACACACAATTTGATGTGAAGAATAGCGTAATGCGCTTGCTTTGCAGCTTTAACTCACTCAGTACGACCAGTCCTCTCTTCTCCTCTACACAGACCCCTCGGATGTCCAGTGGGTGTCTGAATGACCCAACCTTTAGCTTCCGTCGTCAGAATTGTGGTATTCTTTGTCAACATTCACCTCTTCAGTATGAGAGCCTTCCGCTTGCAATATTTTGATGGTGGTAATTGGGGTGAAACGCTGTTAACGTCGTCTCTTTCGCCGTTCGTATGGAGAGAGTTAAGGAAGTATTATATGCACACTACACCACACCTGATGTTGATAAATAAAATAAATAAATGAATAAATTAAGGAGCAAATGCCAGACCGCATAAAAACCATTGCGCTGGTCAGGCTTGGAAATCGTTTCATCAAAAAAAATTAATGAAAAAAAACCACTAAAAAAAAAACAACTAATAATAATAATAATGTCATGAAATGGCATCTGTCTCAGACAGAAACATCAAAGCAATGTAACGATAAAAAATAAAAAATAAAAATAAAACCCCGTAAATTTCAACCTGCAGAATGATAGCCTCTTGCATGTCATCCACTGCCGTCATCATTGACACCCACCGTCATTTCCATATCATACTTCATTATTCAGTTTCGATGCTTTTAGACTGTCTTTGGATGATATCAAAATTCCACGATTTCTTCAGTACCAGCGTGTCAACAACAACAACAACACACACATACACTCACTCACACACACACACACACACACACACACACACACACACGTCAACCAGCCTCGCGTCAACAGTTATGGATTAATACCATCATCATTATTCAACACGTCGGGTGATGGTAGATAATATACAATGAAAAAATGGAAGGACGCTGGGTGTCGTGAGAGGGGGTTAGACAGGGGGTTGAGGTGAGGGTGAGGGTGAGGGTGTGGGTGTAGGTGTGGGTGGGGGACGTTATGAGAAACCAGTGATCGTTGTTGGATTATTCATGGCTGGAGAGTTAAGTCGATGGGTTCGTCGTGCTAGGTGGTGTGTAGGCGCGGTGTGAGCGCCATACTTTGTCTCGCCCCCCCCCCTCCGCCCCCGAGCAGGGAATAATAAGGATGATATAATAATTATTATTCACAGACATAAGCTTCAGAGACGTATACAAGGACAGACAGAGAAAGACAAACAAGTACATTGAGCACAGGGAGAGGGAGAGAGGGAGGGAGGGAGAGAGAGGGAGGGAGAGAGAGAGAGGAGAGGTAGAGAGAGAGAGAGAGAGGAGAGGGAGGGAGAGAGAGAGGAGAGGTAGAGAGAGAGAGGAGAGGGAGAGAGAGAGGAGAGGGAGAGAGAGAGAGAGAGGAGAGGTAGAGAGAGAGAGGAGAGGGAGGGAGAGAGAGAGGAGAGGGAGGGAGAGAGGAGAGAGGTAGAGAGAGAGGAGAGGGAGGGAGAGAGAGAGAGGAGAGGGAGAGAGAGAGAGAGAGAGGAGAGGGAGAGAGAGAGGAGAGGGAGAGAGAGAGAGGAGAGGTAGAGAGAGAGAGAGGAGAGGGAGAGAGAGGGAGGGAGATAGAGAGAGGGGGAGAGAGAGAGAGAGAGAGGAGAGGGAGAGAGAGAGAGAGGAGAAGAGAGAGAGGAGAGGTAGAGAGAGAGAGGAGAGGTAGAGAGAGAGGAGAGGGAGAGAGAGAGGAGAGGTAGAGAGAGAGAGAGGGAGGGAGAGAGAGAGAGAGGAGAGGGAGGGAGAGAGAGGAGAGGGAGAGAGAGAGAGAGGAGAGGGAGGGAGGGAGAGAGAGAGAGAGAGAGAGGAGAGGGAGGGAGGGAGAGAGGAGAGGTAGAGAGAGAGGAGAGGTAGAGAGAGAGAGGAGAGGGAGAGAGAGGGGGGAGAGGGAGGGAGAGAGAGAGAGAGGAGAGAGAGAGAGAGAGAAAATCACAATGAGAAAGCGAGAGACGAGGGGTGGGGGCGGGGGTAGGGAGTGGGGGAGGAGGGTGGGAGCGGAGCGGGGGGGGGGAGTGGTGATGGGGGATGGGGGGGGGGAGAGAAAAAGCAAACCAGAAGCAGGAACAGCCAGTTAGATAAATCAGCAGACAAACAAACGGATAGACAGACAGACAAACAGAAAGACAAACATGCAGACAGACAGACAGACAGACAGACAGGGTTGTGACAGCAGAAAGACCTGTCATGTTTCCCCCCCAGACTCCCGCCAGTCCCGCAGTTGACAGGAGAGACAGACAGACAGACCGACACACATACACTCACAATGGGACTGTCCGGGGGGAGATTTCACGACTGGGACTCAACTTCATCTTGCCACCGCCACCGGCCCGTCCCCCCAAAAAGGAGGCCAAAGTGCGACAGAAATATAAGATGAAAATGGCAACAACTACAACAACAACAAATACTACTACTACAACACACACACACACACACACACACACACACACACACACACACACACACACACACACACACACAGGAGAAGATAATCTCATTGAAGAACTTTCCACTCAGATATTCTCTCGTGTATTCCTCCATTACTGCTGTTCCTCAAGAGACGAGTTTTTCTTTCTTTCTTTCTTTCTTTCATTCTTTCTGTCTGTCTGTTTGTCTGTGTCTTTCTTTCTTTCTTTCGTTTCTTTCTTTCTTATTTCCTTTCCTTTTACTTTCTTTTTCTTGCCGTCTTTTTTTTTATAGTTTGTTTCTGATCTTTCTTCAGCTGGTCTGATAATTCACTTTGCTGGCCCATCTCAGTCTATGTGTTCGCCTCACTTGTACAATGTTCAAGTGCCGCTTATAGTTTCACACACGTTACATTTGAAAGGAAAGAGAGAAACTTATTTTTTAACACCACTGAGCACGAAATCGAAGACGAGCACACGCGAGTATGTGTGTGTGTATGTGTGTGTGTGTTGTGCGCGCGCGCTTTCAGCGATATGGTCAACTCCAAACACATTCTTCATTCTGCGGAATAGGGCTTAAAAGTTCTCGGAAGAGAGAATTGTATTCTGTAAAGGTTTCAGACACGACGCTTACTAGTCAACCATTTTTGGAGCTAAGCACGACAAGACAAGACAAGACATGCTCATTTCAGAAGGTCCCGTTGAGACACAAGAAAAATGTTCACATATGTCATGTACATAAGTAACACAAAAAGTATGTATAGAAACGCATTTGACATTGCGTATCAGAATTACAATGGCCACATCAACTTTTGAGGAGAGAGAGAGAGAAAAAAAAAAAACAACTAATAAGAAAGCATTGAAACAGATCTGACTCCACAGCGAAGGCTGCAGGCATATGCTTTTTTTTTCTTTTTTCTTTTTTTTGTCGTTTTTTTTTTCCTCAGTAACAGACTCGGCGTATCGTGTATGGGTGAGTCCACACGCTTTGACTTGACACTTTGAAACTGGAACTGAAACTGCAGAGACATCGCCCACTTAATTCCCCCCCCTCCCCCACCCCACCCTGACTTGTGTGACAGCTCTGACTGCATGACCTCTTAGTTTTGCATAACATGACCGCGGCAAACTGCACACGTCACGTCACATGCTCCCGACCCCTCCCCCCCCCTTCCCCCACACCCCCACCTGCCTCCCAAGGGCCGTAATTCACACGCGGTCATCTCTCTTCTCTCTCTCTCTGTGAAAGGAGTCGTTTTTCACGCGATCATCTCATACCATTGGACAGGAAGGCCTCTGTTAGAAACAAACATGAAGGCACTGACCTGGGGAGGTGTGTCATTATACCAGAAGCTCCCCCCCCCTCCTCCCCCTCACCCCCACGACCCCCAGCGCCCCCCCACCCCCACCCCCCACCCCACTCAAACAATATTCAGTGTTCACACTAGGAACTGTAACCGGTGAGGAAAGTCCGTCTTGGGAGCAATCAACGATGAAAGGATGACAGAGAGAAAGAGGGAGAGAGAGAGAGAGAGAGAGAGAGAGAGGGTGGGGGGTGGAGGGCAAAGAGACAGAAACACAGATGTAGAGAAACAGAGACATAAAGAGAGACAGGGAAAAAACCCCACAAAGACAGAGAAAGAAGGGAGAGAGAGAGAGAGGGAGAGAGAGGGAGGAGGGGGGTGGTTGGGGGTGGGAGGGAGTGGGGCAGGCAGAGAGACAGAAACACAGATAATAGAGAAACAGAAAGAGACAGAGACAGAGAGAAACAAAGACAGACAGAGAAAGGAGGGAGAGAGAGAGAGTGGGGGGGGGGGGGGGTTGGGGGTGGGAGGGAGGGGGGCAGGCAGAGAGACAGAAACACAGATAATAGAGAAACAGAAAGAGACAGAGACAGAGAAAAAACACAGACAGAGAAAGAAAAGAGAGAGAGGGGGGGGGGGGCGGTTGGGGTTGGGAGGGAGGGGGGCAGGCAGAGAGACAGAAGCACAGATAATAGAGAAACAGAAAGAGACAGAGACAGAGAGAAACAAAGACAGACAGAAAGAGAAATAAGAGAGAGAGAGACAGACAGACAGACAGACAGAGACAGAGACGGGAGAGGTGCAACAGAGACAGTGAACGAATGAATGAGTTTGTTTTGTTTTGTTTTTTCTTTTCTAGGGGTAATGGAATAAGTATACATGGTTTTCTTCTCCAAGTCCTATGTATTGTATTGTATTGTATTGTACTGTATTGAGTGTGTGTGTGTGTGTGAAAGATAGAGACAGAAAGAAGAGAGAGAGGGAGAGAGAGGTTAGGGTAAAACTTCGGGGGGGGTGGGGGTTGGGTGGTAGTGATGGGGCTATGGTGGGGAATTGGGGGGGTTGGGGGTTGGAGGAGGAAGCTATAATGAGCTGTCTGTTTTGATCAACTGATGGGTCAATTAATCAGTCCAGAGAGGTAATTAGGAAGGGACTGGGGGCTGGGGTGGGTGGGGAGGTGGGGGGGGGGCGGGGTGAGTGAGAGGGAAGGGTGGGTGGGGGGAGGGGGGCGGGAAAGGGGAGGAAAGTCGAATGATACGAGACATCATATAATTATTTTTGTCGTCCTCAGTCAAGATATTAATAACTATAGTATCGTCGTCCACCTTGTTTCTGCTCCCGTCTGTCTGTCTGTTTGTCTGTCTGTTGCAGTGTCTGCCTGTCCTGTAGTGTCTGTCTGTCTGTTGCAGTGTCTGCCTGTCCTGTAGTGTCTGTCTGTCTGTCTTGCAGTGTCTGTCTGTCTTGGAAGTGTCTGTCTGTCTGTCTGTCTCGAAGTGTCTATCTATCTATCTGTCGGTCGGTCTGTCTTGCAGTGTTTGTCTACATGTGGATCGTTTCCTTCCGTGTCTTAGCTCCAGTGTTGATCTGTGATGATTAATTTTTAGGGGATGGGGGGACGGGGGTGGGGGGGGGTGTTGTGCAGAAAGGGAGTTTGCGGGGAGTGGGGGATGAGGGGGTTGTCGGAGGGGGAGAGAAGGGGTGATGGGGAGGGTGGTGCTGGTTATACTATTTGTATGGGATGATGGGCATTCAAAAAGACTCCCGGTGGAAGAGAGAGAGAGAGAGAGGGAGAGAGAGATGGGGGGGTGGGGCGGGGGGCTGAGGTGAGGGGGAGGGCGTGTAGGGAAAGGAAAAGCGGATGACAGCTTTAGAGGTATAGTTATTTCGTGATGAACGGCTTTGGAAATCACAGAGACAGAGACAGGCAGACAGAGATAGAGACACACAGATATATATATATCTGAGACAGAGAAATACAGAACAGAGAGAGAGAGAGAGAGAGTGTGTGTGTGTGTGCGTGTGTGCGTGAGAGAGACTCTGTCCGTCTGTCTGTCTTTGTGTGTACATGTGTGTGTTTGTCTGGGTCTCTGTGCGTTTGTGTCTGTGCATGGAACAGAGAGAACAGAGAGAGAGAGGGAAGGACACAGAGAGAAAGAGACAGAGACAGAGGCAGACAGACAGATATAAGGGGAAAAACTGAGATTGAAAAAACAAACAAACAAAACAAAACAAAACAAAATAAAAACGGAAAGAGAGACAGTCAGACAGAGAGAGAGAGACAGTCAGACAGAGAGACAGAGACAGAGACAGAGAACAGTATGTGGCAGGTGCTTCTGGCAGGAAAAGAAAGTAATGATTATGATGTCCCAACATCCGTACGTTAGTTCATGAATTATGCATGCTTCACTGGGGAAATGGGGGAGGAGGGGCGTGTGTGTGTGGGGGGGGGGGGGGAGTTACAGACAGACAGACAGACACATCCGCACCTTAGTTCATTAATTATACATACTTTTTCTGGGTAGAGAGAGAGAGAGAGGCAGACAGACAGACAAACACACACACACACACACACACACAGAAAGAGAGAGGATATGAAACAAAAACACGCACTTTTCTGGAGAGAGAGAGGGAGAGAGAGAGAGAGAGAGAGAGAGAGAGAGAGAGAGAGAGAGAGAGAGAGACCGACACACACACACACAAACACACACACCACACACACACACCACACACACATACACACACACACAGTTAATGAAACGAAACGAAAATAAATTCAGTTCACGTTACAGTCCCTTTTAAAAAGAAATCGACAAAGCCACAGTCGTGGCAGTAACTAAATAGCACGAAGGTTTCCTTCACAGAACTGTCAGCGACCAATGTGACGTGATAGACAACTGACGTGATTCTTGTGACGTGATAGATAACTGACGTGAATGAATGCTGTGACGTGACAGAACTGACGTGAATGAATGTTTTGTGACGTGACGTGACAGATCTGACGTGAATGAATGTTTTGTGACGTGACAGATCTGACGTGAATGAATGTTTTGTGACGTGACAGATCTGACGTGAATGAATGTTGTGACGTGACAGAATGTTGTGACGTGACGTGACAGATCTGACGTGAATGAATGTTTTGTGACGTGACAGAATGCTGTGACGTGACAGAACTGACGTGAATGAATGTTGTGTGAGGTGACAGATCTGACGTGAATGTTGTGACGTGATTGAATGTTGTGATGTGACGTGACAGAACTGACGTGATTGAATGTTGTGACGTGACGTGACAGAACTGACGTGAATGTTGTGACGTGAATGAATGTTGTGACGTGACGTGACAGAACTGACGTGAATGAATGTTGTGACGTGACGTGACAATAGACAACTATTGTACTGACACACTGCCATATATATATATATATATATATATATATATATACACACACACACACACACACACACACACACACGAAGACCTTTATACCGTGTCAATGACAGCCTACACTGCACACTGTAAAAGTCACGATGATGTATGGCAGTGACACACTGCGTGCTCTGATTTATGCTAAAAAAAAAGACCACGACAAATTATTGTATTCATGCAAAGACTGTGTACACTGATGACAGGGACACACTGCTACACACTATTATAAGATATCACCATGTCCAGCAGTTCTATGCCAAGCCTGGAACAAGTCACGGTCTCCCGTCGATAGGGGGTAGGTTCGGGGGTGCGGGGGTGGGTGGGGGGGGGGAAGAGAGAAGTCCTGGACGCGCCATGTATAAATAACTAGGTCAGTGCACTCGGGGGGGGGGGGGTCATCACCACCACCACCACCTGCACCACCACCGGACACCTCCGTTCCCAAGGTGGGGCACTGCTTATTGACTCGGGCTGCACGTGGTAAAGGGGAGAGAGAGAGAGGGAGAGAAGGAGGGGGAGAGAGAGCGAGAGAGACGGACAGACAGAGACACATATAGACAGGGACAGATACAGAGATAGACAGAGATAGGAACACAGACAGACAGAGATAGGAACAGATACAGAGACAGACACAGACAGACAGACAGAGATAGACAGAAACAGATACAGAGACAGACAGACAGAGATAGACAGAAACAGATACAGACAGACAGGAAGACATAGATAGGAACAGATATAGACACAGACAGACAGAGATAGACAGAAACAGATACAGACAGACAGGAAGACATAGATAGGAACAGATATAGACACAGACAGACAGGAACAGATACAGACAGAGAGACAAGGGCAGAGACAGACAGACAGACAAACAAACACATACAGACTGACAAGAGAGAGATACAGACACAGGCAGGCAGAGGCAGAAACAGACAGACAGACAGACAGGGGTGGGGATTGACTTCCAGTCGTCCATAACGGATGGGGCAATTCAATTCCACTGAGCAATCCACGTGCAACCAGGCAGTGTGTAATGTGACGTCGTTTCCAGAACAGAGAGCCACTGTCTCTGTCTGGCCTGCCTCTCTCTCTCTTTAACTCTCTCCATACGAACGGCGAAAGAGACGACGTTAACAGCGTTTCACCCCAATTACCATCATCAAAATATTGCAAGCGGAAGGCTCTTATACTGAAGACGTAAATGTTGACTGGCCGTACTGAGAGAGTTAAATCTAGTCTGTCTTATTCAGGGGGCTGTTTATGGAATGAAATATTATCCTGCTTCAATGTAAACACTGTAAAAAGCATCCCTAACTTTAAAAAAACATATATCGTGCACATTTATTGAAAAAAAACATGTGATTATGTATCAATTATAAACAACAAACATGTATAGATTGTCAATATATAATTATACGCCTCTCTCCTCCCCTGTCAGTCTCTCTCTCTCTATGTCTGTCTCCACTGTCACTGTCACTATATATCTGTCTGTTCAGTCAGCCTCCCCTACCTTCTTTACTCTTCCCCTTGTCCATTCTTCCTTCCGCTCTCCACCACGTCCCTTACCCTATTGTCCTCGTTGTTATTCATCTATTGCGATATTGTATTGTACTTTAGTTCTATGTTTGTGTTTGCACATGCTTGTGTAATTTTGACGTTGGTGTTGCGAACTGACTCTCGCTTTATTTCTTTCTTTTTTTTTTTTTTTCTTCTTCGCAATTATTATTCTTGCCCAGAGGGCTGGATGTAAACAAGTACTTTGTGCTTACTCCTTTACCCTCGTAAAATAAAATTTCGTTCGTTCGTTCTCTCTCTGTGCCTGGAAAGATTATTGGATGGTGAATGCAAACAGTTGTCTATATTAGTATCAAAGTTTATTTTCCATTCTATGAAAACTAAGAGGCAGACATTTCTAGAAACTAACATGAGAAAGAAAACAATGTAACAATGGAGGAAGCAGAAAAAAAGAAGAAGTTTACTTACTATGGATCATGACAGTTTATACTATCATTTGATGATGTTCTTGTGTAACATTGTATTTTTCCTTTAATGGAACTTCTTTGTTTAGCTATTTAGTTATTTAACCCCCCACCCCCCTCCCACCCCGTCCCGCCCCCCTTAACTGTTCATGTGCCCATGGCCGAAAAACATTAAAACATTTCATCTCTTTGTGCCTCTCTCTCTGTCTGTCTGTAACACAAAATAATATTAAATGCATGCATTCAAGGCCAGACTAGCGTGTTGCGTTATGCTGCTGGTCAGACATGTGCTTAGCAGATGTGGTGTAGAGTATATGGATTTGTCCGAACGCAGTGATATCTCCTTTAGAAACTGAAACTGAAACTGAAACCGAGGGCTGAACAACAAACAACCCAGTTTTAATGAGGCCCAGACGTACTCGGATTTTCCGTGGTTCACTTATTTCCAGTCTCATTGCCAAAGGCGGTTGAATTAATTGAGAGAAACTGCGTATTTTCCGATCGTATTGCCAAAGGCGCCTCAATTAGTAAAGAGAAACATCTGATTTGTTTTTATTTGATTTGATATGATATGGATATATCTATATAGCGCCTATCCTCGCCGGGTCGGTGACCAAGCTCCATTCGTGTTGCTAATGGCATCTTTCTTTAGTCATTTTGCAGAAACTGTCTTGACGTGTCTGAATTTAGTGCTTAGATTTGTCGCGGTTCCACGCTTTTTGCCCTGGGGATTTTTTTTTTTTTTTTTGAGGGAGAGTTTCAGTCTAAATGTGGGGTAGTGTAGTGCCACTACCTTCCCCCCTGCCCCCCCCTCCTCCTATTATCACCTTGTTCACTGAACGTGTTAATGATCGCATGTTTAACAAATTATCAGCTGTCGTGGCAAAGTGGTTACCACCGTCGCGGATTGAGGAGAAGATGGAGGCGGGTTCGGTCCCCAGTGCAGGTGTGTGTGTGTGTGTGTATGTGTGTGTGTGTGTGTGCGTGTGTGTGTGTGTGTGTGTGTGTATGTTTGTGTGTGTGTGTGTGTGTGTGTG
>NC_134900.1:32127369-32129869 GCF_041734735.1 Babylonia areolata
AATACCATAGTAACTGTAGCAGGGTATATATCTGTTACTTTATACATATAGTAACTATTGCAGGACAAAACACTTACTTTCCACATACCACATTAAACGAGTGGGACATAAACATGACTGTTACTATGATGCATACCGTAGAAACTAGCAGGACATAATAGTGACTGTTGCTGTACACATACCGTAGAAACTAACAGGACATAATAGTGACTGTTGCTGTACACATACCGTAGAAACTAGTAGGACAAACAGTGATTGTTACTGTACACATACCGTAGAAACTAGCAGGACATAATAGTGACTGTTACTGTACACATACCGTAGAAACTAGCAGGACATAATAGTGACTGTTGCTGTACACATACCGTAGAAACTAGCAGGACATAATAATGACTGTTGCTGTACACATACCGTAGAAACTAGCAGGACATAATAATGACAGTTGCTGTACACATACCGTAGAAACTAGCAGGACATAATAGTAACTGTTGCTATACACATACCGTAGAAACTAGCAGGACATAATAATGACTGTTGCTGTACACATGCCGTAGAAACTAGCAGGACATAATAGTGACTGTTGCTATACACATACCGTAGAAACTAGCAGGACATAATAGTGACTGTTGCTGTACACATACCGTAGAAACTAGCAGGACATAATAATGACTGTTGCTATACACATACCGTAGAAACTAGCAGGACATAATAACTGTTGCTGTACACATAGTGAGTAGCAGGATAAAGGACTGTTACTTTATACATACCATAGTGAGTAGCAGAATAAAGGACTGTTACTTTATACATACCATAGTGAGTAGCAGAATAAAGGACTGTTACTTTATACATATCATTGTGAGTAGCAGGATAAAAGGACTGTTACTTTATAATATCACAGTGAGTAGCAGGATAAAAGGACTGTTGCTTTATACATATCATAGTGAGTAGCAGGATAAAAGGACTGTTGCTTTATACATATCATAGTGAGTAGCAGGATAAAGGACTGTTACTTTATACGTAGCAGATAATGGGGTGTCACTACTTCAACACATACCATAGTAAGTAGCAGGATAAAAGACGGTTACTTTATACATATCATAGTGAGTAGCTGGATGAAAGGACAGTTGCTTTATGCATACCATACATAGCAACAATGCATTATGACTGCTGCTGTATTCATACCCACAGTGACAAGCAGACTGTGACAGTCTCTTGATATGACTAACGATCCCCCCCACCCTCCACCCAAACCCCTCCCACCCCCTACCCCGCACCCCCCACCCCCCCCACCCCCACCCCCTACGCATCTCGTTAACTTTCAATCTTCAGTAGACGAGCGTTCTTCTTGTGGGGGGGGAGGTTTGGGGGGGGGGGGGGGGGGACAACAACAAGCCTCCTCTCAGATTCCAAGACACAACTTCATCAACATCGTGTATGCATCGGCGTCACAGTCTGCATTTTTTGACCCCTGGTGCCAGAAGAAAAAGTGAAAGCGCGTCACACCCTGGTAAATGACTCGAGTGGTATAGCACCCAGTTGATAGCCTCATATCGGGCGTGGCTCGGGTTATAGGGCTACCTACCTCCTGCACGTCTACCCCGAAAGGACAAAGAGGGGTGGGAGATTACAGATAGTACGAGGTAACTAAAAAAAAAAAAAATGAAAAAAAAAATGCGGTAGTCACATACTGGATTGTACCTACAGTGCTTTTTCTTTCTGTATTTGTTTCTTTGTTTCTGTCTTCTTCTTCTTCTTCTTATTCATCATCATCATCATCATCATCATCTTCTTCTTCTTCTTCTTCTTCTTCTTCTTCTTCTTCTTCTTCTTCTTCTTCTTCATTATTATTATTATGCATTATCATCATCATCATCATCTTCTTCTCCATCATCATCATCATCATCATCTTCTTCTTCTTCTTCATTATCATCATCATCTTCTTCTTCTTCTTCATCCTCATTATCATCATCTTCTTCTTTTTCTTCATCGTCATTATCATCATCATCATCTTCTTCTTCATCATCATCATTATCATCATCATCTTCTTCTTCTTCTTAATCATTATTATCTTTGTCTTCTTCTTCATCATCATCATCTTCTTCTTCTTCTTCTTCATCATCATCATTATCATCATCATCTTCTTCTTCTTCTTAATCATTATTATCTTTGTCTTCTTCTTCATCATCATCATCTTCTTCTTCTTCATCCTCATTATCATCATCATCTTCTTCTTCTTCATCCTCATTATCATCATCATCTTCTTCTTCTTCATCATCATTATCATCATCATCTTCTTCTTCTTCATCCTCATTATCATCATCTTCTTCTTCTTCATCATCATCATCATCATCTTCTTCTTCTTCTTGATCATCATTATCAATACTATTATCATCATCTTCTTCTTCATCATCATAATTATCATCATCATCATCTTCTTCTTCATCATCATCATCATCATCTTCTTCGTTATTGTCTTTGTCTTCATCATCATCATCTTCTT
>NC_134900.1:32134869-32137369 GCF_041734735.1 Babylonia areolata
TCTAGTCGTTCGGATGAGACGATAATGATGATAAGAATAATAATGGTATTTATATAGCGCTGAATCTTGTGCAGAGACAAATCAAATCGCTTTCGTACCAGTCATTCACACGCATACATAACTCTAAAACTGTAGAAACTGAAGACAAGGAAGAGGCAGGGAAGGGAGGCTATTGGGAAGAGGTGGGTTTTAAGGCCAGACTTGAAAGAGCTGAGTGTGGAGACTTGACGAAGCGAAAGAGGAAGTTCATTCCAATTGCAAGGTCCAGAGACAGAGAAAGAACGGCGGCCAACAGTCGAGTGTTTGAATCTGGGTATGCGTAAACGGAGTGGATCCGAAGCCGATCGTAGTGAGCGAGATGGAGTGTAGAGGTGAAGGCAGCCGCAGAGATAGGAAGGGGCAGTTTTGTGAATGCATCTATAACATAGAGTGCCGATCTTGTACTTTATTCGGTGCGAGACAGGGAGCCAGTGGATATGTTTGCAAAAGAGGAGTGATGTGCTCAGATCTTTTCTTTCTGAGGACGAGTCGGGCAGCAGAGTTTTGTATGCGCTGAAGGGACTGAATGGATGAAGCAGGCAAACCAGACAATAGAGAGTTACAGTAGTCAAGGTGCTGTGCCGCACGCGTTTGACGCTCTGAAACAACAGCAACAAAACAACCATAGCAACGAGAGTGTTGTCCTCTGGATCAATTCAATAGCAGACTCCACTCTGATATGTACACAAATGTATATATATATATACATGCACTCAAGGCCTGACTTAGCGTGTTGTGTTATGCTGCTGGTCAAACATCTTCCTAACAGATGTGGTGTAGCGTATATGGATGGATGGATTTGTCCAGAACGCAGTGACGCCTCCTTGGAAAAATTGAATCTGAAACTGAAACTGAACCTTTATTAGCCGACCCGACCAAGGAAATCAACCATATGGGGTTTGAATCACACAACGACCGAGTGTTTTTCGTGTGTGTGTGTGTGTGTGTGTGTGTGTGTGTGTGTGTGTGTGTACGCGCGAGCGTGTGCGCATGCATGTGTTTGCGTGTGCATGTTTTTTTTCTATTTGAAGGCACAGGAAAAAAACAACACCACCACCTTCCGTCTTAATTTCACGGCCATCTCCCAAAACGAGAAAAACGAACAGAAGACAGAGAAAAAAGCTAGTAATATCATCAACTGAATGACAACTTTAGAAACAAAAAAAACAAACGAACAAAGCTAGTAATATCATCAACTGAATAACAACTTAAATAACAAAAAAATCAAACCAAAAAATCAAACAATTCTAAACCCCATTTACAGCTTAATTTGTGGACATCCATTACCTTAATGGGGGGAAAAAAAAAGACCCTAAAAACCACTGATGCTCACCAAATGTACAAATATGGACAAAAGTAATCATGTAATGCAATACAAACAAGAATAAGAACAAAACAAATGAAACAAACAAACAGCGAAACATATAAAAACCAAACTAAACCACAATAGCAGTCCTTGTTTTTCAGCCCACATCCATCGAAACGTTTATGTTTTACTTCCGATTTTTCGAAACCTGACAAGCGTGTTGGTTATATGCGAAGACCAGGCATCTGCATTTAAAAAAATCATTTTTACTTATTTATTTATTTATTTTATGTGTTTATAACAGCAGATGAAGGTAACAGAATGATTAAGACGCTCATCTGTCAGTACAATTGAAAACCATTATATATAGCATGCACTCAGACGGGCGCAATAGCCAAGTGGTTAAAGCGTTGGACTTTCAATCTGAGGGTCCCGGGTTCGAATCTCGGTAACGGCGCCTGGTGGGTAAAGGGTGGAGATTTTTACGATCTCCCAGGTCAACATATGTGCAGACCTGCTTAGTGCCTGAACCCCCTTCGTGTGTAAACGCATGCAGAAGATCAAATACGCACGTTAAAGATCCTGTAATCCATGTCAGCGTTCGGTGGGTTATGGAAACAAAAGCATACCCAGCATGCACACCCCCGAAAACGGAGCATGGCTGCCTACATGGCGGGGTAAAAAACGGTCATGCACGTAAAAGCCCACTCGTGTACATGCGAGTGTACGTGGGAGTTGCAGCCCACGAAAGCAGAAGAAGAAGAAGAAGAAGAAGAAGAAAGCATGCACTCAAGGCCTGACTAATTAAGCGCGTCGGGTTATGCTGCTGGTCAGGCATCTGCCGCGCATAAAATATGTGGTGTAGCGGGGTGGAATTATGGATTTGTCCGAACGCAGTGATGACGCCTCCTTCAGAAACTGAAACTGAAACAAACAGCAGATGCGTTGTGGCGCCAGGGGAATGGAGCAGCTTTAATTGACACCTCCATGAAACTGAAACTGAACCAGAAACCCCAAACCTTACTTTTTTTCTTTTTTAAAGACTGTTACGCTCAATCAGTCGATCAGTCAACATGTCTTCGTCGACTCTGACCTGTTACACCTGACAAGTTATTCACCATTGTATGATAATCAGTCGTGTTCGATCGACTGTGA
>NC_134900.1:32152369-32162369 GCF_041734735.1 Babylonia areolata
GGTACACACACAGACATGACTGAGACACACATAGACAGACTGGCAGGCAGCCGACACTGGCAGACAGACAGATTCACACACGCACGCACATACACACACAGCAGAGAGATATACACCCCACATCTCCCCCCCCCCCCCGCACCTCCTCCACACACACCTCCTCCACACACACACAAACACACAGATATACACCCCACATCTCACCCCCCCCCCCCCACACACCTCCTCCACACACACCTTTAAAGTTCGCAGTCCATAACTATGTCTTATGGAATATCCTGCATGTGCTCACAACTTATTGCTTTTACTTTTTGTTTGCTTGTTGTGTTTAGTTTATAGTGTCCATAATTCCTATGATGGTTTTACGACAATTAAATGAGTTCTGAGTTCTGAGTTCTGAGTTCCTCCTCCACACACACACACAAACACAGGGATATACACCCCACATCTCCCCCCCACCTCCTTCCCCCCACCTCCTCCACACACACACACACACACACACACACACACACACACACACACACCCTTCCTGGTTCACCTCAAGACAAAGCATCAAGCGTGGAAAGCAGCCGCACTGCAGGAGAGTTCCCTAAGGGAGGCTACTCCTTCAGCTTGGACCCGCACGTGGCAGGTGGTTGTGAATTGCTCGAGTTGGCTGGGAATTTATTTCTGGAACGGGAACTTGGCAGCAGGTTTGGGACCCCCTACCCTGGTGTTTGCTTTTTTTCGGGGGGTGGGGTGGGGGATGGGGGGTGGGGGATGGGAGGGGGGGGGAAGGTACATGTACAAGGGAAGAGAGAGATGGGGTGAGGGGTGTCCACCGTGGGTGGGGGGAGGGGGATGGGAGGGGGTGAGGGAAGGTACATGTACAAGAGAAGAGAGAGATGGGGTGAGGGGTGTCCGCCGTGGGTTGGGGGAGGGGGGTGGGAGGGGTGAGGGAAGGTACATGTACAAGAGAAGAGAGAGATGGGGTGAGGGGGGTCCGCCGTGGGTGGGGGGAGGGGGATGGGAGGGGTGAGGGAAGGTACATGTACAAGAGAAGAGAGAGATGGGGTGAGGGGGGTCCGCCGTGGGTGGGGGGAGGGGGATGGGAGGGGTGAGGGAAGGTACATGTACAAGAGAAGAGAGAGATGGGGTGAGAGGGGTCCGCCGTGGGTGGGAGGGGGGGATGAAACGAAAGCAAATTGAAAGCAATGAGAGAGAACTTGAAGAGGGAATGAAAGAGAGAGAGAGAGAGAGATACGGATACGGATACGGATAGTTTATTCAATAAAGGCCATGGCCCCTCATGAAGGGGGTACAGTGAATCAACATTCAAAATCAAAACCTTACAAATTACAGAAGTGAATGATAAACTGCAAATGATAATCCACAAATTGGATAATGCACAACTAATAATAATTAACTACATAATACACTGCGAAACTTAAAAGCCTTATATAAGTAAATAGCAAACTGTCTTATAACAGTTTCGTTAGTTGATGACATAAGCATGGCAAGTCGAAATAAAGTAGGGTGTCTATAATATTTTTGTGGAATCCACTCATGTCTAAGGTCATTCAAAGCAGGGCAACACAACACAAAGTGAAGTTCGGTTTCTTCAGCACGTCTGCATAAAGGACAACTAAGATCAGAGACACTGGACTTTCGATAACGATAATGATGAAGAAATATGTCAGAAATTCCAAATCGGAACCTGGTTGTGATATGTTTCAAATGCTTATCCATTTTCATTGACAGATAAGTAGGAATAGAGTGTATAGAAATGAACTGTCTGTAAAACTCAAACCTATCGCTATCTTGAACATGATAAGACCAATCTTGCCATCTACAGTCAATTAATCTTGTTCGGAGTGCACTAATAAATCCCTTTATGTCCCCTACCCCCTGCTGTAACCAAACATAACCAAATCCCAGTTCATATAATCTAACCCTAACCTTTGATACCCAGTTTACCTTGCCCCTCAAATCTAAGTCATATAACATATTAAATGCTTTTTTCGGCAACCTTGAATCTTCCATTTGTGTTATTTTCAACCAATAGCGAATACATCTTACTGCGGAATTGAGATGTATCGGATATCTTTTTGTCTCCCCATAAATTAAATCATTAGGCGTTTTCATGGTAACTCCAAGAAACTTTTTCAGTGCAAATAAATGAACACTCTCGCAGCAAACTGCAGCATTAGAGAGACCCCAAATTTCTGCTCCATATTGTACAATGGGTTGTACCTGGGAATCAAACAATTTAATAAACAGATCAAAAGATTGATTTTCTAAACTTGACAGTTTTTTCATAATACAAAGTAATGCTTGTTTAGCTCTACATGCAAGATCTTTACATGCAACTGTGAAACTCAATTTTGTTGAAAAATATATTCCTAAGTATTTATACACATTCACTACTGGCATCGCTATTCCATTATAAGTCCATTTTTCCCTAATTCCTAAATATCCACCTTTTCTAAATACAATTATGTTACTTTTTGACATATTTACTTTCAACTGAAGTGATTTTGCAGCTCTAGATAGACTATTTAATTGTGTTTGTAAACCAATCACAGTTTCAGATATCAACACAACATCATCAGCTAAGAGGAGAATGAATAACTCTAGAATCTCACCAGTAAATTGTGCACCATGTTTTCCGTTTCTGACAACTTCTGAAGTTAGTTCGTTAATAAAAAGAGAAAATAATACAGGGCTGCACACATCACCTTGTTTTACGCCAGAAGTGCATTGAATATAATCAGTCATCTTCCCCCCACATCTAACCCTTCCTTTCACACCCGCATACATACTCATAATACATTTCAACAACTTTCCACGAACACCAGTTTTTAAAAGAATAGGCCATAGAATTGTTCTGTTTATGGAATCGAAGGCTTTCTCAAAATCTATAAAAGCCACATACAATTTACGATTCAAAGAAAACTGTTTTTGAATAAAGGCCATCAAAGTAAACATATGATCAACAGTTGAGTAGTTGTGTTTAAATCCTGCCTGGTATTCACCTGTAATATTGTTTTCTTCTACCCATTCTTGCAGTCTCTGATTTATAATTGTACTATACAACTTACTACTTGCATCACAAAGAGAAATTCCTCTATAGTTATTCGGATTGTTCACATCGCCCTTTTTATACAGTGGTAGAACAATAGATTCGGTCCATTTTTCAGGATAGATTCCTCTGTCAAATAAAGAGTTAAAAAAAGTTACAAAGAAATTCAAAATCAGGTCAGATTCAGTGGCATATTTTAACAATTCTCCAATTATACTATCAGGTCCTGCAGCTTTACGGTTCTTAATTTTCCTTAATGCAAACATCACTTCTTCTACCGAGATTGGACGATTTAAATAATCTTCTTCATCTTCATCTTGTTCCCACTGCAGTACGTTATCAGAATTTACCTCTTTTGTTAGAAGGGTTTTAAAGTGATCAAACCAAACATCATCAGTAATATTGTTAGCTGGCTGTTTTCTTTTAAGTGACATTTTACGAACATTGTTCCAAAATTCTTTCTGACTTTTGATAGAAGCAATTAATTCTGTCAACAATGTATCATTAAACTGCTTTCGCTTTCTCTTTTGTAAATGTTTATATTCCCGTCTGGCCTTACAAAAACAATGACGATCATCAACATCCAGAGTACGTCTAAATTTGTTTAACAACCTGCGAACATTTTTTCTAGCACTACGACATTCTGCATCAAACCAATCTTTTGGTTTTAACTTGTTACTGATACTAATTTGTTTCTTCATATGTTTAGCAGCATCCTTGATACATTCATTAAAAACACTTAACGCTTGGTTTATATCAACACTAATTAGGCTAATTGCTAAGTTTATTTTTTCTTTAAATTCTTCTGAACGTATGTTATGAATGTACACATCAGCCAAGTCGTCACTCCACACAAATTTTTCTAAAACAAAATCATTTTCCAACTGTGTGTTTTCCAATTCATAACCCCGGCCTGCGAAACGGAGTTCCACAGGCATATGATCGGATTCAGTTCTGTCAGTCACACACAACGTACATGAATCACACAACAATGCATACATATCACAAGACATAATGAAATAATCATTCACACTGCATCCACTATCCGATATATAAGTGTAGCAACCATTTTGGTCGCCATGACACATTCCATTAATTATACACAAGTCAAGTGCAGTACACATATTCAACAGCAATTTTCCATAGTTGTTGAGAACAGAATCTTCGGAACGTCTATTAATACTAATTGGGTGACTTCTTCGCTGAAACTCTAAACCTCCTGTAACTCCCTGGCAGTGGTGGGAAATATTACATGTCCTGCCATTCAAATCCCCACACAGCAAGATATAAACATCATTGTAAGCTAATGTACAATCAATCAAAAAATCTTCCAATAACGCAATTCCATTTTCACAGTCAAAATATGCATAGTATGGGGAACCTTCGGGTGGTACATAGCAGTACACAAACAACACATCTTTGTCAATACCAAATAATATCTTATCAATAAGTAATGCATCAAAACTATTAGATTTTACATCAACTTGCTTTACGTGTGGAAAATAAACATCTTTTACAAGACAGACAACTCCTCCCGATCGCCTCCCCTTTTCAGTGAATTTTACTGCAGGAATGCAAAAACTGTTGTATCCAGGGAATAATGAAGGTATAAAATCATCAATAAATGTTTCAACTAAACAAACAAAGTCAAACGAACAAAGATATGAAACAAAGTCACCGTCATGTAATTTTGAAATCAACCCATTCACATTCCAATGAACAAAAGACAATGGCTTAATTATACTGTTTTTTACACAAGCAGCACTTTTATTTTGATTCAGTACATCATTTTTCTTGCGCCTATGTTGACAGACCACATTTTCAGGCGTTGACACACACCGCGAACATTCATCGTCAACTCTTGCACACACACTGTTTCCAACATCAAAAACACGTGCGAGCTCAGTGTCACACTGTCCAACACTGGACGGCAGTGCCGGTGTCACTGTTCTTTTTTCCATCCCATTAGAAAAAGCGTCACTTCTTAAACAAATGGGCAGGCCACTTCCCTATTTAAAGTCAACAAGTTTATCATTATTATCGACAGTGAATTTTTTGCCATCAATCAGTAAATGGTTGAACACCATCGTGGCTCTTTTCCCATCCTGCCTTGCTTTCTTCAGGTGCGGAGTTAGTCTACGTCTGATGTCTCTTACTCCCTTCGAAAAGTCCTCACCAATGAATATATTTGTACCTTTCAGTTTACCCTTAGCTTTCAGGATATTTACCTTTTGTCTGTAATAGGTACAGCAAGCAATCACTGGGGAGTCAGGCCTGGAACTCAGCCGGTGAACCCTGTCGAACTCCATCACGTCAGTCATGTGAGAGAGAGAGAGAGAGAGAGAGAGAGAGAGAGAGAGAGAGCAAACTGCAACGACAAATGGAAAGCAGTGAGGTAACCGAGTAAGTCTACCCACATGATTTTTGTTTTTTACATTCTGTCCTGTGAACTCAGGCTAAGAGAGAGAGAGAGAGAGAGAGAAAGAGCAATTGCAACGATTGAAACAAACGAAATCAGTCGAAATAAGCGAGCAAGTATACCCCTAAAGTTATCATTTTCAGTCATATGCAGTCCTGGAGAGAGAGAGAGAGAGAGAGAGAGAGAGAGAGAGAGAGAGAGAGAGAGAGTTTTTCTCTCAAAGAAAGGAACTGCAGTCTGTGTCCCAGTTTTACGGTGTGTTTAAACCCTAGTGTAAAATGTATTTCTCATCTCACCTCATGGGTTTTTTTAAACTGAGAGAGAAAAATTCTGCAGGCTTGACAGAGTGGCCAGTTTTTGTTGGTTTTTTTTCGGGGGAGAGGGTGGGGGAAACGGCCGGGAGGGGGTTGGGAGAGGAGAGGGAGGGGGCGGCGGCTGGGAGGGGGGCTGGGGGGGGGGGGGGGGAGTGGATTGCCGCGGAGGAAAGACGAAAGAGCACCCGTGCGAAAGGGACATTGTGTTCTGACAGTCGTATCCCACTGGGGGTGTGGCGGAGTGGGGAGGAGGGAGGGGGGGGGGGGGCGTGAGTTTTAGGGGGCCGGGGGATGGGGGGGGGGAGGAATTTGTAATGGGGGCCGGGGGCGTGAGTTTTAGGGTGCGGTTCATTCGTCCAGTTCAGTGGAAATTCCCGTGTGTGAGACGAGGGTGGGTGGAGGTGGGGGTTGGGAGGGGGCGAGGGGGTTTTGGGAGGGGGGGGGGGTCGGAAGAGTGAGCCAGGGAAAACATTGGCAGGTTCGTCCGTTCAGACTCCTGTATTTGCATAATTTTTCGAGTTTTGGGGGTGGTTGGGGTGGGAGTTATGTTCTCTTTGTTTGATTGAATTCAACGGGAATGTTGGTCGACAGAATATATATAACGTATCAGTGCATGTTCAGAGTGCATATAAATGGATCAAAGCGAAACAAAGACAGGCTGGATAATTACTTTTCCTTGCAGTGCAGTTCAATTTTTATGCCTGGTTTGGGGCGCTCTGAACTCCTCACATAATGTGTGTGTGTGTGTGTGTGTGTGTGTGTGTGTGTGTGTGTGTGATTTTCTTGCCAGTTGACAGCGTGTGTGATGTGAACGATGCATCCCTCTTTGAACAAATTCGTCCACCTTTCCTTTTTCTTTCTTCTCTTGTTGTTTCCACTTAGCGAGGGAGAAGAGACAAGACAAGACAAGACAAATTCTTTATTGTCGAGGATAATAGATAAGCACTGGCGCGCTTTTTTTTCATCCAGTCCCCCGCCCTGAAACACGGTCTACACTACACAAAACTACATTATATGGTGTCATTGCATGCACTACACAATAGCTACGTAAGGTCATAGAATGCGAATACTATACTACATAATGGCATAAGCATGGTAAAAATAACACACACACGCGCGCACGCACGCACACACACACACACACACACACACACACACACACACACACACACACACAGAGAGAGAGAGAGAGAGAGAGAGAGAGAGAGAGAGAGGTACAAGCATGGTATCAATAATCGACATAAAAAGCAACTACAAACAAACAAAAAACAAATAAAAAACAAAACAAAACAAAAAAAAAACCAGAACACCCACATACACACACACACTCTCTCTCTCTCACTCACTCTCTCTCGCACATGCACACTTACACACACATAAGCATACATTATGTATGTTAAAAATACTATTCTATAAAAAAAAAAAAATAAAAAAACTACAGAGAGAGAGAGAGGGGAGGGGGGGGGGGGGCAGAAGGAGAAAGGGAGGAGGGGAGAGAGTACAGAAAATGGGTGAGGCGGGCATGGAAAATGAACTTGGCACTTTCACCAAAACGGTTTTTGCACCGGCAGAATGCAGTGACGAAAAAAAAAGAATAGAAGAAAAAGAAGAAGAAGAAGAAATCTGCCATCCCTCATCTTCTCTCTGTTTCTGTCTCGATCGGCGAAGAGAAAACCTCGTTCTCATTCTTGTCTCTCCCTGCCTTCTCCCCCTCTCCCTCTCTCTGTCTGTCTGTCTGTCTGTCTGTCTGTCTCTCTCTCTCTCACACACACATACACACACACACGCAAAGACATGCACAGAGACAGACATACACACACACATACACACATACACACACACACACACACACACACACACACACACACACACACTGACACACTGACGCATGCATACATACATACATACATACATACATACATTTCCCTCCAGTGACATCTCATTTATTACAACACCCCCATCGCTTCAAACTCTTTATTTCTTATGATATCAATTTCCTCTACTACATACATTACTGAGCACTTTCTTACACTGATATTTACAAGTTTTCCCTTTCTTTCATCCACTTCCTCTCTTCTGTCCGTCCAATAACGCCCAGTTCTAGTGAACAGAAGTGAAACTGAAGATCTCACACACACACACACACACACATGCTCGGTGTACCATGAGGCATATTCAGCACACTGACGTGTTTTTAGCATATGGAGGGTTTGAATGTGACCCGTGAATTATTCATTGGTCGTACACTTCCAGGTTACCCTGGGGTCACTGCTTTTGGCAGCTGTTTCACCTTTTGCTTCCTGGAAATTGGGAGAACGGGGAAGGAGGGGGGGGGGGGGGGGGGCGGGGGGTGGGGGGGGTGGGAGGGGCACAGGGGAGAGAGAGGTCACAGACAGTAGAGAGAGAAAGACAAGACAAATGGTTTATTGGCTTAAGCCTTGCTCATATCAGGGGCGTGGAGGGGGCGGGGGGGGGGGATCAAAAGCACCAAAATATATATATATGTAAAATGTTCTTCCACACTCTCCGATACACACGTACAAGCACACACTGAGACGTTCACAAAATGGATGTGGAGAGAGAGAGAGAGAGAGAGAGAGAGAGAGAGAGAGAGAGTGTTTCAGAATATTTATATATATTTACAAAAAATTGTGTTCAAGATAGATTACGTTCGGACGTGTAGATAGATATACTTGAGATTGATTGTAGTGGGATATATATATATATAATTTTATTTTTTTAAATTAATTAATTTATTATTATTATTTAAAAAAAAAAAAGGTTTCTATCTTGTAAGCACCAAAATTCAGCAAGATGGATGGGAGTGAGGATTGAAGGGAGGTGGGCATGAAGAGAGAAAATGTATCTGTGTGTGTGTGTGTGTCACGGTGTGTTGAGACTGAGTTCGTGCGTGCATTTATGAGCCCAGAGTATTCGAAAAAGAGCATCTGACAGTTTTCCAGTTAGTACCAGGATGTGATCCGGACGGACACACTCACACGCACGCACGTACACACGCATACACGCCCTCTCTGTCTCTCTGTCTCTGTCTTACACAGACACACAGACACACACACACACACACACACACGCACCGCCCCATCATCGCGGCAGGACTCTGCAACAGAAGCAACAGCGGTGCCCATCAATTGAGCCGCTGTACAGCAGGAACCCACTTCTGTGTAGTGGTGTAATAACACAGCGGATACTTTACCCACTAGAGCGCTGAAAATGTCGAGGGTTCGTTAACTGTCCGCCGGGCTGCCCACTGAGCCAGCTGGTTTCGGAGACTGGCCGAGGTGGCGTGTATTATTGCAGAGCTGCGTCTGTGTGCCGCTGGGCTCAGTGGAATGTCTGTACTGCACTGGTGGGAATGGGGCAACTCGGTCATTACTGTCACCCCGTCAGTCACACACACGTACACTTGTAACTTGTATGCAAGTACACAGACACAGACACACAGCCGGATAGACATACACACACACATGCCCTGCGCTCGCACGCACGCATGCACAGATTTATTTACATATTCACACACAGACACATACACATTGACAGACACGCACGCACACACACACACACACACACACACACACACACACACACACACACACACACACACACACACACACTGACACACACAGTTTCTTTAAATCGTTGTTAAATAGTCCAATTGGGTTGCTGTTATAACATTTTCTTTTTTTTTCTTTTTTTTCTCAAGTATATATCTTGGACTTGTCACTGTTAATGTTGGACTGTTCCAAATCTTTGTTCGATAGTCCAATTGGGTTGTTAAAACGATCTTTTTTGTTTCTTTTTTAAGTGGGGAAGTTATTATTTTAGCCAGATTGTTGTAAATGTTGTGATTTTCCCCCCTTACCTTTCCCTCCTCCCTTTCCCCCCCACAACAAACACACACACACACACACACACACACACACACACACACACGCTCGCAAACAGACACATACTCATACACGCACGTACACGCAAAGACAGAAAAAGAGAAAGAGGGAGAGGGGGGCTGGCTTGGGGAGAGTGTTTTCGTAAGTTTGGGGGAATGTTTCTGGTAAGCTTTTTTTGGGGGGTGGGAGGGCGGAGGGGGGCGGGGGGTGGGGGTGAAGGTATTTGATAGACTGCGTGTTTTGGCGAAGAGAAAATATGCGTTTTTATAGTGTGTGTGAGTGTGTGTGTGTGTGTGTGTGT
>NC_134900.1:32164869-32179869 GCF_041734735.1 Babylonia areolata
TCAGAAAACCGCTGGGAGATGAGTGATAGGAAACTCAACGGAGAGCTGGACAGTACAAAGTCTTCAGAGAAGAAGCCCCCCCCTCAGTCAATTTGAAGAGTTTCAGCCCTCAGCTCCTTACACTCTAAGGGGGTCAGGCCGCACCCAGGTCATGACTCCTGGATGCCCATTATTTTTTTTTCTTTTTCCCCCCGATATATTGTAGGATCATGTTAACTTGGTTCAACTCGGGCTGAAGTCAGTCTCTCCTGCAGTTCACTTGCGAGAAAGTGAAGACACAGAGACAGTCGTATATGCTGCACTGTCGCGCTCGCACTTACGCACGCTGGATGCATGCACGAGCACACATGCGCGCGCGCACTCAGTCACCGACAAGCATGCATCCGCACAGCACCCATAAACTGAAGACACACACACACACACACACACACACTGGCACACTGGCACACCTACACACACACACACACACACACACACACTGGCACACTGGCACACCTACACACACACACACACACACACACACACACACACACTGGCACACTGGCACACCTACACACACACACACACACACACACACACACACACTGGCACACTGGCACACCTACACACACACACACACACACACACACACACACACACACACACACACACTCACTCACTCACTCACTCACTCACACACACACACACACACACACACACACACACACACACACACACACACATGCTAAAATGCATGGATCGAGACACCGATCCTGTGTGTGCGCGTGCGCGTGTGTGTGTGCGTGCGTCACTGTGTCATCAATGAATCAAAGTGAGATAAAAAGATAAATCAACGCCACACACAACAGCATTGTGTGTACACAAGTTCTCCAGTGTTGAGTGTCACGCGGTCCACGCCTCTCTGTCGCCAGTGAAGTGTGAACAGATATGATCCAAAGTGGCGTTCAGAAAATGCCTCGCGGCAGGATCCTACATAGAAATATACGTATACATATTACACACACACACACACACACACACACACACACACACACACACACCACAACACACACACACACACACACACACACACACACACACACACACACACCACATGCATACACATCTGTCGTCATGTCAAACGTGTGGGGATGATTACACGTGCCGATGTCTTCACCCATTCCTGGCCACTCCACTCGACCTGTCGAGCGCTCGTCACGATGATGAGTCAGACTTGAAGTGTCGGTGTTCGCGGTTTGAGACTGAGATTGAGATTGAGATTGTGATGGCTCATTCCGTCCAAGGACGCACACATATATATATATATATGTAGGCCATTGGGGTCTCTTAGACTGCCGCCAATAGGTCGTTAAACTCCAACAACGCACTTAGATTGAAGTGGGGTGCGCTGTTATTGGAGGCCAAGTCGCTTCATTCACAGTGGTCTTCATTATAATATGTATGTATGTGTGAGAAGTACGCTTTGCGTTTCGAGTGTTTTCGCGGTTTGGGAGCTGTGTTTCAAGACCAGTGTGCGTGTGTCAGTGGGGGGGCGTGGTAGGGAGGGTGCATGCGTTCGTACGTGAGTGTGTGTGTGTGTGTGTGTGTGTGTGTGTGTGTGTGTGTGTATGTGTGTGTGTGTGTGTGTGTGTGTGTGTGTGTGTGTGTGTGTGTGTGTGTGTGTGTGTGTGTGTGTGTATGTGTGTGTGAAAGAGTGTGCCGAAAGAGATCGAGGACAAGTTGGCCTCATCGATGATAATGATAACGATGATATAGGCTACTATAGGTTTGTTCGTTGTTTTATCAAAACCGTGCCGTATCGCCAGAACGTGCAACACAGATTTGGATGAACAGTGTGATAGTTTGTTTTTTTGTGCCATCAGAAAACATGACAGAACTGACATTGCTGAACGTTGTGGATAGAAGCTTGATAAGCTATATTTTTTTCTGCGTTCGTGGTACATGCATGCAAGCGCAGTCGACTTAGAACAAGAAAATGAAAACAACCCCCCCCCCCCCAACACACACACGCGCGCGCGCGCGCGTACGCACTTTCTCGCACGCACGCACGCACACACACACACACACACACACACACACACACACACACACACACTCACTCACTCTTTCTCTCTCTCTCTCTCTCTCACACACACACACACACACACACACACTCTCTCTCTCTCTCTTTCTCTCTCTCACGCACACACACACACACACGCAGACACACACACACACACACACACACACACACACACACACACACACACACACACACACACACACAAGACAAAAAGAAGGGGGGTGGGGTGGGGGGAAAGACAACTCTCATGGAACCAGCAAGAGGAAAAAGTTGTGAATGGAAAGACGGCAGATGAGTTATACAAACGCAACATTACTGAACTGTGCGCGAGCAAAGCAGCAGATAAAGAGAATGCTTGTGGGTCTTGACAGGATGGGTGACAGTTCGTGGTGGTGGTGGTGTTGTGGTGGTGGTGGTGTTGTGGTGGTGGTGGTGTTGTGGTGGTGGTGGTGGTGTTGTTGTTGTTGTTGTGGTGGTGGTGGTGGTGTTGTGGTGGTGGTGGTGGTGTTGTGGTGGTGGTGTTGTGGTGGTGGTGGTGGTGTTGTGGTGGTGGTGGTGGTGTTGTGGTGGTGGTGGTGGTGTTGTGGTGATGGGGTTGTGGTGGTGGTGTGGTGGTGGTGGTGGTGTTGTGGTGTTGTGGTGGTGGTGTTGTGGTGGTGGTGTGGTGGTGGTGGTGGTGGTGTTGTGGTGGTGGTGTTGTGGTGGTGGTGGTGGTGTTGTGGTGGTGGTGGTGTTGTTGTGGTGGTGGTGGTGTTGTGGTGGTGGTGTTGTGGTGGTGGTGGTGGTGTTGTGGTGGTGGTGTTGTGGTGGTGGTGGTGGTGTTGTGGTGGTGGTGGTGTTGTGGTGATGGGGTTGTGGTGGTGTTGTGGTGGTGGTGGTGGTGTTGTGGTGGTGGTGGTGGTGGTGTTGTGGTGGTGGTGTTGTGGTGGTGGTGGTGGTGTTGTGGTGGTGGTGGTGGTGTTGTGGTGGTGGTGTGGTGGTGGTGGTGGTGTTGTGGTGGTGGTGGTGGTGTTGTGGTGATGGGGTTGTGGTGGTGTTGTGGTGGTGGTGGTGGTGTTGTGGTGGTGGTGGTGGTGTTGTGGTGGTGGTGTTGTGGTGGTGGTGGTGGTGTTGTGGTGGTGGTGGTGGTGGTGTTGTGGTGATGGGGTTGTGGTGGTGGTGTGGTGGTGGTGGTGGTGGTGTGGTGGTGGTGGTGTTGTGGTGGTGGTGGTGGTGTTGTGGTGGTGGTGGTGGTGTTGTGGTGGTGGTGTGGTGGTGGTGGTGGTGTTGTGGTGGTGGTGGTGGTGTTGTGGTGATGGGGTTGTGATGGTGTTGTGGTGGTGGTGGTGGTGTTGTGGTGGTGGTGTTGTGGTGGTGGTGGTGGTGTTGTGGTGGTGTTGTGGTGGTGGTGGTGGTGTTGTGGTGGTGGTGGTGGTGTTGTGGTGATGGGGTTGTGGTGGTGGTGTGGTGGTGGTGGTGGTGGTGTGGTGGTGGTGGTGGCATTATCATATCGAGTGCCCACAAGTGTCCGAGCAGGATGCCCGGCTCAGTGTTGCTGGCTCAGACAATAGTCTTGTTCGGGGTTTGGTTGGTTTGTTTGTTTGTTGGACTGGTTATTGTTTGTCATCAATTTTTCTTCGCGCCTTAGCTCATTTTGATTGGAAACAATGAAGTGTTTGTGTGTGTGTGGTGGGGGTGGGGGATGGGGGGGAGGGGGGGTTGGTGTGTGTGTGTGGGGGGGGAGTGACGGTGGGGGGGTGGGGGGGGGGTGTGTGTGCACGTGCACTTCAGCGTGAATGTGTGTGCGTGCTTTTGTGCTTGTGTGTGTGTGTGTGTGTGTGTGTCAGTGTGTGGGCGTGCGCGCGCATTTATGTGGGCGTGTGCGTGTGTTTGAATCACTTGGTTTGCATAATCGTGGCCTTGAGAGCGATCGAGTTATTAAGAGAGAGAGAGAGGGAGACACACACACACACACACACACACACACACACAGTGACTGACAGAGAGAGAGAGAGAGAGAGAGAGAGAGAGAGAGCAGTTCTCACTTTGATGTAAACTGACCCCTTGAATCATAAAAACCACCGTTCTTGATGTTTGTCACCGTGGTGGAACGCAACCCAACAGCATGTTGTAACAGCTGCTGCTGCTGCTGTGAACCCAAGCTGTTCTTGCTGCTTCAGCTGCAGCACTTGTAATGATAGTTGACCATCATTCCTGCGAAATCCTAGAAGAGTTGTTTTTTTCTCCCCCTTTCGGTACATCTGCTGGTCAGATCGCCGACGCCATTTGAGAAGCCAGGGTTTGTATTGCATCGTGTCATGATTTTGTCAGTCGGTGCAGACAGGTTGTGTGCCTTGGTTTCCAAGCCACCTGCACTGTAGTAGTGTTAGTTGTTGTAGTGTTTGCTTCGGGTCAGTAGTTATATAGTTGCTACCGACTGTGTCCATCAGTGACCGCTGCTGATGTGTGGCGTATGAAAGTCTGGGCACTGTTGGATGACTGTCAGTCACCTCAGTCAGTGAGATACAGATCGTGTTGTCAGTTGCGTTTCGTGTGCGTGCGTGCGTGTGTGTGTGTGTGTGTGTGTGTGTGTGTGTGTGTGTGTGTTTGTGTGTGTGTGTGCGTGCATGTGTGTGTGTGTGTGTGTGTCGCATGTTTCATTGTTTCCATGGCATAAAAGGCCACATAATCTGGGACTTTTTTAGGATGATGAGAGGAGGAGGACGATGACGATGACGATGATGACGCTTAGGAGGCCCATTAGGTCTGGGACTGCGCGACAAGGCTGTACTCTACTCTTCCTTTCGTAACAGTGACCCGGTTTTAACCAGCTCCGAGAGATACAGGCACTTGCATTGCTGGTCCGAAAATGTGAAGGAAGTGGATGATAGTCGACACTGTGTGGTCCCAGTCTTACATGAAAGTCCGTAGCACACACATCTCTCGGGAAGGAGCTGGCTGCTGGCCGGAAAAAACAACAAACCAACCCATCTCTGTTAGGAATGGAACACACGACCTCCCAGCAGTAAGTCCGCGATGCCAACCACTTCGCCACGGTGGTTGGTGGCACGGTGACTGTTGCGCTCGATTTGGACTTCATGTATTTATATTTGTATTTCTTTTTATCACATCAGATTTCTCTGTGTGAAATTCGGGCTGCTCTCCCCAGGGAGAGCGCGTCGCTACACTACAGCGCCACTCATTTTTTTGTATTTTTTCCTGCGTGTAGTTTTATTTGATTTTCCTATCGAAGTGGATTTTTCTACAGAATTTTGCCAGGAACAACCCATTTGTTGCCGTGGGTTCTTTTACGTTCGCTAAGTGCATGCTGCACACGGGACCTCGGTTTATCGTCTCATCCGAATGACTAGCGTCCAGACCACCACTCAAGGTCTAGTGGAGGGGGAGAAAATATCGGCGGCTGAGCCGTGATTCGAACCAGCGCACTCTCGCTTCCTAGGCGGACGCGTTACCTCTAGGCCATCACTCCACATCCACATATTTAGGATTACATTACTTTGTTCAGCAAAAATCCAGCTCACTAAGTCTTAACTCCCCAGAGCAAGGTTTCGGTTGCGCATGCGCACTAGAGCCTATCCATAAAAGGGAAAGGGGCGGAGTTTATCTATAAAAAGCGCGAGCACGTGTCCGGTAGGTTAGTAGATCGTCATATTTCTCTCCGTTTGCATGTTTTACAAACAATGTGGTCGTTTACGGTTGCCAACGTCGAGGGGCTGTCTGCATGCTTTCCAATTCTCACCGGACAGTACCACGTGCTGGTGCTATTTTTATCTGACAGACACGTCTAGCGCAAACACAAACGGCTCTAGCTCCGCCCCTTTTCTCTGCATTCAAATTTTGTATTACGTGTAGCTGACACATTTTGTACTTTCCAAAGTCAATTCAGGTCTAGATTGGAAGCTGCTAGGCAAATCTCGCTCTCTGCCATAAATGAAGCCAAACCGTAGCTTTATTAGGCTTTTATTTTGAATAAACCTTCACCGACGTCACAGTGTCAGACTCTGGTGAGAAACTGGCTTGATTCAAATCGCCCGCCATTTATAGTCCGGTTCAGGCTTTAAAAAGTGCTGACTGGGCTTCAACGTGCGTCTCTTTGTTTCACCAAGGTTCACGTGTCTGGGGTGAAGGTCAGTTGGCATTGGGCACCATCGTTGTGATCATGTCATGATTTTGTCAGTCGGTGCAGACAGGTTGTGTGCCTTGGTTTCCAAGCCACCTGCACTGGTAGTAGTGGTAGTTGTTGTAGTGTTTGCTTCGGGTCAATAGTTATACAGTTGGTACCGACTGTGTGAGAGTTGGTATCAGTCACTCGTGGCATTGACCAGCATGCTGAGCGTTTGCATCTCAGTGGTTGGTGTTGGTAGTGGTGATGGTGATGGTGGTAGTGATGACTGCACATTCTCATATTGACTGGACCCTTATAGAAGTTGCTGTTGTTGTGTGTGTGTGTGTCTTACTTTCAGAACTATGTTGTGGCGTCATTGGGTGGTTGTTGTTTGTTGTTTGTGTGTGTTTTTGTTTTTGTATCGTTTTACGAAGTTCTTGTGCTGACGCTGTTTCTGGAAAAGAGTACTGTTGATTGGATTGGGGGGTGGGGTCGGGAGTGGTTAGGGGACGAACTGTGTCGGTGACACGTCGAATCAGAAAATCGAAACTTTAATGCGACTTTTCTTGGGTTTACGGTATATATATATATATATATATATATATATATATATATATATATATATATACACATCTATCTGTGTGCGTGCGTGCGTGTGTGTGTGTGTGTGTGTGTGTGTGTGTGTGTGTGTTTTACTCTCTGTCTGTCTTTCTGTCTGTCTTTGTGTCTCTGAGAGAACTCTCTCTCTGTCTCTTTTCTTTTTTGTTTTGTTTTTTTGTTTTCTTTTTTGTTTGTTTTGTTTTTGTGCTTATTTTCGCTTCTTTAGCTTTATTCCTTCTTTAGGGCGAGGGCTGGATGTAAAAAAAACCCATGTTACTTGCTTATCTATTACCCTCGATAATAAAGATTTTGTCTTGTCTCTCTCTCTCTCTCTCTCTCTCTCTCTCTCTCTCTCTCTCTCTCTCTCTCTCTCTCTCTCTTTCTCAATCTGTCTGTCTCTGTCTCTGTCCTCTCTCTCTCTCTCTCTCTCTCTCTCTCTCTCTCTCTCTCTCTCTCTCTCCCCGTCTCCCTCACTCTGTCTGTCTTTCATTCATGTCTGTTGTCTTGTGTCTCACTGGCTGCCCGTCATGTTCCCACCCACATCATTACTCCAGTCCCATATTTCTTCTTCCCCAGCTGTCGTGTTTGAACTCAGGACAACTGACCCATTGGTTGATCAGCGTGGTTTGCAGGCGTGGGAAGAGGGATAAATCGGACTGGGCTGGTTGATTTGGACGGTGAGGAGAACCGTGTCAGTTACCTGTTGAACTGAGGATCGATACATTGACAACACGCACACACGCACGCTTGCACACACACACACACACACACACACACACACACACACACACACACACACACACACACACACACACACACCATTTTATTTATTCATAAGTTTGATTGTAAGTGAGTTCAGGTGTACAGAAAAAGTAGTATCACCATGTCAGAACTTGAAACACATAAACACGGTTCACTTGTAAACTAATGTAGATACGGACGCGCGCGCGCGCCGACACACACACACACACACACACACACACACACAACATGCCGAACCAGCAGCCATTGTTTCGATCTTGCCAAAGTAGAGGAAGCCAATCCCTGCATATCAACTTGCGAGTTCTTGTTTTTGATTTTGTTTTGCATTGTTTTGTTTTCAGCTTCATCTCGCCCCCCTACCCCCCCACGCCCCCCACTTTAATTTTTTATTTATTTTTTTTTTTTTTTAAGTGTGTCAAGTTCTGAGAAGTGATCCTGTCAGATGGCGGAGATATCTGTTTCATCTGCCTTTTGCCCTTGTTCTGTCAAATCCGTTTTAGCCGTGTCTGACTGGGATTACTTGTGCAACTTTTTGTCTGCGTTAGGTATGGCGACACACAAAACTGTGAAAGGTGTTGGTTTTGTTTTTCTGAACGTCAATCGTTTCGTCACCGTCGCGTCGCCCTACTTTTTTTTGGGGGGGGGGGGGGGGTTCTCCCCACGTGCCAACTTGGAAACGTGTATTGATCTTCACGGGTGATGATGATGAAATTTTCATGAAGTGTGCACACTGCTTTGACGGTCAGCCGGCCGCTATGGTGTGGACGATTGTATAAGTGTTATGATGATGATGATTATGGTTATGATGATGATTATTATTACAAAAAAAAGAGAAAATTATCATTATTATTATTACTATTAGCTTTATGCTTCTACCACTACTAATAACACACACACACACACACACACACACACACACACACATATATATATATATATATATATATATATAATAGATTTATATATATATATATACATGCATACAAGCGTGCGCGCGCAAGCTCGCACACACACACACACACACACACACACACACACACACACACACACACACACACACACACACACACACAACACAAAAAAACCTATACTCGCATCATATGGTTATGCAGGGCTCCGCACGCACGCACGGCATATTATGTACGCATTCTTACTCATCCTCTCTCTCTCTCTCTCACTCACACACACACACACACACACACACACACACACACACACACACACACCACAACACACGCACACCACACACACAAATGATTATGCAAATCTGCATGCATGAATACGTGCACACACATACACACTCACGCACATAAACACACACACACACACACACACACACACACACACACACACACACACACACACACACACACAGAGCAAACGTACAGCCGCACAGCACGATGATGAAAGCTCCCACCATGTAACAAATCGTGACTTGCACTGCAACCGGATTTGTCTGTACGAAGCAGTTTGCTCACGAATCTTTTCCTCCCCTTAATTCTTTCCAGCTGCAGGTAGGCAATACATACCTGTACACAGTATTCACTGTGTCCTCAAAATGCCTGTACACTTAAAAGACATGCGGGTGGATGACAGTAGGGTAGGACAAGAACGGCTTTGGGTACAGGTGTATATACCCTATATAGTATATATAAGGGTGGCACAGTCTTTTCCTCCCGACTTTAATTCTTTCCGCCTTGAGCGAAGATCGTGCCAGGTGGACATGACATACCCTGTAGACGGTATTCACTGTGTCCTCAGAATGCCTGTACACTTTAAAGACATACGGGTGGATGACAGTAGGGTTGGACAAGAACGGCTTTGGGTACAGGTGTATATATACCCGAAATAATATATACAAGGGTGGCACAGCGGAGTCTTTTCCTCCCGGCCTTAATTCTTTCCCTCTTGAGCGAAGATCGTGCCAGGTAGACCATACATACATGTACACAGTATTCACTGTGAACGGCTTTGGGTTCGGGTATATATATATATAAGGGTGGCTCTTAGTGACTGCATGGCAGAAACGTGTCAGTTTCGGGTGAAGGTCGTCACGGGTCAGTTTGTTCAGTGGGGTAGTTTTTCAAGTCCAGCTTTCCGCGTAAAGTGGCAGTGTGTGTGTGTGTGTGTGTGTGTGTGTGTGTGTGTGTGTTCTTTTGTAGTTTCTGTTTTTTTCTTCTTTATTTATTTATTTTTTTGTCTTTCTTTCGGGTTTCTTTTCAGGCGAGGCAGTCATGTGTTCCCTCTCTCTCTCTGCTTTCTTTATGCTCGCTCCCGGAAGTTGTTCCTTATCGCTGGTTGTGTGTGTGTGTGTGCGTGTGTGCGCGTGTGTGTGTGTATGTGTGCGTGTGTGTGTGTGTGTGTGTGTGCGCGTGTGTGTGTGTGTGCGCGTGCGCGTGTCTGTGCGCGTCTGTGTCTGTGTTCCTTTGAATGTTTCTGTCCTCTTCTCCATTAACGTTTAAGTAAAAAAATGGGGGGGAGGGGGCTGGTAATGGCGGGGTTGGGGGGGGAATCGGGGGTGGGGGTTGGGGTACCGGCTTAGTACAGTTTGACTCGGATAGATTACTTGTCATTTTTGAGAAAGAACTTTCATGGCAGCGCGAACAGTTTGACGAGCGGGCGTGTGTGTGTGTGTGTGTGTGTGTGTGTGTGTTCACACTCACACACTTAACTTGAGCGCACACATTACACTCACAGACATGCACGCACACAACATACACACACATTACACTCTCTCTTTCTCTCTCTCTCTCACACACACACACACACCTCAACAAACACACACACATACAAATGTATGCATTCGACACACAACACAACACAACACAACACAACACAACACAACACACACACACACACACACATAAAGAGACACAGACACACGCACACACACACACACACGCACGCACACACACACACACACACACACACACACACACACACACACATACACACACACACACATAAAGACACACACACACATAAACACACACACACACACACACACACACACACACGCACGCACACACACATACACACATACACACACACACACACACACACACACACACACATACACACACACACACACACACACACACACACACAACACACACACACACACACACACACACACACACACACACACACACACACACATGCTATGATAATGGCATGATGATGTAAACGCACACAACAAAAGTGACAGAATACTGCTTATACGTACGTACGCACCAAAAACTGCACCCTCTTTTTCCGTTCAGCGAGGCTTCTTGGAAGAAAGAAAAGAAGGTCTTTTTCCTCTTTCCCCCCCCTCGAAACGGATTGATGAACACAGGCAGGCTGTGAATAAGGACGTGTATTGGGGGTGGGGGGGGACTTTTGTCCTTATGCCATCTTCAGACGTGCAGTTCCTGTTCGAACAAACTCCTCCTTTTTCACTGTCTGTGAACCTCTGTCCCTGTCTGTCTGTCTCTGTCTCTCCGTTTACTTTCTGTCCCTCTGTCATGTATGTGTGTGTGTGTGTGTGTGTGTGTGTGTGTGTGTGAGAGAGAGAGAGAGAGAGAGAGAGAGAGAGAGAGATTAATGGTCTATTCATATATAGGCCATAGCCCTTCAGTCACGAAGGGACGAAGGGGTATTTGAACAGCAGCATAAGACAGTGACATAATAAATCTGCTGATAAATAAACAGTGGAAACAGTGCTGTGAAAAGGACTATTTCTCTACATCTGTAAGTTTTGTACAAAAAAAAAAAAAAAAGTAAGAAAAATTACGTATGACATCAGGTTTTGTGCACGACACTGATAAACACAGTCTGAACAAACTAGGATGTCGGAGAGAGAGAGAGAGAGAGAGAGAGAGAGAGTTGTAACTAGAATGGTTTATTCACAATCGGGCCACAGCCCCGAGTGAAGGGGGTATACGTAAACGTAATACAACTCAACCAAAATACATAAACAAATAGGCTTTAATATAGACAACAAAACGTGCATTGTATCCGTGTAAATCCATAGACAACAAAAAGTACATTACAACTAATTTACGAAGTAACAATTTCTCTCAATTTGAATGCCTTATATAAGAATACCGAAAAATTATGTACGTCATTGATATTGCTTGACGACATTAACATATTCAACTTGAACAGAGAGGGATGCTTGTAGTAGTTAGGTTTTTTATAAACATTTGACGTATATGTTTTAGTGCTGGGCAGCAAAGAACAAAGTGCACCTCGTTTTCTTGGGCTTCATGACATGAAGGACAGACTAAATTGTTTGCACAAAAACTTCTGTATCTAAAGTGATGCACTATCAATTCTGATATACCTAGTCTAAATCTCGTCGTTACACGTTTCAAATGACTGTCTATGTCTAACAACAGATAAGGTTTCAAATCAGGTATATTACAGAATGTTCTATACATATCAAATCTATTACTAGTACAAATGTGACAATACCATGTTTGCCATCTACAATCAATAAGCCTTTTTGCGAAAAACAGATATAAAGCCATTAACACTACCAACACCCTGTTCCATCCACACAAAGCCAAACCCATTTTCGAACAGACAAAGACGAACCTTTGTTACCCAGTTATTTTTTCCCTTTCTGTCTAAATCATGTAATATTTTATAGGCTTTATACGGTATTCTATTATCCCCCATTTGCAACAGTTTAAGCCAATATCGAATACAATTTACAGCAGAGTAACACACACACACACACACACACACACACACACACACACACACACACACACACACACACACACAGAGAGAGAGAGAGAGAGAGAGGCTGTTAGCCACCAAATCAGATAATAAACATCGGCTCATGTGTGTGATTTCCGGGTTCAGAATCGTTAACTCACAACATGAATAAATCAGAAGACACATAAGATAATGAAGCCGTTAATATGTCAACGGTTACACAGTGCACAGAATTTCATCATGTTTTCCAGGCACACAATGGGAACCTCGGTACATCCAGAAACACTATGTCCCGGCTAAATTCCTATCGGGCAAATAAATCGCGGACCAGTTCTGATTCTTTCCCGTCTTGTAAATGCGCGCGCGCGCGTTTTTGTATGTATGGGTGTGTGTGTGTGTGTGTGTGTGTGTGTGTGTGTGTGTGTGTGTGTATCTGAGAGAGAGAGAGGGGGAGAGAGAGAGAGTGCATGCGAGTATATATATATATATATATATATATGTGTGTGTGTGTGTGTGTGTGTGTGTGTGTGTGTGTGTGTGTGTGAGTGTGTGTGTGTGTGTGTTTGAAGCGAGAATGTGTATATGTGCGCTCGCGTGCTTGCGTTTACATATGCGTGATTGGATAAGTCAGTGCGTACACGTATGCACGCAAATGTAATCGGACACATCTGACAGTAATTTTATGCATATGTATGCATATATGCATGAAACACTTTTTTCTATTGACATGTCTGTTGGATCAACATAAAAAGAAATGAGGTTTTGAAGGGTTTGTTTGTTTGTTTGTTTGTTATTGTTGTTTTTTGTGATTTTTTCTTGACCTAATTCTGCTTCTCTGTCTCTTTTCTGTGGTTTTCTAGGTCCGCTGATGTGTTTTGCTCCAATGTGTACTTAAATTATCTTCATTCTTCTTTCATTCTTTCCTTTTTCTTATTTTGGTCTTTATTCATCTAATCTTTTTTCCGTTTTTGTTTGTTTGTTTGTTTTCCTTTCTTTGTTATTTTTATTTTCGAGTTGAAAAATCATGTGCTGTTTATTTTTCTGTGCGTTGAATTTAGTGAAGAAAGGTGTGTTCGGATGCTTTGTACATCTACAAGTGTTTGCCCTCCATTGCGTAGTGATAGTGAAGTTTGAAATGAGCTGTATGTTGACCGCTTTGCATTTTGGATAATTAGTTCTGACACTGGTTTGGTTGTTTGCTGTTTTCTTTCGTTTTTGAGAGACTTTCGGGGTATTTATCTGCGCGCATGCACGTGCGCGCGCGCGAGAGCGTGTGTGTGTGTGTGTGTGCGTGTGTGTGTGTGCGTGTGCGTGCGTGCGTGCGCGCGCGCGCGCGTTTGTGTGTGTGTGTGTGTGAGTGAGTGAGTGAGTGCGTGCGTGTATGTGTGTGTGTGTGTGTGTGTGTGTGTGTGTGTGTGTCCATTTTTTTCTGCTCTTCTTCAGCCCGTCTGTCTTTTTCAGTTAAGTACATGTACACCTTTACAAAAGTTTTCGACAACACCAAGCCACAACACGACTGGAACACAGTAACAACACTGTCGGCTCAGATGACTGCACCCCGGATCGTCAGGTATTTGACGCCCGTGAAACTCCGAAAGACCCGGCCTGACCCGCACGCCTGGGTGCCTGGTTGACAAGATGGTATCATTATCAGGTCAGACTGCTTTTGTGGACTTACCGGATAGGTAGAACGAGCAAAAGCTGGCTTGGATTTGGGGTCAAGTCTCCAGACGCGCCACCCTCTCCAAAGCCCACCCTGCAGGGCACTGCGGAGGGAGGACGGAAAGGCAGGGGGACAGCACAAGATCTGGTCTGACGTCACCAAGGACTGGACTGGACAGGAAAGGCAGGGCGACAAGACAAGATCTGGTCTGACGTCACCAAGGACTGGACAGGAAAGGCAGGGCGACAACACAAGATCTGGTCTGACGTCACCAAGGACTGGACAGGAAAAGGCAGGGCGACAACACAAGACCTGGTCTGAGGTCACCAAGGACTGGACAGGAAAGGCAGGGCGACAACACAAGATCTGGTCTGACGTCACCAAGGACTGGACAGGAAAGGCAGGGCGACAACACGAGATCTGGTCTGACGTCACCAAGGACTGGACAGGAAAGGCAGGGCGACAACACAAGATCTGGTCTGACGTCACCAAGGACTGGACAGGAAAGGCAGGGCGACAACACAAGACCTGGTCTGACGGTCACCAAGGACTGGACAGGAAAGGCAGGGCGACAGGACAAGATCTGGTCTGACGTCACCAAGGACTGGACAGGAAAGGCAGGGCGACAACACAAGATCTGGTCTGACGTCACCAAGGACTGGACAGGAAAGGCAGGGCGACAACACAAGATCTGGTCTGACGTCACCAAGGACTGGACAGGAAAGGCAGGGCGACAACACAAGATCTGGTCTGACGTCACCAAGGACTGGACAGGAAAGGCAGGGCGACAGGACAAGATCTGGTCTGACGTCACCAAGGACTGGACAGGAAAGGCAGGGCGACAACACAAGGTCTGGTCTGACGTCACCAAGGACTGGACAGGAAAGGCAGGGCGACAACACAAGATCTGGTCTGACGTCACCAAGGACTGGACAGGAAAGGCAGGGCGACAACACAAGATCTGGTCTGACGTCACCAAGGACTGGACGGGGGATGACCTTCCCTGGACCTTCTCTTGACAGCCGCCAACAGAACAGCGTGGAGGAGGTCGTATGTCTCTTCAGCCCTCATGTCCCCCTGACGACTTCCTCGGTTGAGGCA
>NC_134900.1:32184869-32187369 GCF_041734735.1 Babylonia areolata
CCTCTCTCTTTCTGCCTGTCTGTATGTATGTCTGTCCCTCTCTCTTTCTGCCTGTGTATGTATGTCTGTCCCTCTCTCTTTCTGCCTGTCTGTATGTATGTCTGTCCCTCTCTCTTTCTGCCTGTGTATGTATGTCTGTCCCTCTCTCTTTCTGCCTGTCTGTATGTATGTCTGTCCCTCTCTCTTTCTGCCTGTGTATGTATGTCTGTCCCTCTCTCTTTCTGCCTGTGTATGTATGTCTGTCCCTCTCTCTTTCTGCCTGTGTATGTATGTCTGTCCCTCTCTCTTTCTGCCTGTCTGTATGTCTGTCTGTCCCTCTCTCTTTCTGCCTGTGTATGTATGTCTGTCCCTCTCTCTTTCTGCCTGTGTATGTATGTCTGTCCCTCTCTCTTTCTGCCTGTGTATGTATGTCTGTCCCTCTCTCTTTCTGCCTGTGTATGTATGTCTGTCCCTCTCTCTTTCTGCCTGTCTGTATGTCTGTCTGTCCCTCTCTCTTTCTGCCTGTCTGTATGTATGTCTGTCCCTCTCTCTTTCTGCCTGTCTGTATGTCTGTCTGTCCCTCTCTCTTTCTGCCTGTCTGTATGTATGTCTGTCCCTCTCTTTCTGCCTGTCTGTATGTATGTCTGTCCCTCTCTCTTTCTGTCTCTCTCTCTCTCTGAATCTGCCTCACTGTCTCTCTGTCCCTCTCTCTTTCTGTCACTCTCTCTCTCTCTAATTCTGCCTGCCTCTCTGTCTGTCTGTCTGTCTGTCCCTCTTTCTGTCTCTCACTCTAAATCTGCCTGCTTCCCTTTCTCTATCTGTCCTTCCTCCCCTCGCCCCCCCCCCCCAATATCCCTCACCCCCACCACCACTCTCTATCTGTCTGTCTTTCTATCCCCCACCCCCTCTCTCTGTCTCTCTCTCTCTCTTTGTCTGAGTGATACACATACAATTTTACATTCCGTCGTGCGAATACTGGTGTTGGGTTGAGCGATGTCTATACGGTGTCTGACTGTTGAAGAGGAAATTGTGACGTGTGCGGAATACGAGACGGTAGTTTTTGGTATAGGGGGAAGGACGGTGGTGATCGGTTCGTCGGGGGTGGGGGGGTGGGGGTGGGGGGTTGGAATGTTGTCCATGTCCGCTTGTCCGTCTGTCTGTTTTCGTTCTCTTTGTCATATCTAACCTGTACCCCCCTCCCCCCTCTCTGTCTTCTCTGTATGTCTCTCTCTCCGTCTCTCTCTCTCTCTGTCTGCCTGTTTCTGTCTCTTTCTCTGTATGATGTCTCTCTCTGTCTGTCTGTCTCTCCATCTCTCTCTCTCTTTCACGTCTCTCCGTCTCTGTTTCTCTGTCACGTCTCTGTCTGTGTTTCACACACACACACACACTCTCTCTCTCTCTCTCTGTCTCTCCTTCTCTGTCTGTCTGTCTCTCCTCTTTATTTTTTTTGTATTTCCGTGTCTCTGTCTGTCTGTCTCTCTCTCTCTCTCTCCTTACCTCCCTCCCACCCCATCCCCCCAAAGCCCCCCCCCCCCCCTTTCGCGCAGCCTATCGGGAGGCCGAAGGCGCCGCTGAAGACGACCAGTTGGGAAGGAAGCGATGTGGCGGGGATGGCTTTGGAGCCTGGGGGGATTAGAACCGTCTGTCCCTCCTCGGCTTCTGCTGGGCCCTAAGTCGTCTGTTGCTGTGTGTCGGGGTCTCCATGAAGGCCTGACCCCGTTTTCGCCCGTTATGGCCACCCAGCCTGTTTAGTCTCGTCCCTCTCCCCCCCCCCCCCCCCCCCCCCCCCCCCCCCCCCCCCAGCCCCCTCCCCTAACTCTCCGTCTTCTGCACCCACGCCCCTCACCCCCGCTACCCCGCCATCTCTCGTCGTTTTAACCCTTCCCTTGCCGCCTGCCTTTTCAACTTTTCTTCCCACCCGATTCTTAAAAAAATTTTTTGTGTTGTAATCATTAGCAAGGAAGTATGTATGTCTTATTGTCAGCAAATTATGGCTTTTTGTTGTTGTTGTTGTTTAACTCGTGGTAGTGGTTTACAGTGTGTTTCCAGAAACGTGGTTGGCTGAAAGAAATATTGAACTGACTAAATAAGAAGTGAACTTTTTTTTTTTTTTTTTTTTCATGTGACAAGTCTTGAAAAAGGAAAATGGTTCTCTCTCTCTCTCTCTCTCTCTCTCTGTATCTCTGTCTCACTATCTCTCTCTCTCTCTCTTTCACACCCACCCACACGCACACGCACACGCACACGCACACTGTGTATGTGTGAGTGTGCGTGTGTGATTTAACCCACTTTCTGCTGAGCAGGTCTTGCTGGCACTGAAAACTTTGACCAGTCAATGTCAGTCAGATTCCAGATTCCAGATGGTTTATTCATGTATAGGTCTAGGCCCCTAATGAAGTGGTACGTGAACATTATTCTTTATATATATATATATATATATATATATATATATATAACATTGCAGTGCATGTTAGCGTCCAAATATTGAATCAGACAAACATGTGAATAAATCATTACTACG
>NC_134900.1:32194869-32202369 GCF_041734735.1 Babylonia areolata
TTCTTTATTTTATTGACTCACTTGTGTAAAGAAAGTGAGTCTATGTTTTAACCCGGTGTTCGGTTGTCTCTCTCTCTCTCTCTCTCTCTCTCTCTGTGTGTGTGTGTGTGTGTGTGTGTCCGTGTTTCTGTGTGTCTGTGTGTCCGTGGTAAACTTTAACATTGACATTTTCTCTGCAAATACTTTGTCGGCTGACACCAAATTTGGCATAAAAATAGGAAAAATTCAGTTCTTTCCAGTCACCTTGTTTAAAACAATATTGCACCTCTGGGATGGGCACAAAAAAATAAAAAAGAAGCCTAATTATATGCAAACCGCATTTACTGTTATATTTATATTTTTTGTATACTCTAAACTTGGCACTTTGATCTGATATTCTGACACAACAACAAGAGGAGTCATTATTATCATTTTTTGTTCAAACAGGAACTTCTTTTGCTAAGCATAGAATTTTTATTTATTTTGCAAACGTTTTGGTGCAGATAGTAAAGAAGGGAAATTACTCTGTAATTAATGCTAGGGGACTTAATTTATCACAAGTTAGTCTTGAAGGCCTTGCCTCTCTTGTTTTATTTTTATTTTTGAAATACCTGATGCATTTTTCAAGCTGTTCATTCATGTTGCACGTGTGCCTGATACTGGTACAGCTGTTTGTGTCAGTGTTAATTCAGTGGGAGGTCAGTTGTATGCATAGACTCTAAGCAGCCTGTAAAAGTTGAAATCAACTCTAGATTTCATCATGGAAAAAGAAAAGAAGAAGAAGAAGAAGAAGAAAAAAAGATCTGCTTTCATGAAGTGGTCCTTAACTTCTTGTGAAGTCTGTATGTGCATGATATGTATCTGTATGTATATATGTATATATATATATATATGTGTGTGTATATATATATATATATGTGTGTGTGTGTGTGTGTGTGTGTGTGTGTGTGTGTGAGCAAGGCTGTGTGTGTGTTATGAATAATAAGTTAGGAGCTGAAGCCTGAGTGCAAGAGCCCTCACCACACACACACACACAACACAGCTGAAGACATGTCTTCCGTCTCTGGCAGTGTCTGTATTGGCGTTCAGACACTTTCCGCCCCTACCCCACTCCCACACTGATAGAAGGAACTTACCATTGAGTTTCCTTGGAGTTGGTAAGAATGTTCCTGATAGAAGGAATTTACCACGGAGTTTCCTTGGAGTTGGTCAGAATGTTCCTGATAGAAGGAATTTACCACGGAGTTTCCTTGGAGTTGGTAAGAATGTTCCTGATAGAAGGAATTTACCACGGAGTTTCCTTGGAGTTGGTAAGAATGTTCCTGATATGAGGAATTTACCACGGAGTTTCCTTGGAGTTGGTAAGAATGTTCCTGATAGAAGGAATTTACCATTGAGTTTCCTTGGAGTTGGTAAGAATGTTCCTGATAGAAGGAATTTACCATGGAGTTTCCTTGGAGTTGGTCAGAATGTTCCTGATAGAAGGAATTTACCACGGAGTTTCCTTGGAGTTGGTAAGAATGTTCCTGATAGAAGGAATTTACCATTGAGTTTCCTTGGAGTTGGTAAGAATGTTCCTGATAGAAGGAATTTACCACGGAGTTTCCTTGGAGTTGGTCAGAATGTTCCTGATAGAAGGAATTTACCATGGAGTTTCCTTGGCGGAGTTGGTAAGAATGTTCCAGATATGAGGAATTTACCATGGAGTTGGGAACACTTTATAACAGTGGAGCCGGTGTGATAGGAGGTTTGTATTACCTACCCCAGGAAATAGAATGACTCCGGTTTTGTTTTGTTTTGTTTTGTTTTGTTTTGTTTCTTTGTTTGTTTGTTTGTTTTAGAGAGAGAGAGAGAGAGAGTTAGTGGTGCAGGCATTGACGCACTCATTGTATTGCTGTCATTTTTTTGCCACTGTGTGTGTGTGTGTGTGTGTGTGTGGACTCTTGGCCACAACGTCCAGCAGTGAGGTATAAACCAGGTGCCTGGAAATTATTGACACGTATCGGAGACTGTATACAGCCATGAGCGGTCCATACGCACAGACACACGTATTCACAATCAAGTTATCTGTCGAGAATGAAGATGACGGTATCAAAAACTTCACTCGGGTGCACATCAGTCTTTTTTACACACGCGTTGGTAGAAATAGAGGAAGTCACAGAAGCTGGTACATAACCAGCGTCGTTGTAGAGACTACTGTAAGTTCTAGGGGGGAAAAAGAACAGAAAGGAAAAAAAAAAGAAAAACAGAAAGAAAGAAGACATGTTAAAATTGCTGTAGCTTGATGAAGCCTGTTGTACACGAAAGTGTGTCTTCACAGGTGACTGAGAACGTTGATGTTTTTGACTTTTTGCATTCATTATCAGTTGTTTCGCTTGTCAGTTTAACGACTTCTCTTTTACGAAGTCCTTTAAGTAATTTCCTGTAACTGTATTTAGAGGTGTTTTTTGTTTGTTTGTTTGTTTGTTTGTTTTGTTTTTCTTTCAAATTTCACCCACATTTTTACCCTCATTTGCCCAGTTTCCCCAAACCCTCCATTCATCCACATCTCCCACCCCTTCTAACCGATAATACTCAGATGTATTCATAAATACTTTTACAAAATGTCTTCAATCACCTATATGTGTGACGGGACATTAAACAAAAATTCCTTCCTTAAAATTGCTCTTCACAGAGTAGGGTTTGTTTTGGAAAAAAAAAAAAAAAATTTCAAACTTTGAAAATAAGTAAACACGCCCCATACCCCCCCCCGCCCACCCCCATTCCCCCCCCCGCCCGCCCCCCCCCCCCCCCCCCCCGCACTCTCTTTTCCACCCTTACCGTCAAATACAATACAGCGTCCACAAAGCAAATTCGCATGCCACTTCAAACCTGGTATCTGATCCTACAAAGACTAGCTAGTTTTCCTACTGTACGTGTTGTTAGTGTTATCAGATCGTCTTTCTCTCTCTCTCTCTCTCTCTCTCTCTCTCTCTCTCTCTCTCTCTCTCTCTCTCAGTCTGTGTGTGTGTGTGTGTGCGCGGAAGGTTGCACAAACTCACGTCCGTATCATAATTTATGTTATGTCAGACAGGTATATTTACTGTGTTGGTTTGCCGGTCACCGCGTCTCTGGAAACCTTACCTGCCCATTTTCGTCAACATTGAAATCAGTTCAGACTTGCGCCGTGTCCATGAAACAACAACACCAGCATGTCTTTTCGCCACGACTGAAATCGATTTGGACTGCTGATTTGTGAGTTTTTATACACTGTGCATTACAATGGAAAGTGTATATATGTAAGTAAAATGTATGCATGGGTGGCCTTCCTTCGACCCGGCTCTGTGTGTGTGTGTGTGTGTGTGTGTGTGTGTGTGTGTGTGTGTGTGTGTGTGTGTGTTAAAATAGATAGTGGAAAGATGGTGTTTTACCGGGTTTGGTTTGTTATGACTCGTGTGTGTGTGTGTGTTTGTGTGTGTGTGTGTGTTAAAATAAATAGTGGAAAGATGATGTTTTACCGGGTTTGGTATGTTATGACTCGTGTGTGTGTGTGTGTGTGTGTGTGTGTGTTAAAATAGATAGTGGAAAGATGATGTTTTACCGGGTTTGGTATGTTATGACTCGTGTGTGTGTGTGTGTGTGTGTGTGTGTTAAAATAGATAGTGGAAAGATGATGTTTTACCGGGTTTGGTATGTTATGACTCGTGTGTGTGTGTGTGTGTGTGTGTGTGTGTGTGTGTGTGTGTGTGTGTGTTAAAATAGATAGTGGAAAGATGGTGTTTTACCGGGTTTGGTTTGTTATGACTCGTGTGTGTGTGTGTGTTTGTGTATGTGTGTGTGTGTGTGTGTGTGTGTGTGTGTGTGTGTGTGTACGCGCGCGTGTGTGCGCGCGTGTGTTGTTGTTGTTTTTAATCTGAATGCATCACAAATTTTCCACACTTTGTGTGTGTGTGTGTGTGTGCTCTTGCTGAGAAAATAACGTTATTCTGATCACGATTCCGATCCCCTTTTTGACTGATACACAGAAAGGAGAAATAAAAGACACGGTTTTTGTCTCTTTCTTCTTTCCTCTGTCGTGTACCCCCCTCCCCACCCGTTGTACTGTCATAATCCTGACCGGGGTTGTTTTTTTTTTTCTCAATAATTTATTATTGGAGCTCAAGGGTTCAGTGACTCACACCGACCTGTTGTTCGGGTAAAACGCGGATACTGCTTTTCCCGAGAAACTGAGGCTTCGTGACTGGAGGAAGAAAGAAAGAAAGAAAGAAGAAGAAGAAGAAAAGCGCAGCTAGGTGCTTTGGAAAAGTGGGTGTTGTCACATGAAGAAACGTCACAAAGCTATACCCATTGAACGTCTGTCCCTCCTCTTTGGGGTTTTTCTTTGGGGTTTTTTTTAGTGTGTGTGTGTGTGTGTGTGTGTGTGTGTGTGTGGTTGGTTTGTTCGCAACCAGGAAGTTTCTGTGTGTGTGTGTGTGTGTGTGTGTGTGTGTGTGTGTGGCGGGGGGCGGGGGGGGGGGGGCGGGAGGGGAGGGGGAGGTAGAGTGGTGTGTAGGGTGTATGTGTGTGTGCGTGTGTGTGTGTGTGTGTGTGCGCGCGCGAATGTTTAAAAGATCGGGTATATATGCGAAGGGAGAGACATAAGATATACAAGGACAGAGAGAGAGAGAGAGTCGTTTTAAAATGTCTTTCTCTTCCCCAGTTGTTTGTTTATTTAGTGGTGTTGGCTCATTCGTTCAGGCAGCGCAGCAGATAAAACCAGCGCAGAAGAACAAAACAGATGGAGCAGGAACACACACACACACACACACACACACACACACACACACACACACACACACACACACACACACACACACACACACACACACACACACACACAGACATACACACACACACACACACACACACACACGACACACACACACACACACACACACACACACACACATACACACACACACACACACACACACACACACACACACACACACACACGCCGCTGATCCCGCCTTTGTTCTTCTGTCGGACTGTTTAGAAACCAGCCAACCGGGCATTGTTGCAGCAAAGCGGGGAATTAGACAAGTGGTGGTGGTGGTGTTTGTTTTTTTTTTTGTGTGTGTGTGTGGTTTTTTTTTCCCCCCTAAACTTTCTGTGATTTAATAGATGGATCACGGCTGGCCTTAACAGCGACTGATTTCACCAGTCGCGTATGAGTTATCTCTAATTGCTATCTCTGTCTGTCTGTCTGTCTGTCTCTCTGTCTCTCTGTTGTTAATGAAGAACCACCAGTTGTTATTCAGTAACTATGTATCTTGAATATCAGTGCGGATGGGCTTCACACGTCAACCAGAAAAAATGACTTGGCCAGAATGTTTGTCCAGGCCACGTGTGTCATTCAAGTGTATGGCCGGTTATCACGTGTCGAGTGTGTGTGTGTGTGTGTGTGTGTGTGTGTGTGTGTTTGTGTGTGTGTGTGTGTGTGTGTGTGTGTGTGTGTGTGTGTGTGTGTGTGTGTGTGTGTGTGTGTGTATGTGTGTGTGTGTGTATGTGTGTGTGTGTGTGTGTGTGTGTATGTGTGTGTGTGTGTGTGTGTTCGTTCTTTAGTTTTTGCGCCTTTTCACTATCAGTGATATTAGACGATAAAAAACAAAAATGGGGAGGGGAGAGGGAAGAGGAAAACAAACAAAGGTAGAAAAACTACCAAAATATGCATAACAAACATTCAGTTATATTTAACAGTAACAATTCAATAATAATGATAATAATAATAATAATGATAATAACGATGATAATAATAATCAGAAACCATGAACACAATTCTGAAGTACATTAAAGGAATGTAGAAATAGGGCTATGAACTAATGCCTGTGTGTGAGTGTGTGTGTGTGAGAGAGAGAGAGAGAGAGAGAGAGAGAGAGAGTGTGTGTGTCTAAAGATAACCGGCAGCTTTTATTTAACTGTAATTATCTTGAATGTGACGGGTTTGAGATCAGAGAAAATGACTTGGCGGAATGTTCCGGACATGTGTGTGTGTGTGTGTGTGTGTGTGTGTGTGTGTGTCTTTTAAAGCGCATGGTTATCGCGAGTGGACTGTCAGTCGCTTTTCTTGCTGTGAAGTTTACCGCAATGCGCAGGCTGTGTTTCTCTAAGCTAACGAGAGGCTACACACATCATTGCTTGTGTAACTCAGGCGGAGTTAGCTGCTCTTTGTGTGTGTGTGTGTGTGTGTGTGTGTGTGCGCGCGAACGCGTGTGTGTGTGTGTGTCCGTGTCTGTGTTGGTGTGTCTGTGCGCGCATGTGTGTGTGCCAGTGTGTGTGTTTAACTGTGTGTGTAACTGTGTGTGTGTGTGTGTGTAGGTACGTGTGTGTGTGTGTGTGTCCATGTGCGTGTTGGGAGGGGGTGTGTGGGTAGAGAGATATTATAAGAGTGCTGAGGAACTCGCCGGGTTGTCCACTGTCCAAAAGATTTCGTGTCTTGAGTTTGAAACTTTGGTTGGATGTGTGTGTATGTTTTGCTGTTACTGTTTTTCTGTTTGAAGATAAATGAACTTATCAGAGTTCTCGTGTACTTTTCCGTGGTCCACAGTGTAAAGATTTTGTGTTTTGAGATTTCGGAAGGTGTCAGAATGGTGAAGACAGCTTATCTGCCAAGTAATACAGTGTCGGTGTGAGGTTCTGGGATCGAATCCTGCTTCCCCCCCCCCCCAAAAGTTTGACTGGAAAATCACACTGTGCGTCTAGTCATTGGGATGAGACAAACACAACCATGTCCCGTGTGCTGCGCATTTGGCGCACTAAAAAATAAATTTAAAAAAAATTGAAAGAAAAAAAAAACGTGGCCAAAAAAAAAAAAAAAAAAAAAAAAGTCCTCTGGCGAAATTCTGTAGAAGACAACCACCACTCCGATGGGCCTGACAAAGCGCTTTGGGTTATTCTTTCTGTTAGGTATCTGCCTAGCAGATGTGCTGTCGCGTGTATGGATTTGTCCGAACACACTGACTCCTCCTCGAGAAACTGAAGCTGCCGGAGAGCTGAAACTGTCTTTCGATTAAAAAAAAAAAAAAAAAAAGTTCTGGAATGATAGTTTGATGATGTTGTTGTTGTTTCCCCCATTTTAAGTTAAATGAACTCCTGTAACTATCCTTTGGTCCGAAGTCTAAAAGATTTCCTTGGTTTTATTTTTAAAGCTGTGGTTGGATAGTTTCTTGTTGTTTCTCTCCGTTTGAGGGTAAAATGAACTTGTAAATGTTTTTTCATGAACTCGCCTGCAGTCCACAGGCTGCAGATTTTGTGTGTTGATTTTTAAACCTATGGTTGAAAAGTAACTGGAAATTAACAAACAATGAGGCCAGGAGATGAAATGATTAACAAATAGAAAAGAGTGGTAACTCTCTCCATTCACAAGGTACACAACTTCTAGTCAGTGCTGCTTACGCTACCAGTTCAGCTAGCACACAGGTAAATAAAAGGTACATTGGAACAAACCCAGACACTTCCTCAAAAAACGGGAGCCGCCGGGCCTGCCCTTATACCGATCATCTG
>NC_134900.1:32219869-32222369 GCF_041734735.1 Babylonia areolata
GTGTCAGAGCGTGCTGATCCGTAATGCGCTACTCCACATCTGCTGTTGGAATAAAAGGGTGGGGATGGGGGGTGGGACTGGGGGGTGGAGGGTGGGGGGGGGGAGGAGGGGGTGTTCAGGGGTGGGGGGTGGGCAGATGTTTTCACTTTCCCATAAACCCATCGAGCTGATACAGCCTAGAGTGTCTACCGTAGGTTTGTGTAAAACATGAGCGTGGAATAGAGTGGAATGATTAGAAAAAACAACAAGCAAAAACCAAAACCAAACAAATAAGTGAATATGCATAACAATACACTAAAGTGAAAGATACGAAGATGGTGAAGACACGCACCTGCGCGCGCGCACACACACGCATGCATGCGCGCGCGCAATGACATATCTGTTCGTTATATGCTGCTCACACACACGTGAAACATCACTTGGCATATATATGCACACACACACACACACACACACACACACACAACGTCGATCCCACAAAAGAAAGACACTACAACAATCACGCATGCTATAATACAAGTTCTTTGCTCCCAAGACAAACCGTGCTGGAGAGTTCACGAGGGTCATTCCTTGGACTGTCCAGTGGGGGGAGTGTAGGGTTGACAGATGGATGTGTGTCCGCTACTTCTGGTGTTTTGATGGTGTGCGTGGGAGGCGGGTGTGTGTGTGGGGAGATGGGCGGAGGGGGGGGGGGAGGGCGTGACCTCTCTATTGATTCCTTCCACCACCACCCCCCTATCCTCCTCCCCTGCCCCCACCCCCCTCAAGAGGTCCCTAGTGTGTGTGTGATTCGTGATCAGTCCTGTGTGTCCCAGTGCCCCTGACCTGCTTTATCTTTTGCATACACGCACATCCTCCCCCCCACCTCCACTCCCCGGCACACACACACACACACACACACACACACACACACACACACACACACACACACACACACACACACACACACACACACACACACACACAAATGCACACACACACACACACACACAAACTACATACCCCAGGCACCTCCCCACACCTCCTGTTCAGTCCATCTTGCAAATTTATTTACCATCACCACCACCACCGACACAAAGCGACAACTGTGCAGGGCACATGTGGTGGTAGCGGTGGTGGTGGTGGTGGTAGGGGTGGAGACAGGGGAACGGGAAGGGGAGGGTGAATGTTGGTTTACATCTGCCTTGTGTGTGTGTGTGTGTGAGGGGGGGGGGATAGACTAAGGAGGAGGGGGCAAGGGTAGGGAGGTGGGAGTGGACATTAATGATTATAATGATGATGATATGAATATTAACGACATGAATGATAGTAATGATGATATGAATAACAATAATGTTAAAATAGATAAATGAATGGATATGTTCCATCAATATTCAGCAGTCAACAGATCAAGGTTTTAAGAACACGGTCGTGAGAAGTTGAACGTTACGAACACAGTTGTCGAACGTAATGAGCGAATGCTTGAGCAACTGGAAGGGTGTGAAACTATTTTTAGAGCGACTGAAAAGTATGAAAACTTTTGTTGTTGTTATTTTGAGCGGTTGGGATACTGGAAATATGTTTGAGTAATTGAAGATTGTGAAAACACTGTTGTTTTGAAAGCTAGTGTTTAAAACAAGGAAACAGGAACTACGACTTTTTGACACTTGAAGTCGCAGTTGAATGGAGAGAGCTGTCATTCTCAAACGATTAAAACTTTTGTTTTTTTGAATGGATTATTTTGACAGAATCCGTTTAGAATCCGTTTTTCTCAGGGCCTTCAGAAGCTTAAAATTACGGTTGATTTGAAAGTGGTTACTGTTTCGAGAGACCATTGAAAATGTTTCTTATGGTGTGAAATAACGTTTACTATTTTCACTCCATCTCTCTCTCTATCTCTGTCTGTCTGTTTGGTCTATATATTTGTCTGTCTGTCCCCCCTTTCCACCCTCCCTCTCTCTCACTGTCCGTCTCTCTCTCTCCTCCTCCTCCTTCCACACTGCCTTCCATGGTGTGTGTGTATGTGTGTGCGTGCGTATGTGTGTGTGTGTGTGCGTGTGTGTGTATGTGCGTGCGTGTGTGTTTGTGTGTGCGTGCGTGCGTGCGTTTGTGTCACAGTGTGTGTGTGTGTGCTTGCGTACGTGTGCGTGTGTGTGTGTTTCTGCGCACGAGTGCGCGCGTGTGTGTGTGTGTATACGTGTGTTTGTATTGTGTGTGCATTGTGTTTTTTTTTTTGTTTTTGTTTTTTAATTGACATGTTTACAGTATACTAGAGAACTACCAGCATGGAAGTTGTATGATTTAAGAAACACTGTACATCACTCACCCATTCAGTGTTGTTGTTGTTGTTGTTGTTGTTGTTCTATCTGGAGCGTTGTGGCGGCCACAGTGCTGATGCCGATGGTATTGTGATGGAAGGCAGTGGGGGCTTGAGAGGAGGAGGGGATGGGGGGGGGGGGCTGCATAGGTGGGGGACAAAATGTTTTGCGGGGCGGGGTGTGAGAGGGAGAAGGCAATGTGT
>NC_134900.1:32227369-32229869 GCF_041734735.1 Babylonia areolata
TCAACTGATGCGCAGGGGATATCATAACAACGTAGCTTCCGGTTAACTCTCTCCATACGAACGGCGAAAGAGACGACGTGAACAGCGTTTCATCCCAATTACCGTTATCAAAATATTGCAAGCGGAACGCTCTTATACTGAAGAGGTGAATGTTGACAAAGAATACCACAGTTCTGACGACGGAAGCTAAAGGTTGGGTCATTCAGACACCCACTGGACATCCGAGGGGTCTGCGTAGAGGAGAAGAGAGGACTGGCCGTACTGAGTGAGTTAAACTTCAGTGAAAACTGTGGAAGGTTGGACACGCTGAATTAGTCCTGTCAGCGGTTTTCCTTTTCCTTTTCTTTTTCTTTCTTTCTTTCTTTGTGTGTGTGTGTGTGTGTGTGTGTGTGTGTGTGAGTGAGAGAGAGAGAGAGAGAGAGAGAGGCTTAGAGGTATAGCCCTGAAGCTGTCAGTACCACGCAGTATCCAAATGATCATTTTGAAGCATTTCCGCAGCGCATTCTTCCGTCTTGGTTTATATAGGTCTGTGAGTAATTGTGTATTTCCGTCATATCCGGCACTTGGCCATCAAGACAGGTTGGCTCCGACAAGGATGATAGCGGGTGTGAGATGAACGTTTTAACTGCTGGAGTGAATTTCCGGGTGATTCACGGCACGCGATGAGACTGCTGTGGTGTGCTTTTACAGGAAGCTGCAGTACAGTACGATACAATACGATGCGGTGCGGCACAATACGATACAGTACAGCACAGTACACTTCATTGCACACTACACTGCGATGCAACGCGATGCGATACTATACGATACAATTCAGTACAATACAATACAACACGATACGATACGATACAATTCAGTACAATACAATACAACACGATACGATACGATACAATTCAGTACAATACAACACGATACGATACGATACAATTCAGTACAATACAATACAACACGATACGATACGATACAATTCAGTACAATACAATACAACACGATACGATACGATACGGCACACTACAGTATACTACACTACTTAGCACTGCACTACACTACACTGCCATGCAATGCGATGCGATACTATACGATACAGTTCAGTACACACAATAAATACAACACGACACGAAACGATACGATATGATACGATACACTATACTACAATGCGAAACGATACGATACGATAGAATACTATACAGTATCCACTCCTTTGATGTTATTAATCCGAGTGTAAGTTATCAGATTCGCACATCACTTCAGGACAGCCGACGGCTGTCAGTCCCACTTTTGAAAGAAGCTGCACCCAGCGAGAGAGAATTATCCTTATTAAATGTCCTTCTCTTGGCTGTAAAGAAGGTGGGGGAGTGAGGGGGGGGGGGGGGGGGGGGGCATTTTGTTAGCGGAATTGGATTTGGGGAATCTCATCATTTCTTTCTTCTATCATTTTTTTTCCCCGCAAGTCAAGGCAAGGCAAGCAAACTTTATTACCTCTTTTAAGAGAAATTGACAGATGTGTAGTATCTCCGTGGCAGCCATCAACCAGCTTCACGTTCTACAGAGCAGAACTAATATGAAGATTCGTGGCTTCATTTTTTATTATTTTTTTTATTTTATCGTTTTTGGGGTTTTTTTTTAAAGAGGGGTTGGGGAGGGGGGGGGGGGGTTGTTTCTTCTTGACTTGCGTTAATGATGTACATGCAATGCGTGCTTCAGCGCACAGAACAGCAAAGAAAAGCAATTTATCTGGCAGGGGTTTGGGAAAACGAAGAAAGAAGAGAGAGAAAAAAAAAAAATGTGTTGTACACTGTAGACGTAATAACATGGTTCTGGTGTTGGAAACGACGTTTTGGGGGAGAAAAGAAGAAGAAGAAGAAATAATAATGAACGACAGAAGGGATGGAAACGAGGAAATCAATCCCGTGCATATGTTGTTAAAGCGTACAAAGCGTACATTGGCAGGCAGGAGTGCGCGCGCGCACACACACACACACACACACACACACACAGAGTGCCTGGAAAAAACCAAAACTGATACTCACGCCTGTTGCACAAATAAACATGCCCCATGCTTTCTATCCTTTAACTCCTACACCAACTGAAATATTAAACGTGTCCACGCTTTTATAAACGATTGTGATGTCACTCGACATGCGATCGGTAAAAAAAAAAAAAAAAAAAAAAAAAAGAAAAAAAAAAGAAAAAAGAAGGAAAAAAAAAAGACACCAAGTGGCATTCTTTTTATTTCACTTCTGATATTTTTTTTTTTTTTTTTGGTTAATGTCCCATTACATACACATAACGGAGGATAGAGAGAGAGAGAAAGAGAGAGGAAAGGAGTGATGTGATGATAGATGATGAATGTTTGAACAGTGGTCGACACCTTGCTGTTTCTATTGCTGCTGTTGCTGCTGTTATTGGTAATGGCAACAGTTTTGTGGGTGTGAGGGGGCGAGAGGGGAATAAAATAGCCGTGGCAATTATCACAGTGGAGGGGGGGGGGCGGGGGGGG
>NC_134900.1:32234869-32249869 GCF_041734735.1 Babylonia areolata
TGTGTGTGTGTGCGCGCGCCCCCGCGTGTGCGTGCGTGCGTGCGCCCGCGCGCGCCCCCGCGTGTGTGTGTGTATGTATGTGTGTGTGTGTGTGTGGCCAGTGTTTCTTTCTGTGGTGGATGAAATTAATGTGTCGTTTGATCCGTTCCAGTCGCTGTTCCTGTTACTTGTTTTGTAGAGGTTTTCTTGTTTCTGTTTTTCTTCCTGTGCTGTGGTCGGTTGAGGTGTCTAGACTTTATTAGTCGTATATATATATATATATAGCTACTGGAGTGGCTAGCATTACCCCCACCCGTCCCCCGCAACTCCCCCCTCCCCCCCACCCCTCCCCCACTCCTGTAAAGAAAACATTGTGGAGTCTTCCGTTCCTCATTTCAGCGGTATGCTGGAGAGATACAGATTCCTGCAGTGTTGGTAATCTGGGTTTTTTGTTTGTTTGTTTGTTCGTTTTTGTGACTCCTCTCTCCCCGCCTTCTTTGCGGAAAGTGTGAATTAATTCTGCCTGTCTGTCTGTCTGTCTGTATGTCTGTCACTCACTGTCTCTTCCCCCCTCTCTCTCCCTACCTACCTACCCCCTCACTCTCTCGCCCCATCTCAATCTCTGCGTGCTTATTTGTTCTTTATTTCATGTCCACCAGTTGTATTAGACGTACGTAACCTCTGTGTGTGTGCGTGTGTGTGTGTGTGTGTGTGTGTGTGTGTGTGCGTGCGTGCGTGCGTTCGTGCGTGCGGCATGTGTGTGTGTGTCCGCATGTGTATGTTCGTGTGTGTGTGTGCGCGCGCGCGCGTGTGTGTATGTGTGTGTGCGTGCGTGCGTGCATACGTGAATGCCAGATAGCGGGTGCAAATTTCCGTGTGTGTGTGTGTGAGTGCTTGCGTGCGTGCGCGCGCGCGCGTTCTGTTCCTTTTATCTATATTTATTTATTTATTTATTTATTTGTTTGTTTTTTCAAATGAAGAGTGATGGTGACTGTTTTCCAGGATATCCACATTGAGCGTGAAGGGAGAAGTGATACACACAGTGACTGTCACCTGAGCACTGCTGGCCACATGATCTGTACCCGCCCACGTAACTAGAAGTCAGGATCGCTGAGGTAAGAATGGTCACTTTGTTTTTGTTGTTTGTTTGTTTGGTTTTTTTGGGGTTTTTTTTTGCGGTTTGGTTTATTTGATTTGGATTTCAAGTTCTCCTTCCCACTTTCTTCTTGTTGTTGTCCCTTCCCTCCTGCACACACACAGACACACACACACACACACACACACACACGCACACACACAGAAGGACAGACACACACACACAGATCTATCTATCTCTATCTGTTTATATTCATACATATATATATGTGTGTGTGTGTGTGTGTGTGTGTGTGTGTACACGCACACAATGATACAATTATCCTGTGGTCCCAGCAGGTCAAAATTTATGGTTGTGGAATTTCCAGGAGGGGAAGCCTTGTTGATCCGTTAATGTATCCTGGATGTAAAGTCTGGAAAGTTTAAAAGACAGAGGGAGGTGGGGGGGGGAGGGGGGGCAGAGAGAGAGAGAGGGGGGGGGAAGGGCAGAGAGAGTGGGGGTGGGGAGAGGAGGAGGGGGGTAGCAGAGAGAGAGAGAGAGGGGGTGGGGGTTAAGGAAGGCTGAGAGATTTGCAGTTATAAATCTAGAAAGGACAGCCCCTTAATGGCGTTACTTCTCGGTTTAGATTTTAAGACAAGACCCCTCGGCGCAGGGCAGGCCGCAGAACAGGGAGATTTAAACCTGTGTGTCCAAAGGAGGGAGGGTTTTTCATGCTGCAACCCGGCAGGTGATGGTGGTGAGAAAGAGAGACTTAAAAAAAAAAACCCAAAAAAAAACCGACCTTAAAAAACACGGACAGCATGAGCTCTGGGAGGTGTGAGCAACAGTGGGTGAACTGACTAACATCTTCCGTGTTTCAGTTGAACGTGGAATCGTTGCGCGCTTGTCATTGGCACACGCGCACGCACGCGCGCACTGAGGAACGCACGCACGCACGCACGCATGCATAGTATGCGCATGTCAGTCCGCACGTCAGTGTGTTCACTTGACAGATGAACAAACTGCCGAGCGCGTACGCGCGTGCCCACACAAAACTGAGATACAGAGAGAGAGAGAGAGAGAGAGAGGAGGGAAGTTGGGGAGAATGGGGGGGACGGGTGGGGGAGGGGGGAGGTTGAGATTGAGTTGCACTTTGGTAATGAACAATACAATAATGACCGTGCAAAGTTAGACTGAACCGCAACTGTTACGTGGAGTTTATAAAAGCAGTTTGGAAATAATCCGTACTTTCCAAGTGGTTTCGCTCATATATTCTGTATGTCTGTCTCTGTCTGTCTGTCTGTCTGTCTGTCTCTCTCTCTCTCTCTCTCTTGCTTACTCTCTATCCATCTGGCTGTCTCTGTGTGTGCGCGCGCACAGTGAACGCGCGCTTGCTTTTATTATATATATATATATATTTTGTTGTTGTTGTTTTGTTTTTTTATTCCTGTTGGAATATATAATGCTGCTTGTAAACAAAATTGTGCGAGAGATAAAAGTATTGATATATGTTTGACGACGATAAACGATATTTGAAATGACGGAAGTCATTATATCGTATTATTATCCTTTGATCCTCTGATCAGTGAATGTGTGGCCGGCTATCATTATTTCCGTTGCATAAAGTGGTATTGTGTGTGTGTGTGTGTGTGTGTGTGTGTGTGTGTGTGTGTGTGTGTGTGTGTGTGTGTGTGTGCGTGCGTGCGTGTGTGTGTGTGTGTGTGTGTGTGTGTGTGTGTGTGTGCGCGCGCGTGTGTGTGTTTGTGTGTTATTGTTTTACTTTGAAAGAATCACAGAGTGAATTATGGTTTGTGCTGTTCGTGCTGTGCTGACTTTCTTTTTCTATTTTTTATGTTTTTCTTCTTATCCCCAGATGTGGGAAAAAAAAATCGCATGAAATTGTTTATTTACATGAAGGAAAAAAAAAAACCGCAACAAAAGCTACTGAAATATTCCCTTTCATTTGACAGCAGGGAAAATTTGCTGGGTATGGGGGGGGGGGGGGGGGGGGTGCGTGGGAATGTTTGCTGGCGCGGGGGTGGGGGGGGGGGATGATTTCGTTATAGACCACGTCTGTAAAAAACAAACCAAAAAAAAAACAAGTGAGTTGGGGGGGAGGGTGGGGAGGGTGTGTGCCGGGTGAGGGATTGGGAGGGGGGGTATACACGGAATGTGTGTGTGGGGGGGGGGGTGTTCAGAAATGCTGATTGGGGGGGGGGGGGGGTGTTGTTTTTGTCCTCAACAATTTGGTTTGTCTCGGTCCACCATCAATGCAGATGATGCAGACGACCGACCGTGTGTGGAGCGGTGCTGGCCTGGTGGTAATGCGTCTCGACTGAGAAGCGAGTGTCCTCGGGTTCTATTCCCAGATAGATAGATATATATACAGATCGGGATTTTCACACACACACATACACACGCGCGCTCACGCACGCACGCAGACATACACACAAACACACACACACGCATACACACACACACGCGGACAGACACACACGCGCGCGCACACACACACACACACACATACACACACACATACATACGCACGGCACACACACACACACACACACACACACACACACACACACACACACACACACACACCTCCTCCTCCTCCTCCTCCTCCACCCCCCATCCGCTAGACCTTTGATTGATGGTCTGGGTGCTAGTGCTAGTGTCTCGGATGAGCCGATACACATGAGTCCCCCCCCCCAACCTCCCGTGTGCTATTGTGTTGTGTTGCGTTGTATTGTATTGTATTGTGTTGTGTTGTGTTGTGTTGTGTTGTGTCGTACTGTCCTGTCCTGTCCTGTCCTGTATCGTATCGTATCGTATCGTACCGTATTACTCTTTTTGTCACAACAGATCTATTTGTGTGAAATCCGGGCTGCTCTCTCTCCCAAAAGGGGAACAGGGGGGGGGGGGGGGGGGGTGTTAGGAAATGTTACACGTGAAGAGGGATTGTGTGATGATCACGTGTGGGGAGGGGGGCGGAGAGGAGGTGAATAGGTCATTTGCATCGGACAGTTAGGCCTAGAGTGATGGCCTTAGAGGTAACGAGTCCGCCTAGGAAGCGAGAGAATCTGAGCGCGTTGGTTCTAATCACGGTTCAGCCGCCGATATTTTCTCCCCCTCCACTAGACCTTCACTGGTGGTCTGGACGCTAGTCATTCGGATGAGACGATAAACCGAGGTCCCGTGTGCAGCATGCACTTAGCGCACGTAAAAGAACCCACGGCAACGAAGGAGTTGTTCCTGACAAAATTCTGTAGAAAAATTCACTTCGATAGGAAAAACAAAACAAAACAAACAAAAAACAAACAAACAAAAATTGCATGCAGGAAAAAATACCAAAAAAATGGGTGGCGCTGTAGTGTAGCGACGCGCTCTCCCTGGGGAGAGCAGCCCGAATTTCACACGGAGAAATCTGTTGTGATAAAAAAAACAAAAACAAATACAGATACTTCTTCTTCTTCTTCTTCGGCGTTCGATATTGTTGGGATGCGTCAGACTTGAAGCAAATACAAATGCAAATACACGGACTCCTCCTCTGTCCAGCTCTGTTTCCTCTTTTGCTGTACTACCTACCTACCTACCACCACCACTGCTCATCAGCGAGCGAGTGGAGGACCGCTGCAATTAGGGCTTCGTTTGGCCCTCCTCTGTCCGTGTGGGTCCGTTTTGTTTGGGGGCTCGTTAGGGGCGATGAGAATGTAGAGTGGAGCGATTGAGGGAGACAGGGGGGGGGGCGGGCAGAACGTGGGGGGTGAGGGTGGGGAGGGAGGGATAGGGAGGAGAAGATAGGGAGAGAGAGAGAGAGAGAAAGGGGGGTGGGGGGGGCAGATAGAACATAGAGTCGTAGAGAAAGAAAGAGAGAGACAGACAGACAGACAGACAGAACATGGGGAGGGGAGACAGAATGACATAGAGGAAGAAAGAGAGAGAGAGAGAGAGACAGACAGACAGACAGACAGACAGAACACGGGGAGGGGAGACAGAAACACATAGAGGATGAAAGAGAGAGAGAGAGAGAGAGAGAGAGAGACAGACAGACAGACAGACAGACAGAACACGGGGAGGGGAGACAGAAACACATAGAGGATGAAAGAGAGAGAGAGAGAGAGAGAGAGAGAGAGACAGACAGACAGACAGACAGAACACGGGGAGGGGAGACAGAATGACATAGAGGAAGAAAGAGAGAGAGAGAGAGAGACTGAAGAGAGAGACAGATCCCAGGAAGAAACAGAGAGAAAGTGAGAGAGATAGAGCGAATTGGGGGAGACATGACATAGGGAGGAGGAGGTGGGAGGAGAAGAAGAAGAAGAAAAGGAGAGAGAGAGAGAGAGGAAGTCAGGGAGGGGGGGGGGGAAGGAGAGAGAACGAGAGAGAGAGAGAGAGAGAATAGGGGAGTGGAGAAGAGAGAGTGAGAGAGAAAGAGAGAGAGAATGGAGAGAGAGGAAGTCAGGGAGGGGGGGGGGAAGGAGAGAGAACGAGAGAGAGAGAGAGAGAGAGAGAGAGAATAGGGGAGTGGAGAAGAGAGAGTGAGAGAGAAAGAGAGAGAGAATGGAGAGAGAGGAAGTCCCGGGGGGGGAGGAGAGAGAACGAGAGAGAGAGAGAGAGAGAATAGGGGAGTGGAGAAGAGAGAGTGAGAGAGAAAGAGAGAGAGAATGGAGAGAGAGGAAGTCCCGGGGGGGGAGGAGAGAAAACGGCGAGAGAGAGAGACAGAGACAGAGACAGAGTGGGCGAATGGGGGAGATAGAACATGGCGAACAGAAGAGAGACGGAGAGACGTCGACACTGAAATCGAAAACCTTATTACTGACGAACATTGGCTACTGGCCCTAATTCAAAACATAGGGATGTAGGGCTGAGGAGGAATCAACAATGGAATATTTAACACACAAGTATTGTGTTTTAGCCGGACAATACTAAAAGCCCTGATTCACACGGAATAATTTCCCTCACATTTGATTGCCAACACACACACACACACACACACACACACACACACACACACACACACACACACACACACACACAGAGAGAGAGAGAGAGAGAGAGAGAATAAATGAGTTTTGATCCCAAACCAGCCTAGTGCCTAGTGATACTTATCCTTATTTTTCAGTTGGTGATGATGGGGTGAGCCGAGATAGATTGTCAGCAAAAGCTGGTATTTGTTTATTTATTTATTTATTTATTCATCAATTAGCTAAGCAACTCCATGCAGCGTTTTAAATTTATTATAAAAAAAAAAAGAAAAAAGCCAATGCTCCGTTTCTTCCACGTTCTTGACTTGGAGGGAGGGAGGGAGAGAGAGAGGGGAGAGAGAGAGAGAGGAAAAGGGAGGATGGGGGGGAGAGGAGGGATGGGGAGGTATGATTGGGGGCGGGGGGGAAGTATCGGGGGTTGATGGGTGAGGGGAAGCCGTGAGGTGATGTGAGAAGTGAGGAGGAGGAGGAGGAGGAGGAGGGTAGGTGTGTTTACTTTATTAACGAGTGCATTAACTTCACTGACAGGCAGGCGGCCTGCAGCACGTTACGCTATCTGCTTTTTATTTCCTCCTGTGTCGTTTGCCCTCCCTCTCTCTCTCTCTCTCTCTGTGTCTGTCTGTCTCTCTCACGCACACGCGCACGCATGCACACACACACACACGCACACTCATACACACGCGCGCGCGCACGGACGCACGCACACACGCACACACACACATACTCTTCCTCACACACACTTACCCCCGCCCCCCCCCCCCCCCCGCCCCCGCACACACACACACACACACACACACACACAGATACTCTCCCTCAGACACACTTACGCCCCCCCACATCCCCACGCCCCTAGCCCTACACACACACACACACACACACACATACACACACACACACATACACATACACACACACACCGGCACACACACACGCCAGCGCGCGCGCGCGCACACACGCACACACACACACCAGCACATTGTCTAATATCACTGATAGTGAAAAGACGCTAAACTAAAGAACGAGCACACACACACACACACACACACACACACACAAGACTGCCGGTTTTTTTGGCACAGAGAGAAAGAGAGAGAACGGGGGGAGGGGGTGGGGGCGGATGGGGAAACGTGCGTTCCACGGTGCCACGGGCTATCCAAACAAGCCTACATCCTTTTGGCACTCACAGAGAGAGAGAGAGAGGGGGGGGGAGGGGGGGAAACAGGGAGAGAGAGAGGGAGGGGTGAGATTGAGAGTGAGAATCGAGGAGAGAGGGTGGAGAGAGAGACAGAGAGAGAGAGAGAGAGGCGGAAGTGAGTGGGTGAGTGTGAGAGAGATGGAGACACCAGGATGGTGGGAGAGAGAGAGAGAGAGACTAGGAGGAAGTGAGTGAGAGAAATAAGATGAAGACTCCAGGACGGAGGGAGGGAGAGATTCGAGGATGGATGCCGGAGAGAGAGACAGTGAGAGAGGAGAGAGAGAGAGAGAGAGAGGGAGGAAAGCAGAGAGGGGGATGTGGGGGGCAGGGTAAGGGGCGTTTTGCACCCCACGCATCCTGCCAGACATTTGGCAGAGACAGCCGGGAGGAGGGAGGGACCAGACGTGGGGGTACCGTCAGGTATTACGTGCAGCACTGACGATCGTTCCTTCTGTTTCCCCTTGATGACGGTGGCTTTGAACCGCTCAGCGGACATGCACACACATACAGCATTACATATTGTCAGCCTGCTCGGCTCTGTGCGTGTGGCGCATGGCTGGCTGTTTCTGTTGTGTTGTGCCCCCTCGTCCACCCACCCACCCACCCACCCCTCACGCCCCTCCCCCTCCTCCCGCCTCAATTTTATCACCTCCCTCCCACACCACCCACCCACTACCTGAGTGGGTGGACACATGCAGGATGCGTGCATCTCCACCCTCACCCCTGTTTCATCCCCACCCACCCACCATCTGAGGGGGTGGACACAGTGTAATGCAGGATGCACCCCCCTCCCCTGCCTCAATTTCTTCCCCTCCCTCCCCACACCATCCACCCACCAATCATCGGAGGGGGTTGGTCAGAATCATGCAGGATGCACCCCACAAAAATTCCACTGTAGCACAAACGGAATGCTAGCAGTAGTGTCCATCACAATGCTTCTTCTCGGTTCGTTTGGCCGCGACTCCCACGTTCACTCGTATACACGAGTGAGCATTTTCGTGTATGATGTTGTTGTTGTTTTTTTGTTGATGATGAGGTGTTTTTTTTGTGTGTGTTTTTTTTCTTCTTTTTTTTTTTTTTACTCCCACCAGACTCTGTTTTCGGGTGGGGTTGGGGGTGCATGTCGAGTATGTTCTTGTTTCCATAACCCACCGAACCCCGACATGTATTACAGGATCTTTAACGTGCCTTCTGCATGCGAAGGGGAGGGGGAGAGGTTCAGGTACTGGCAGGTCTGCTACACCTGTTGACATTGGAGATCGGAAAATAGTCCCCTGCCAGGGATTCGAATCCGGGACCCTCACATTCCTTCTGATAAGGAGACGTTGTTTGGACATGATCTTCTCCCTTGCTGCTGCAATCGCAACAAGTAGGCCCCTTGATGAAGGCTGGAGGATGGGATGGTGGTGGTGGTGGTTGGTTGGGGGTCGGGGGAGGGGTGGGGGGGATGGGTGAAGGGGGTGTGTGACAGCCAGGGGCGATAATGAACGGGTGGCTGGTTAGGAGGTACGGTTCAGGTAACGGGGTCAGCGTCGCTGTCAGTAACGAACGGCCTGGCCTGATTGAGGAACCCCCCGTGCCCCGTGGATCGTAAATTACGTGGTCAGGGACAAACCCGGTGGTCAACGGAGACGGGAGTATGAGGGGCATTGACACCACTACTACTGCCTGGGAGGGGATTGGAGGGGGGGGGGAGTGGGTTGGGGGTCTTGCTGGTGGTATCCTCCCGATTAGCCTATTCCCGATTAGCCTATTCCTGATTGGCCTATTCTCGGTTCGCCGATCACTAAATTGGTGATCCCCAGTTCCCCAGTCCTCAGTTGCTGTGTGTGTGTGTGTGTGTGTGTGTGTGTGTGTGTGTGTGTGTGTGTGTGTGTGTAAGTAATCAGTTGCTGTGTGTGTGTGTGTGTGCGCGCACGCGCGCGCTTGTGACTATTTATTTATTTATTTATTTCACATCCAAAGAGTTCACTTTCTAAATGTTTCTTCATTACTGGTCCGGCTTGATGTGTACCATGATGATGTGGTCTCTCTCTCTCTGTTTCGGTAAGTTTGAAACAACGAAATTTAATGTGTCCTTCACTTTTTCTTTGGACTCCTGACGTAGGTTGATTAAACTGGATTGTATTATATTCGCTTGGAAGTCATTGTCGTGAAAGCACTTATAATATTGTGCTTTTTTTAATATCATTATTATTATTATTATTTCTGTGAATATGGGACTTTGAATTCCAGAAACATAAAATAAATGGATAACCAAATAGATAAATAAATAATAAATAGATAAATACATAGATAAGAACTTAAAGACATCGAAGGATCATGGAAGCGAAAAATAAATACACACAATAATGCGGAAGACCTTTTGAGTCAGTTACCTTGACTACAAGTTGCTCAAGTCCCGGGGTGAAATGGATACTAGGGTACCAGACGTCGAGCGGAGAGTACCGAAGTTCGACGATATTTTGATTTCACGGAGAAGGCCGTGGTGACACTGTGTGAGAAGTGCAGGACTTGAGGTCTGGTGACTGAGGCACCCAGGTCAGTCCAGTCAGTGAGTCAGCCCCTCAGGGCGGTCCGTCTTGTAACGCGGACTGGCTGATTCCTGGCTCAGTGTTGGGTTCAACAGTATTTTGTTTGGAACGTGTCACAATACAACACAGATAAAGATGAACAGTACAACAAGAAAAAATTTATTTAAATTATAAAGCCCTATCCTGATACGTGTGTATACTAAATATGTGACCGGGGTTTCATCACAGCTAGAAGTTTAAACGTGATCATACACGAGTTTCAGCAAAACATAGCTAAGATGTGAATGAAGTGAAACAAAATAGATGATGAACGTCACGACTGTCGAGCTCACTGCTTGGCAGTGGTTTGATTCAAGAGCCCACAGATGCCCTCCTTTCCCCCCCCCCCTCCTCCTCCTCCTCCTCCTTTTCTTTCTTCTTCTCCAGCCCCGTCTTCTTCTTTTTCTTCCTCCCCCTCCTCCTCGTCCTCCTCTCCCCCCCCTCCCCTTCTCCCTCCTCTTCTTCCTCCCCCTACTCGTCCTCTTCCTTCTTCTTATTCCTCCTCCTCCCCCTTCTTCTCCTCCTTTTCCTTCTTTTTCTGCTTCTCCTCCAAGGTCTTCATAGTCCTCCTGCTCCTTCTACTGATTCTCCTTCGGCCTCCTCCTGCTCCTTCTACGAATTCTCCTTCGTCCTCCTCCTGCTCCTTCTACTAATTCTCCTTCCTCCTCCTGCTCCTTCTACGAATTCTCCTTCCTCCTCCTGCTCCTTCTACGAATTCTCCTTCCTCCTCCTCCTCCTTCTACCAATTCTCCTTCCTCCTCCTACGGCTCCTTCTACTAATTCTCCTTCCTCCTTCTCCTGCTCCTTCTACTAATTCTCCTTCATCCCCCTTCCCCCCTCCTGCTTTCCCTCCTCCCCCCCCCCCCCCCTCATTCATCTGCGTGAAGTCAGTCATTGGAGCGCCGCACAGAAGAACTACTGTTCGCAGAGATTCCTCCAAGGTCTTGTGGGTTTTGTGTCAAAGCCTTGGGATATCTGCAAATGGTTTCCCCTGTCCGCGGTGCCATAAATAATGTATCCCGGGTACTAGTACTTCATTACTACCAGGTGGATTGTGGACTGGGATGGAAGCGAGGAAAATGACCACGATCGGTTCCCCGGCCTCACAAGTCAACCAAACGGCGTTGATGGGATCTTGATGACGTGACTGTGAGAGGGGGAGGGGATGGTGTAGGGAGTGTTGTGATGGGTAGAGGGTTTTTTTATTTGGCTGACAGTATTGGAAGGAAGATGAACGGGGGGTGTCTGTACACTTGTGTTCCACTCTTTGACACAAGCTGCATTGCAGTTTCCTGTTTGTCTGAATCTTTGTTTATTCATCTCGCTTCTTCTGTCTTTCATTTTCTTTCGGTTGTTTTGTTCTTTCTTTCTTTCTTTCTTTCTTTCAGAGACCACTTTTGTGGTGGACAAAGGGCGTTGACAAATAGGTGAATAACTGAATGAAAAAGATCAGTGTAGACCTGGATCCGGCGACGAATGAACGTGGTTGTCAACCTGCACTGTTTGTCTTTGTTAATTCTTATATATATATATATATATATATATATATATATATATATATATATATATATATATATATATATACTAATTTCAACACACGCACACACACACGCACACGCACACACACACACACACACACTCTCACTCACTCACTTTCTCACACACCACACACACACACACACACACACACACACACCCGACACACACACACACACTACACACACACCCGACACACACACACATACTTACACACACACATACACACACACACATACTACACACACACACACACACATTTTTACACACACACACACACACACAGAGTTTCCTCCCCCCCACATACAATCCTTTCCAAAGCTTACATTGTAAATGAGTTAACTACGAAATGTATAATTTTATAAACGATTACACACAACTGGACATAATGGTGACAATATGGATGTACCCCGACAAACAATCCACGACGTTGTGTTGTAATAAGAACACGGACCGAATCTTGGAAGTGGAGGATGCGGGAGGGGTTTGAGGGGGGGCGGGGGGCGGAGGGGTGAGGTTGAGTGTGTTGGGGGTCGGGGACAGGATAGGAGGTCGGGAGGGAAGGCCTTTAGAGGGAGGGATTAACTCCTCAAACAGTCACAACTCACTTCCCCTTAGGGACGTTATCCAGACTGACGTTCACCGACAAGTCCCCCTGCCACAACAGAAACGAAAGGAGTTGTGTGGAACTTGCTGACTGGGGGGAAAAAAAAAAGAACTATCGGCGGCACTCAAGACCCCGTTTGTGCCTGATGTATATCTAGATGGTCTCCATCACCACTGAAGCTTTTACTAGTAAGCGGAACTGGGAGATGGCAGGTAGTGTGTGTGTGTGTGTGTGTGTGTGTGTGTGTGTGTGTGTGTGTGTGCTCGTGGTCGAAAACGGGAACATCTCAGTTCTCTACCACCGCCGCTCCTCATGTAAAAAAAAAACAACCCACAAACCTGTGGCAGTCGATGAAACGGAATTGCAAGCTGGTTGTTTTTGACTGACTGGGCTATCGATGTCAGTAAATGAGACGTGACTCAGTCATTCGTGTTGTAAAAAGACATCTGCTGACCGTTAGTGTTAGGGCGGTGACGATGGTGGTTGTGGAGGTGATCATTGGTGGTGGTGGTTGTGGTTGTGGTGGTGGCAATATAGTTATCCTCGTTGCTCTTGTAATGAGGAGGAGGAGGAGGAGGAGGAGGAAGAGGAAGATTGTGGGACTGGCATCAGTGTGAAAGCTGTTTAGTTAGAGACGCCTCCCACGCAGCTTAGGGACCAATCGCGTGTTTGCACACGTATCGCGTTCGTGTACGTGCGCGTATACGACATTTTCTCCTGTGCCCCCACCCCCCACACACGCTGCCACTCTCCTCTGTCCACACAGAGTATTGGGATTTTTTTTCTCTCTCTTGCTTTATCTCACTATTCTCTCACTCTCTCCATCTCTCTCTCTTTGTGAGAGTATTGTTCTCTCTCTCTCATTTTTTCTTTCTCAAAGTATTGTTCTCGTTCTCTCTCTCTCTCTCCCTCCCTCCCTCCCTCATCCCCCCCCCTCTCTCACAGAGTAATGGGTTCCCCCCCCTCTCTCTCTCCCTCCCTCCCTCCCCCTCTCTCTCTCCCTCCCTCCCTCCCCCCTCTCTCTCACAGAGTAATGGGTCCCCCCTCTCTCTCTAACTCTCTCTCTCTCTCTCTCTCTCTCTCTCTCAGTTTGTACAGGGAAGCATCCTTGACGAATGGTTAGATTTCAACGAGCCAGACAGATAAGAAGGTGCGGAGAATTTCAAGACGACGTTGTATAAAGCCGGCAGGCTGGTTTGTGTATGTGATTCTGTCAGTGATAGGATGCCAGCGGAGATGTGTTTATGTTGTTGTAGTTTTTCCCCTTTCTTTTTCTCTTTCTTTTTTTCGGCCTTTTTTTTAATGGCAGTAGACTCATGTTGTTTATTCACATTGCAGTGGAGGGATGGCTCAGTGGTTAATCAAAGGTATGAAGTTTCAGGGTTCGATTCACAGTTTGCCGGGCAGGGTTGTCCACTGTCACTGATGACGATGTATCTTTGAGAGTTGGGACAAGCAAGTCTGGACCTTACGCAGTGATGTGAATGCAATGCAGGCTGTATTTTTGTGTGTGTGTTTAAACGTCTGCTTGTTGGTATGTGTCATTGCATGCATTCTGTTTGTGAATACAGAAATACAAATACAAAAACAAACAAATAGTTTGGTAGATACATATTGGTGTGTATATATGTGACATTGATTTATTTGCGTTATGTATGTGTTTTGTAAAACACCTGGCGCAAGTTTTCTGGATAAAGTGCTATTTTGTATTGTATTGTATTGTATTATATTTCTCTTTTGATCACAACAGATTTCTCTGTGTGAAATTCGGGCTGCTCTCCCCAGGGAGAGCACGTCGCTGCACTACAGCGCCACCCTTTTTTTTTTCCCCTGCGTGCAGTACAGTTCACACATACATACATACACACATACTACTACTACTACTACTACTACTACTACTACTACTACTACTACTACTAGTGGAGTGATGGCCTAGAGGTAACGCGTCCGCCAAGGGAGCGAGTGAATCTGAGCGCGCTGGTTCGAATCTCGGCTCAGCCGCCGATATTTTTTCCCCATCCACTAGACCTTGACTGGTGGTCTGGACGCTAGTCATTCAGATGAGACGATAAACCGAGGTCCCGTGTGCAGCATGCACTTAGCGCACGTAAAAGAAACCACGGCAACGAAAGGGTTGTTCCTGGCAAAATTCTGTAGAAAAATTCACGTCGATAGGAAAAACAAATAAAACTGCATGCAGGAAAAAATACAAAAAAAAAAAAGGTGGCACTGTAGTGTAGCGACGCGCTCTCCCTGGGGAGAGCAGCCCGAATTTCACACAGAGAAATCTGTTGTGACAAAAAGAGAAATACAAATATATTCGAGTTCGTTGAATGATAGAACACCACTGCCGACAGATCTGGGTCGTACGTGCGAACAACTTGAGGAATTCTGGGCAGCGTCAAGTCAGTGAGAAAAGAGCGGGCGGTATTGCGCCCATACAGCAAGGATGGTATGGCAATGAGATAGCGCATATGGGATGGCCGCAGCGAATCGGTGCTGGGCAGAAGACAAAGGGAGGTGATCAGGATTTCGATAGGATCGCCCCCGCCCCCCGGCCCCCTCCGGCAACAGGTGGGCTGTAGGAATTATGTGCCCTGACTGCAGAGAGTCCATCTGCCACTGACGTAGTTTTCCTGTGTGTGGGAGACATCGTTTTACGTCATGACATATACGTCACTCGGGTTTTCTCTTTTTGGGGGGGAGGGGTGGTAGTGTCGGTGTAGTGGTGGTGAGAGCTCTCACTGAAGTAACTTTAGGGTCACAGGTTCGTTTCTCGTCCTGCTGGTTGTGGGTGTGGTTTTGTCCGCCCCCTAGACCTTAGAGTGGTGGTCGTTAGGGTGGCTAGGCTTTAGGATGTCGAGACGTCCAGGTGAGATCTTCTTCTTCTTCTGCTTTCGTGGGCTGCAACTCCCACGTACACTCGCATGTACACGAGTGGGCTTTTACGTGCATGACCGTTTTTTTACCCCGCCATGTAGGCAGCCATGCTCCGTTTTCTGGGGTGTGCATGCTGGGTATGTTTTTGTTTCCATAACCCACCGAAC
>NC_134900.1:32259869-32277369 GCF_041734735.1 Babylonia areolata
GTTGGTGGGATGTATAGTTTTGTGGGACTGAGTGTGTCTCTGCCGTGTCTCTGCTCGCTCTTTCTCTCTCTCTCTCTCTCTCTCTTTCTTTCTTTCTGTCTATCTGTCTGTTTGTCTGTCTGTCTCTCTTTCTTTTTCTCTCTTCCTCTGTGTGTGTGTGTGTGTGTGTGTGTGTGTGTGTGTGTGTGTGTCTTTTTTTGTCTTTTTTTGTTTTCTCTCTCTCCCCCTTTCTGTGTTTGCGTCACGGTGTGTGTGTTGTGCGTTCTGTTCATCAGTGTTTGTTCTTACCTTAAAAAATGAAACCTTTATTAACAAACAAAAACCCCCAAACAAACAAAAACAAAAAAACACCACCACCACCACCACCACCGCCACCACCAACAACAACAACAAAAAAACACACACACAAATAAACACGAAAGACTCAGTGGAAGTAACATGTAGATTTTGTCGTTCTTGGTGGTGTTTTTGTTGTTGTTGTTGTTTTTTTTGTTTGCAAGTTCTTAAAAGGCATCCGGAGACTTGGGCGGGGATCAGTTGAGTGAGCGAACTCTGTTATCAGGCACAGTGGTAGGTATAGTTATTTGTTATCCTGTCTGAAATTACTCTTGTTATCAGAAGCTGAAGTTTTGACTTCTAAATGGCAGTGGTAGCCGGGTATAGTTGTTTTCCTGTCGGAAGCGTCAGTTCGCTCGTGTTTCTCCCGGCATCGCGTCTTGAACCGAGTCAGCTGAACTACAGACGGAGTACGGCCTGATGATGATGTTGTCTCGTTCGTCATTTATCAGATGGATCCCCCCCCCCCACCCCCCCCGTCTCCTCGACAAAGGCGGCAGTCCGTTGCAGGTCCTCCAGTCAGCTTCCGGGCCGCTGGGATTGGGTCGGGCCTGGTTTTCTCTTGGAGCGCTTGATGGAGCGGCGGGCAGGACTGCAGCAGATGTTCTGTTGTCTGGCTGCCTGTTCTGTTGTCTGGCTGCCTGTTCTGCAGGGGCACTGCTCTGCCGTGTCGCCGATACGGAGTTTCGTGTACAGGTGGTGTGTTTTCAGGCGGTTGTGGCCTGTCCTGAGCCTGAAAATGGCTACCTGCTCTCGGCCTGATGATGAAGTGTGCTTTCCATGGTGAGCGGCAGCGCGAAGGTGAACTGAACTGGCTGTGTTGGCATAGTACGTGTCCATTGTTGTGGCCTTGTCTGCAGTGATACATACTGATTGATCGTAGTACCATGTAGCCACAACTCTGCAATCTCTAGAGGGCGTGTCGCCAAGGACCAACCTTCTCGGCAATGGTCTTCAGATTCGAGGAATTTGCCATCATCATCATCATCATCATCATCATCATCATCAATAATAATAATAATAGTTTGCCTGGAGCTTAGAATAAAAGCTGAGTTGTAAGCACTCTGAGTTCTGATTTCAGTGTAGTAGATGATCTAGAGGAATCTGCCACTCATCATCATTATCGTCATCATCATCGTCATCGTCATCATCGTCATCGTCATATCATCATCATCATTAATAATAATGATAATAATAATAACATGCGTGGAGCAAAGAATAAAAGGCTGGGCTACTGATAAGCAATTAAAGAGTAAAACGATCAAAATATTATTGAATCGGGTTTGAATTTCTGCCGGCGAACGACTTGATCACACACACACACACACACACACACACACACACACGACGACGACCGGGTAGACAGAGAGACAGACGGACAGACATCAGTACAAACAGCGGTTCTTGAGCCTTTCACTAAGGTGTGTGTGAACAGTTTCACCCAGTCAGCCAGCCAGTCCTTCCAACCCAAGCAGCAGCTTTTCCACTGACCAGTGATGTGATCCTTTGAACACTGTTCGGGATCTGGAATAAAAAGAGAAGTTATAGATGAAGAAAATAAGGAATTGGGGGGCGGGGGTTGGGGGGGGGGGGGATAAAAAAAACAAAAGAGCAGAAAATCTGTTTGCATGGAGAGAGCAGCGAAAGCAGTTGATCAAGAAACGGCCGGCGAAGAACACTCCATTTGTCTCTGTGTGTGTCTGTGTCTGTGTGTGCGCGCGCGCGTTTGTGTGTGTGACGGTGTGTGTGTGTTTCTCCTGTACATTTTTAAACTCATTCCAGCCTGTGAGGTTATTGTGTGCACTTCTGCAGAGACATACATTCATTCGCGAAAGTCAAGTTCAGTTAAAAAAAAAATTAAAAAAAAAAAAAAAATCCGGCATCGTTGCACTACGTAAGATGAGAGGATCGGCAAACATATTTAGTGAGGTTATTTATTCAGTGGTGAGCGGGTAGGCCCTGTTTGAATGTAAACACAAGCGGAAGATTAAAAACTAAACTCTACTCTGTGGTGTTTGATCTTCCTCCAGAATATTGCGTGATTCAGGGACATCATTCAACGCTTAGCGCCAGGCGCTGCTTATATAATGTAACGAGAATTTTTGCCCCGGGGAGGGGGCTCTGCATTCGCAAACAGTGACAGATAATTCACGGGCGGCATTGATGTCCGGGTTGTAATGAAAGAATCTTTGAACATCCGTTGTAGAAGTTCATTCCAGTTCAGACACTCGCTTTGTCATGTGTGTCACTGGATTACGATTGCGTTCGTCAAGGTCTGAAGAAGGGCAGCAGTGTCTTGTCTCTCTGTCTCTTTTCTCTGTCTGTCCGTCCGTCTGTCTGTCTCTGTCTCTCTCTCTCTCTCTCACTCCTCTCCCTCTGTCTCTCTCTCAGTCTCTGTCTCTCTCTCTATGTCTCCCTCTCTCTCTAGTTCTCTCTTACTCCCCCCCTCTGTCTGTCTCTCTCTCTCTCTCTCTCACTCCTCTCCCTCTGTCTCTGTCTCTCTCTGTATGTCTCCCTCTATCTCTAGTTCTCTCTCACTCCTCCTCCCCCCTCTGTCTGTCTCTCCCTCTTTCTCTCCCTCTTTCTCTCTCTCTCTCTCTCTCTCACTCCTCTCCCTCTGTCTCTCTCTCTCACTCCTCTCCCTCTGTTTCTCTCTCAGTCTCTCTCTCTCTCTATGTCTCCCTCTCTCTCTAGTTCTCTCTCACTCCTCCTCCCCTCCTCTGTCTCTTTCTCTCTCTCTCTCACTCCTCTCCCTCTGTCTGTCTCTGTCTCTCTCTCTCTCTCTATGTCTCCCTCTGTCTCTAGTTCTCTCTCACTCCCCCCCCCCTCTCTGTCTCTGTCTTGCTCTTGTGTCTCTCACGGCTGTCGGTCTGTCTCTGTCTCTGTCTCTGTCTCTCTCTATCTCTCTTCACTCATTTCTTTGTCCTTCCTTCATTCACCGCGTGTTGTGTGTGTTTATTTCTTCAGCTTGAGAAATGCTTTTTTTTAAAAAAAAAAGAAGGTAAAATCGATGTCAAGTTTCAACCCGCAAACAGATAGAGTAAATGAAATGGTTTCTAAACGAAATGCAAGTTGCACGTGCGCATCTGGCTGTGCGGCGCCGGCGGAGTTACTACACTCGGCTGCACACGCCGCGCCGTCGTGTTGACTCTGAAAAAGTCAGCATCATTTCAGTTCACAGACCATCCATGCCCCCCCCACCTGCATTCTGAAAGAAGAAAAATGTGCAAGTTCCCAATAAGTGCCATGGTCCTAGTTAACTTTTGTGTGTGTGTGTGTGTGTGTGTGTGTGTGTGAACCGGGTAAGAAGGAAGGGCAGCAGAAGAAGCGACTGGTCAGAAAACGGATGTGTGTGTGTGCAGGGGGGGGTAGGGGGGGGGGGGGTATGTGTGGGGTCGGGGGGTGGGGAGTGGTGTTGGATTCTCATTCCATCCTCTTTTTTGGGGGAGGAGTTTATTTTGCCGGGGTGTAGTGGTGGGTGGTGGGTGGTGGTGACTGACTATGACTGACAATTTTCAGTGCACTGACGTGACCCCTTACTAGTCAGCTGAGACTTCAGTTCGGGAGCATGATGTGTATACGTGTGTGTGTGTGTGTGTGTGTGTGTGTGTACGTGTGTGTATTTGTGTTGGGGGGGGTGGGGAGGGGGCGGGGAAGGGTACGTGTGTGGAGGGGAGTGGGGGGATGGGGGAAGGTTACGTGAGGGGGTGAGGGGGGGGGGGTACGTGTGTGTGTGTGTGTGTGTGTGCGTGCGTACGTGTGAGTGTCTGGCAAAATTTGCTCACAGGATTTCCTACATTTTCAACGATCTTTACATGACAACAGCAACAAGGAAAAAGAAAAGGAAGTCACAGTTGAGAGAGAACAGTCGTTGTCGTTGTTGACGTGACATTAAATCTACAACACGACATCCTCGGTCCCTCCCCCATACCCAGCACGAAATATACATGGCTATCAAATCATTACCCGTTCCATCCCCTTTAACGAACAATGGATTCTTTTCAAATATAGTGTTTTTTTTTTGCAGAGAAGAGGAAATCAATCATAGATTGATTCGTTGATTGGTGAAACGTGTTTTGGAAAAAAAACACAAAAAACCACGTTGATTGATTTACTGGACTGATCATCGATCTGTTTATTGTATTAACTGAACGAATGAGTTACTGATACGTTGATTGTTAAAATCTGTTCAGTGCTGAGATTGAAGGGGTTTTTTTGGGGTGGTTTTATTATTTTTTTTAGGTCCTTTCGAAAGTTTTACCATCGACAGCAGTGGTGAGTGAGTGAACGAGAGAGGCAAGTTCTTGCCCTTTGGCTTTTGGCTGTCTGCAGCTGAAGATGTGTGACGAAACCACACGCACGCACGCATGCACGCGCGCGCGCACACACACACATACACACACACATGTACGCACACACACACGTGCGCGCGCGCGCGCACACACACACACACACACACACACACACACACACACACACACACACACACACATAAATCCTAACATTGTCAGTAGAATTATTCCGATTTCTCTCTTGACGTATATGTAATTATGTGTGTGGAGGGGGGGATAGGGGGGGGGAGTGTTGTGTGACGAATTCTTCTTGTTGTTGTTCGTCAGATGGACACATGTGATGAATTAAAAGGGGCCTGTTTACGGCAGTCGCATTGACTTTCCAATAACAACAACAACAACAATAATAATAGTAATGATGATAATAATAATAATAATAAATGAAAGAAATTGCATTTGTTCGAGAGACGTCAAACTTGACATGCTCTTTAATGAGAGAGCGAGGGTGCCCACCCCCCTCCCCTAAACCCCCCTCCCTCACCCCTCCTCCTTGGAACGGGAAAGCAAGATGCTAAGATAATGCATTTCCGTCCATAGACGAGCGACATGTTTTCTCTCGTAGAAATGAAGAAATTAACCCCCCCCCAAAAAAAAAAAAACAGCAAAAAACAACAACAACAGAAAGAATATAAGAAGAAGATATGATTAAAAATGTCCGTCGATCCACCCCCCACCCCCCCCCCCCCCTCGAAACATCCCCTGCTCCTCCCCATCCGGAAACCTTCTCCCCCCCTCCCCCTCCTTACCCCTACCACCCACATTTCCTTCTTTTTCTTTTTTTCCCTCCCGATTTGTAGTTATGTAGTTATGGAGGAAACTGGCCAGTGGTTTTGTTGTTGTTTTTTTGTCGCTTTTTTCTCTCTTTTTGTGGGGGTGTGTGTGTATGGGGGGTGAGGGGGAGGGGGGGGGGTAGAGGTGGAATGTGTAATTACTGACACAGGTTTTATTGTAGGGAAATGATTTATTCATGATCTTGGCTGGTGAGAGGAAAGAGTTTGGGTGTGGAGGGGGTGAAAGGTGAAGGGGGGCCGGGGGGTGAGGGGGGGGGTGTGAAGCGGGAGATGGGGTCACAGGGGCTTGGTATCGAGAGGGAAGAGTGGGGAGTTGTGGGGGGGGGGGGGAAGAAAACGTATGACGGAAGAGGAGGTATGGGTGATGCGGAGGGAGGGGAGGGGAGGGGAGGGGGGTGGGGGATAGAGAGAGGATAGGGGGAGGGGGGGTGGGATATGCTTAACCACGACTTTTGAGACTGGTAACGTCCTTCTTCATAGACCCCCCCCCCCCCCCACCCCACCCCCTTCTTTTTTTTTTAAAGAACAGTATTCTTTCTGAATAATATTATTGTTTATTTTAATTAATTAATTAAATATTTAATTTTTGTTTGTTCTTTTTTTGTGTGGCTTTTTAACTGCATTCTTTAAATATGATATTATTCTTTCAAAAGAATAGCATTTTTTCTGATTTTTTTTTAAATATTTTTTTTTAAAGAAACAGTATTCTTTCGGAAGAATATTATTCCTTCTGAATAGTATTGTTCTTTCTAATAATCAGCATACTTTCTGATTATATATATATATATTTTTAAAGGAATCGTATTCTTCCTTGATAACAATAGAACAACAAACCAAACGTGTTTTGAACGTTGTTGTAATTGCTGCTGATGTTGTTTTTGTTGTTGTTTTGGTTTTTTTGTCATTCTAGAAATAATCATTATGATTATATTTCGCCGAATAAACGAGTCGTTCGTTCCGTATCTGTGCAAGAATTGGACACAGAAAGGAAAAAAAAAAAGTTTTAAAAAAATCTAATTTTATAACGCGTTCCTTGTTCTGGTTAAAGAACGCTGTGGAAAATTTTTTTCCCCCTTCGCAACAAAACAGACCCTTGTTTTAAATGGCATATCACAAGGTAAACCGAAGTTGACGTGTTTTTTGGTTTTTGTTTTTTGTTGTTTTTTTTCTCAAAAAATAATAAATAAAACATCACGATCCTTGTCCTCTGTTCACATACACAACAGACCACGATCGCGTTCATCTTTTCGCAGTCTGTCTGTCTGTCTGTCAGTCTCTGTGTCTCTATGTCTGTATATCAGTGTTTGTGTCTTTGTCTGAAAAGAGAGAGTGTTTTCCTCCCTAGGTCTCTGTTTTTGTCGCTGCCTGATTCTGTCTGTCTGTCTTTTTCTCTTTCTGCCTCTGTCTCTCTGTCTGTCTGTCTGCATATCTCTCTCTGCCTGCTTATCTCTGTCTGTCTGTCTGTCTGTGTCTATATATATCTCTCTCTCTCCCTCTGTGTCTCTCACTCTCTCTTCTTTCTCTGTCTCTTTGTGAAAGAGATGGACAAACATTTTTTTATATTTTTTTATTAAAGATGGACGTTCTGTGTGTGTGTGTGTGTGTGTGTGTGTGTGTGTGTGTGTGTGTGTGTGTGTGTGTGGCTATATATCTACATGTCTACATATCTTTCTTCCATCTGTCTGTCTGTCTGGCTAAACACTTATCTGTATCTCCTTCATCGAGACATTTTTGTCTCTTAGTTTATAGTTTTATGACGAAGGCGTATGTGTGAACATGACATGTGAAACGATGACGATAATAGTTATGCTACTGATCACACATACACAATCTCTCTCTCTCTCTCTCTCTCTCTCTCTCTCTCTCTCTCTCTCTCTCTCTCGAGAGAGAGAGAGAGAGAGAGAGAGAGAGAGAGAGAGAGAGAGAGAGAGAGAGAAGACAAGACAAATTCTTTATTTCGAGGATAATAGATAAGCACTGGTGTGCTTTTTTTTTTTTTTACATCCAGTGCGTTTTGTTGTTTTTTTGTTGTTTTGTTTTAATTGGCTTCTGTTACAGGTAATCGCCATGTGGCTATCATCGTGGTTGATGTGGCGTAACTAACCAAACTCTGTCGACCTACTTTTGTTCAGTCTGTCTGACTGCCAAAAATTCTCTGTCTGTCTGTCTCCTTTTCTTACTCCTCTCTATCGCACACCCCCTCCGCCCTCCCCCCCTCTCTCTCTTCCCCCTCTTCTCTCTCTCCTCTCACTCGCAAGCCGCGCTCTCTCTCTAGCTCTCTCTCTCTCTCCCCCTCCCTTTCTCTTGACTCTCTCTCTCTCTATCTCTGTCTCTCTCCGTGTCGCTGTCTTTCTATCTTCTACCAGTCTCTTCCCCATCGGGAGGGGGGGGGGAGGAGCGAAGGGGGGGGGGGGTAGGTAAGTAATAGATATACGTGTATATATGGCAGACAGAGGATTGCATTGTGAGTGATGATGTATTGGCGGAATCCTGTTGTCGCCACTGACCCTGCCATCCCGTCTGCTGTTCGTCTGTGCTGTGTTGTGTAGTGGCACACACACACACACACACGCACACACACACACACACACACGCGCGCGCGCACCCACCCACACGCACACACACATACGCACACACACACACAAACACAGAGGCACGCACACACACACACACACACACACACACACACACACACACACACACATACATGCACGCAAACACACACGTGCACGCACACGCATACAAGCACGCACGCACGCACGCGCGCGCGCGCGCACACACACACACACACACACACACACACACACACACAACACACAACACACACACTCACTGTTGCCGACAATTTGTTGTTGTTGTTGTTTGTAGTAACACTCACGGCATAACATATTGTTGCCGGCGACAATTTGTGCCGAAGCGCGACAATAGTATTACCGTGAGGGCCGGCCCGCACATACTGTCGCCGGCGACAGTTCCACGCCCAGGCGACGCAATGATTATGTGCTGTGGGACTCAGGTCAGCTGTGTGGTATTGTGTTGGCTTGGGTCTGGGACCAGGGTGAATGGACAGATGGATGGATGTGTGTGGTGTGTGTGTGTGTAGTCACGTTGAACTGTTTTTCCTCCCCTCTCTCTCTCTCTCACTCTCTCTCTTCGTTTGCCTTCCTGTCTGCTTGCCTGTCGATCTGTTTTAAAAGTTTCTCTGTGTCTGTGTTTGTTGTTCGTCTCTGTTTCTCTGTGTTTGTCTGTCTGTCTGTCTGTCTGTGTCTTTCTGTCTGTATCTCTTGAGAGCCCTTCCTCTGTGTGTCTATGTTTCTGCCGCTGGCTGTCTGTCTATGTGTATATATATTTGTATCTGTTTGTCCGTCTGTTTGTTTCTCTCTCTCTCTCTCTCTCTCTCTCTCTCTCTCTCTCTCTCTCTCTCTCTCTCTCTCTCTCTCTCCATGTATCTCTGTCTGCCAATGTATTTTTGTGGCTTCTGTTGTTATGGGCCAGAGGCCTGACAATTAAAACATTTTTTGGCTCTGTCTGTCTGTCTCTGTCTCTTTCTCTCCCCACCTCTCTCTCTCTCTTTACCCTCCTCTCTCTCTCTCTTTCTTTTTCACCATTCATACTAGTCATACTAACCTATGTATCGTATCTCTTTCTCTTCAGGAAAGTATTGACCGATTGATTGAATGGTCCGAACTAAACCACATGTGTCTCCATCCTAAAAAAACAAAATTCCTAATAATCACAACAAGACAAAAACGTCAAAATATATCCATAAACTGTTCGCCTATTTTCATCAAAGGTGACAAGATTGAAGAAGTTGACCACCATAAAATCCTTGGCATCACTATCGATAATAATTTGTCATGGTCACATCATATTTCTCTGTTATGCAAACAGGTATCAAAAAATATCTATCAACTGTCTAGAATCAAACACTTTTTGGATCTTCACTGCCGAAAACTATTTGTCAGTACTTATATAGAATCACACATTAACTATGCTTCGACAGTGTGGGATTCGGCGAGTGACAGTATTATAAAACCTCTATTGAGTCTGCATAGAAGAGCTGTAAAATTGATTCTTTTAAAATCTTCATCATTGACTGTATCTGATTATAAAGCTCTCGATATCCTCCCACTGAAAACAAAACTTCTATTTAACAAAGGTCTATTTATGTTCAAAATCATGTCTGGATTTGCTCCCCCCTCGCTGAAGAATAAATTTGTAATCAACACTCATCGTCATCTTCATAAAGTTATGGTACCGCTTCCAAGGATCGATCTTTTTAAATCTAGTCTGTCTTATTCAGGGGGCTGTTTATGGAATGAATTATTATCCTGCCTCAATGTAAACACTGTAAAAAGCATCCCTAACTTTAAAAACATATATCGTGCACATTTATTGAAAAACATGTGATTATGTGACACATATCAATTATAAACAAAAAATCATGTATAGATTGTCAATATATATACGCCTCTCTCCTCCCCTGTCAGTCTCTATGTCTCTCCACTGTCACTGTCACTATATCTGTCTGTTGTCAGCCTCCCCTGCCTTCTTTACTCTTCCTCTTGTCCATTCTTCCTTCCGCTCTCCACCACGCCCCTACCCTATTGTCCTCGTTGTTATTCATCTATCGCGATATTGTATTGTACATACGTTCTATGTTATGTTTGCACATGCTTATGCAATTTTGACGTTGATGTTGTGAATTGACTCTCGCTTTTTTTTTTTTTTTTAATTTTCCTCTCTTTCTCTCTCCCTCCTCCTCTCTCTCTCTGTGTCTGCCTCTCGTGTATACCTGCGTGTGGTGGTTGTTGATCTTTTTTTTCTTTTTTTTTTTCTCCAACTTAGCGTGCTAATAGCGCGACAAGTAAGCAGAACTAATTATTCTCTGTATATAAAACGGGTAGTTTTCATTGAAAATATTACGTGGTGCATGAAGAGTTCAACTCTAGGGCGAGTTGTTTGTTTGTTAATGTAGACGTATTGCAGTAAAAAATAAAAAAATAAAAAAAAAATAAAAAGGGGGAGGGTGGGAGTGGAGTATCGTATTCTTCCGTCCATGATTTATGTACCTTCTTTGTTTCTTTGTCCGCTCTGTTCAACTGCTGAGTCTGTTCGCTTTGTCCGTTTGTTCATCCGTTGTCAATGCTTTCTGATGTTTGTGTTGTTTTCGTTCCTTTTTTTTTTCCTTTTCTTTTCTGTCTGGCTCTTTGCGATTCTTTTTTTTTTTTTTCCTTCTTCCTCCGTTTTCCTCCTCCTTTTCTGGCGCCGGATCGAAAAAAGAAGAAGAAAAAAAAGCTTATTCTGTTACCTTGAGTAAATAAGATTGATTAATTAATTCTTTGTCTTTTTGTTTTGGTTGGTGATTTCTGTTCTGTTTTAGTTCTTATGTTTGGGGGTTATTAGTGTTGTTTTTTTTTTGGGGGGGGGGAGGGTGTTGTTTAGTTTCTGATAAATTAATTTCATTGTCTGTCATTTTTCATTCATTCATTCCCTGTTATTTTTCCTTTTCTGTTCAAAGTCTTAACCTGTTTCTGTCATTCCTTTCTTTAGTTCGTTCGTTCGTTCGCCCTTTTGTCTGTCCGTCTGTCTGTCTTTCTTTTTCTTTCTTTTTCTTTTGTTTTTATATCACAGACTAGCCATCACTTTGTTGAAACACGTGCATTTTCTTCCCTTTTCCTCTCTCCATTCCATGCTTGTAATTGTATTGTCTGCGTTTTGTTTTGTTTTTTGTTTGTTTGTTTTTTTTTCCTCCTCCTCTTTACGTCTTGCTGATGAAATTTGTTCTAGCCCCCCACCCCCACCCACCCAGCCCCCCCCCACCACCCTACCCGCCATACCCCTCCCCCTGCCCCCCAGCCCCCCCGTCCCCTCCCCCCTCCCCTCTCCAGTCTCCACCCTCTGCTCTTTTTCCCTTTCTTTCCCTTTACTTCTATTCAGACTATTTCCTTCTTTACCCCTCTCGTGTTGTTTTTTTTTTTTCCTCATCCCTCATCCCCCCCACCCCCCAACTCTCCCCCCTCTCCTTTTCCAGCCCCGCTAGTTTCTTCTGTAATGGTATTCTAATGGAGACCAGTTTCCCCCCGCGCCAGATTGGGCTTTAAAAAAAAAAAAAAAAAAGAAGAAGAAAGAAATAGTGGGTTGGGGTGGGGTGGGGTTGGGGAGCGTGTTGGTTGAGAACAACAAAGGCAGTGTTGTTTCTTGTTTCTTGGTTTCTTCTTCGTTCTTCGTTCTTCTACTGCTGCTGTTTTATCGGCGGTTTTCTTTTTCCTCTTCTTTTGATTCCCCGTCTTTCTTCTTCTCCTCCTCCTTCTTCTTCTTCTTCTTTCTTCATCTACCTTCATCTTCTTCTTCATCATCATCATCATCATCATCACCATCATCTTCTTGTTCTTGTTCTTCCTTTTCCTCTCCTTCATTATCATCATCATCACCATCATCATCATCATCATCATCATCTTCTTCTTCTTCTTCTTCTTCTTCTTCTTCTTCTCCTCCTCCTCTCCTTCATCATCATCATCATCATCATCATCATCTTCTTCTTCTTCTTCTTCTTCTTCTTCTTCTTTCTGGTCTATCTTCTTCTTCTTCGCCCACCACCTCCTCCACCTCCGCCTTCTTCTGCATTCTCGTCTATCTTCTTATTTTCGTCTTCTTCTTGATGATGATGTCGGGTGTATCATCGTTGCTGGCGTTATCACACGACGCAGACAGTTGTTGCGGGTTGTCGTTCATCACTGTTTCCTTCATTTCTTTGTTGTTGTTTTTTTTTTTCTTAATTTTTTTTCTTCTAATGGTTAACTCTCTCCATACGAACGGCGAAAGAGACGACGTTAACAGCGTTTCACCCCAATTACCACCATCAAAATATTGCAAGCGGAAGGCTCTTATACTGAAGAGGTGAATGTTGACAAAGAATGCCACAATTCTGACGACGGAAGCTAAAGGTTGGGTCATCCAGACACCCACTGGACATCCGAGGGGTGTGTGTAGAGGAGAAGAGAGGACTGGCCGTACTGAGTGAGTTAATTAAGACATTGCTAGGGTACTTAGGGTCGAAATACGACAGCAAGGAGTTCATGAGTGAAGGAAAGGTCAGGCGTGTGTCAGGTGATAGTGCTGTCTGTCTGTCTTTCTTTCTCGTTGCCAGGAATGGCAGGTGTCTGGTTGGGGAGGGGCGGGGGAAGGGTGAACGGGGGCAGGCAGGCAGAGGTACAGGTGTGTCTGCTAGGTGCAAGGTCGTTTCGTACCTAGCCAGGAGGACAGTTGGTAGGTAGGTAGGTAGGTAGTAGGTAGGTAGGCAGGTGGCTAGGTTCGTAGTCATGCGGCTGGATTGATGTCATTTGCTGTGGTGCAAAGAAGAATTAATAACATGCACGCTGTTTTTGCAAGGAGGTAGGTGTCTTTTATTGTGGTCTTTACACACACACACTCACACACACACACACACACACACACACACACACACACACACACATATATATATATATATATATCAAGGACGTGCCATTTGCATAACGCCAAGAAGAAAGGCAAAAGCAGATGCCAGGTGTTATTGCATAATGCTCCCCGTGCACACACACATACACACGCACACACACACACACACACACACACACACACACGCACACACACGTGCACACACACACACACACACACACACACACACACACACACACACACACTTCTCCCTCCACCTAAAAAAAAAAAAAATAAATAAAGGGAAAGAGGAAGACAAAAAAGCTCGTCAAGCGTACCTGGTTTATACAGTGCTAACGGCAGCACACACGTGTCTTGACAGTGTAGGTCATTTGCATTGCGGGTGCATCTGAATTTGCATATATATATATATATATATATATATATATATCGCCAAATATAAAGAAGAACAGTGCTATGTCGGGTGGATTTCCTTTGCGCAGATAGTGTCAGAGATAAAGGATGTGACACATGTTTTGTTTGTTGTTGTTTTTCTCAGGTGAAGGCCATTCGCGTAGTGCCTGACAGAAAGAGGAAGGCATGTGCTGGCGTAGCCAGGTGTGTAACTGTGGCATTCATTCATATATATATATATATAAAGATGCAGGTGTGTCATGTGCACAGTGCCAGAAAGACTGAAGAAAGCTGTTAGGTGTATGTCTTTTGCACAGTGCCAGAAAGACTAAAGAAAGCTGTTAGGTGTGTCACTTGCACAGTGCCAGAAAGACTGAAGAAAGCTGTTAGGTGTATGTCTTTTGCACAGTGCCAGAAAGACTGAAGAAAGCTGTTAGGTGTATGTCTTTTGCACAGTGCCAGAAAGACTGAAGAAAGCTGTTAGGTGTATGTCTTTTGCACAGTGCCAGAAAGACTGAAGAAAGCTGTTAGATGTATGTCTTTTGCACAGTGCCAGAAAGACTGAAGAAAGCTGTTAGATGTATGTCTTTTGCACAGTGCCAGAAAGACTGAAGAAAGCTGTTAGGTGTATGTCTTTTCCACAGTGCCAGAAAGACTGAAGAAAGCTGTTAGATGTATGTCTTTTGCACAGTGCCAGAAAGACTGAAGAAAGCTGTTAGATGTATGTCTTTTGCACAGTGCCAGAAAGACTGAAGAAAGCTGTTAGGTGTATGTCTTTTGCACAGTGCCAGAAAGACTGAAGAAAGCTGTTAGGTGTATGTCTTTTGCACAGTGCCAGAAAGACTGAAGAAAGCTGTTAGGTGTATGTCTTTTCCACAGTGCCAGAAAGACTGAAGAAAGCTGTTAGATGTATGTCTTTTGCACAGTGCCAGAAAGACTGAAGAAAGCTGTTAGGTGTATGTCTTTTGCACAGTGCCAGAAAGACTGAAGAAAGCTGTTAGGTGTATGTCTTTTGCACAGTGCCAGGAAGAAAGCTGTTCGGTGTATGTCTTTTGCACAGTGCCAGAAAGACTGAAGAAAGCTGTTAGGTGTATGTCTTTTCCACAGTGCCAGAAAGACTGAAGAAAGCTGTTAGGTGTATGTCTTTTGCACAGTGCCAGGAAGAAAGCTGTTAGGTGTATGCAAGTGCCAGAAAGACTGAAGAAAGCTGTTAGGTGTGTCACGTGCACAGTGCCAGAAAGACTGAAGAAAGCTGTTAGGTGCGTGTCTTTTGCACAGTGCCAGGAAGACGGAAGAAAGTAATAACCAGGTGCATGTCTTTTGCACAGTGCCAGGAAACACACAAAGAAAGCTCTCAAGGGCCGCATCGTTTCGCGGAAAGACAGACGACAAAAGCAAGAACAACAGCAACAACAATAGGAAGACAGAAGGACAAAGCGAGTGGCAGATCCGCCGCCTTAATGGCTAACATCTTTTAAACCCGTGTCCGTTTCCTCGGGTGACGTCCATTAACGGCAGGAAGGAAAGAAAACCGAACGGTTTGCATATCTCCAAAGCAGCAGGAACAGTCGGCCATATTTAATAAAGAAGTAAAGGACTGCTTCCAGGCCACTGTTTCGCTGGGTGACGTTGATCCATTTGGATCGGACAGAGAGAGAGAGAGAGACAGAGAGAGAGAGAGAGAGAGAGGGTCGGGGCGGGGGGGCGGGGGGATAATAGAATGGGGTTGGCTGAAGTGAATGGAAGGATTTTATTGTATAAGCAAGGTTCGTGTTGTTTATTATTAGAAAGAAAAAAAAGAGAGAAGAAAACAAGCAAAGAAATAAACACAACAGCCGCATGCCTTTTACGTTGGAAAAGCGAGAGGGGGGATGGGGGGGGGGGGAGGGGGGAGGGAAGAAACGGCTCAGCAGGAAACGTAATGTCACGCGGTGGGCATACTATGAGTGTCGTTTCCAAGGTGTTACGTCTGTAACGGGCAGCGATGGAGGGATGGAAATGCCAGAGAAAACAATGGCACAATGGCTGGCCACGATGGATCAGCAAACCGCCTCGTTTGACAAGACTGAAGGCAGCTTGAAATGGGCTCCCTGCTTCCGCTTTTCTGGCTTGAAATGGAGTCCGTGTTTGTTTGTTGTTGTTTTGTGTGCGTGTGAGAGTGAGTGTGTGTGTTTGTGTGTGTGTGTGTGTGTGTGTCACGTTTTTTTTGTTTTGTTTTTCTCATTACTTTTCTGTTTTTCTGCATAGCGGTACAAACTCACATCAGCGGATCAAATGATGCGCAGGTCAGCATTTGCGAAGTCTTCATTCTTGTGTATCTTGTTCCTGTTCTTGTTCTTCTTCTGCTTCTGCTTCTTCTTCTTCTCCTTCTTCCTTCGTCTTCTTCTTCGTCTTCTTCTCGTCCTCCTCTTCCTCCTTTTCATTCTTCCTTCTCATCTTTATCCTTCTTTGTTCTCCTTCGTATTCTACTTCTTCTTCTCCCCCTCCCTCTTTTCCTTCTTCCTTCTTTTCCTTCTGCTCCTCCTCCTTCTCCTACTCCTCCTCCTCCATCTTATCCTCCTCTTCCTCATCCTCCTTCGTCTTTTGCAATGCAGTACTCTTTATCCTTCTTTGTTCTCCTTCGTATTCTACTTCTTCTTCTCCCCCTCCCTCTTTTCCTTCTTCTTTCTTTTCCTTCTGCTCCTCCTCCTTCTCCTACTCCTCCTCCTCCATCTTATCCTCCTCTTCCTCATCCTCCTTCGTCTTTTGCAATGCAGTAGTTCCCCTGACCATGGGGACACCACTGATGACCTGATGCCAGTTGCATTGCTTGGTTCTGACTTTTTGACAGTTATACGTGACTAAATGCCAGCGTTGACCGAACTACACCATTGGTCAGTTCCATACTACACACAGTTAGTAGCGGGTTACGATGGCGTTCATAATTGTTATTATGTACATTTACGTATGCTCTTTTGCCCTGTCCTGCCTTGCCCTGCCCTGCCCTGTCCTGCCCTGCCCTGCCCTGCCCTGTCCTGCCCTGCCACACAGCGAAGAAAGAGTGAGGCAGCTGACAGCCATACCTGTCCCGTGCCCCCTCAGTACCTGCCTGCCCCTACCTCTGTTCTTGGCACAGAAGCTGCCTGCATGTCTGCACCGCACTTCTGGCTCCTGCCTTCCTCTCTGTCGGTATAACGTGGCACCACAGCAGACCAGCTGTAAACTTTTCCCCCCTCCCCTCCTTGGTCTGTTTCACTTCCTCAGTCCCTTGTCTGTTTGTCGTTTCCTGGAAGTCTGTTCTGTGCTTCTGAAGAAACGAAGAAATGTCAGTATATGAAGAATTTGAAATGGAGTCCAGTTGCAGTCTTTGAAGGCTGTTTTCTCTTTTATGATTTCCGTTTTTACTCTTTTGCAGAGGTGTTTTGAAATAACGGGAGTGTTGTTTAGTGTGTTACCTGCATTTGTTTTCCTCCGGCACTTTCGTATTGATGTACGAACTTCTTCTTCTTCTTCTGCGTTCACTCGTATGTACACGAGTGGGCTTTTACGTGTACGACCGTTTTTACCCCGCCATGTAGGCAGCCATACTCCGTTTTCGGGGGTGTGCATGCTGGGTATGTTCTTGTTTCCATAACCCTACCGAACGCTGACATGGATTACAGGATCTTTAACGTGCGTATTTGATCTTCTGCTTGCATATACACACGAAGGGGGTTCAGGCACTAGCAGGTTTGCACATATGTTGACCTGGGAGATCGTAAAAATCTCCACCCTTTACCCACCAGGCGCCGTCACCGTGATTCGAACCCGGGACCCTCAGATTGACAGCCCAACGCTTTAACCACTCGGCTATTGCGCCCGTCTGTTGTCCGAACAATATTGAAGGGTCCCTGTCCTGTTTTCAGTTTCATAAGATTGATATGTGTGATTTCTGCACCGAAAAACCCGAAAGAAGGAATTGTGGATTTCAAACAGATAGCAACTGAACGTTGAGATATAGATAGGCGCATAGATCCCTCAATCAAATTTTCTCGCCAGCCACCCTCATGTCAGTTCAGTGGTTATATATACTACGTCTCTATCGTTAATGACATTGGACGTGTGTAGAGCGATGGAGTGTGCATGCTTGTGTGTGTGTGTGTGTGCGTGCGTGCGTGCGCGCGCGCGCGTGTGTGTGTGTGTGTGTGCAAGCAGTGCACTGGAGAGGGA
>NC_134900.1:32287369-32472369 GCF_041734735.1 Babylonia areolata
TGCTTGGCAGATGTGGTGTAACGTATATGGATTTGTCCGAACGCAGTGACGCCTCCTGGAGCTACTGATACTGATACTGATACTGCACAATATGCCCTGAAATGCCCAGTTCACAGACACACACACACACACACACACACACACACACCATACAACACACACACACACACACAGAAACACACACACACACACACACACACACACACACACACACACACACACACACACAACACACACACACACACACACACACACACACACACACACACACCATACAACACACACACACACACACACACACACACACACACACACACACACACATACAGACGGAACAATCTGATTACCACTGTGAACGACCTGTGATCAGAAACTTCACAGGATCGGCAGGTACTTGAACCAGTCTGCCGTCCATTAGGCCAGTGTTGATATTCGACGGGGAGAGCTGCTTGGGGGGGGGGGGGGGGCATTGTAGGGGGCGTCGTTTTGGAAACAGGAGGAGAGGCCAATAGGGAGGATAGTGTTGGTTTTCCGTGGGTTTGCGGGCGTTTTAGGAAGGAGATAAAAACATGAGGGCTTTGTGAGAGAGAGAGAGCTTTGCGTGTTTGTGTTTGAGCTATGCAGTTTATCACAGTTTGTGTGTGTGTGTGTGTGTGTGTGTGTGTGTGTGTGTGTGTGTGTGTGTGTGTGTGTGTGTGTTCGTTCGTCACAGAGCGAGAGAATTTAGGTCATACGTTTTTGTCTTTCACTTGTGGAGCCCATGATGGATGCATCCATCAGACTGCGAACACGCACTGTCCAAAGATAAAAGCACATTCATTTATATTTTTAATTCTTTAAGCAACCCCCCAAAATAGAACTTCATCTTTGTGTCATAACAGGCGCGCGCGAACATGCACACAGATATGAAAAGAAGGGGAAAAAAAAGATTCTTTTGTGCACACCTTACCACAGTAACAAATGCACATACAGTAAGTAATAATAATAATAATAATAATGGTATTTATGTAGCGCTGAATCTTGTGCAGAGACAAATCAAAGCGCTTTCGCACCAGTCATTCACACGCATGCATAACTCTAAAAATGGAGAAACTAAAGACAAGGAAGAGGCAGGGAAGGGAGGCTATTTTGGGAAGAGGTGGGTTTTAAGGCCAAACTTGAAAGAGCTGAGTGTGGAGACTTGACGAAGCGAAAGAGGAGTTCATTCTAAATGCAGGGTCCAGAGACAGAGAAAGAACGGCGGTCAACAGTTGAGTGTTTGAATCTGGGTATGCGTAAACAGAGTGGATCCGAAGCCGATCGTAGTGAGCGAGATGGAGTGTAGAGGTGAAGGCAGCCGCAGAGTTAGGAAGGGGCAGTTTTGTGAATACATCAATAAAATAGAGTGCTGATCTTGTACTTTATTCAGTGTGAGACAGGGAGCCAGCGGAGATGTTGCAAAAGAGGAGCGATGTGCTCAGATCTTTTCTTTCTGAGGACGAGTCGGGCAGCAGAGTTTTGTATGCGCTGAAGGGACTGAATGGATGAAGCAGGCAAACCAGACAATAGAGAGTTACAGTAGTCAAGGCGAGAGAGAATGAGAGAAACGACAAGTCTAGATGTTGCGTCAGTGGACAGATATTTCCGGACGAAACTGATGTGCCGCAGTTGACAGTAGCAGGAGTGACATGTCTGATCAAGGAAAAACGCAGACAGCTTCATCACAATCATCGAACATCAGAATGTACAATAAGAGTATCTATCCATGACTTGAACTATCACACACATATAATGTTATTTTGAAAATTGTTGTATGCTGGAGCCAGTTGCATTGCTCGGACGGAAGAGCCTGGTATGGTCGTAACCCGCTACTAACTGTGTGTAGTATGGAACTGACCAATGGCGTAGTTCGATCAACGCAGGATCGTCCCATTTTCATTGCTTGGTTCTAACTTTTTGACAGTTACACGGGACTAAATGTCTACGTTGACCGAACTGAACTACGCCATTGGTCAGTTCCATACTACACACAGGTAGTAGCGGGTTACGACCATACTAGGCTCTTCCGTCCGAGCAGTGCAACCAGTTGACGAACGCGTAACCCAACGCGCTTAGTCAGGCCTTGAGGGAAAATAAAATGAAATGAATTAAGATGAATAGATAAGTAGGTAAATATATGCATATATTTGAATAGATAGATAAATAGATACTTACATAAGAATAACGATTCAATTAAAAACAACAACAACAAAAAAAAAAAAACGAAATGCTTCCGGGATTACAGTTATTTAAAAAGAAATAAATCAACGATTGCCGATCCTAACAGCACATCAGTCCCCCTCCTTCCTCCCCCACCCCCTCCTCTCTCTCTCTCTCTCCAATTGTGTGGCTTTGCTTGCGAGTACGTGCATGTTTTGTGTTTGGAGAGACAGCGAAGTTGACATGGTGGTGGTGAGAGATGCGTGTGCCAGTTTCTAGATTGTGCTTACGGATTTTTTAAAAATTTTATTCATTTATTTATTTATTTATTTATTTATTTTTTTGTAATGGCCCCTTGTCCGAAGGGCTCTATTTTAAGCTGAATGACCATGAAAAGCATTGTCATGGTGTGTGTGTGTGTGTGTGTGTAGAATAGAAGATTTTATTGTCACAAAACCTTAAGGTTTATAAGACACTATAAAACATAAGTGTGTGTGTGTGTGTGTGTGTGTGTGTGTGTGTGCACGCGCGCGCGCGTGCGTGTGTGTCTGTCTATCTATCTATCTGTCTGTGTGCCTGTGATTCATCTGCGCGTGCGTCGCAGGTCGGGGTACCCAGCTGGTGCAGAAGAAGCGCACCCTGTACCCGGCCTGGAACACGTGCTTCGACGCGCACCTGAACGAGGGCCGGGTGATTCAGATGGTGCTGATGGAGCGGGCCGGAAACACGTCCATCGCCGACGTCAGCATCGGCGCCAAGATGCTGGCCGACAAGTGCGTCAACGGCCAGGTCACCAAGTGCTGGGTGCGTTGGCTTTAGTGGAGGAGTCAGTTGTTGGTTTTGGTTTTTGGTTTAGTTTTCTTGTTGTTGTTGTTGTTGTTGTTATTCTCCTTCTTCTTCTGCTCCTCCTTTTTTTGTACACCCTGTTGTTGTTGTTGTTGTTGTTGTTGTTGTTGTTGTTGTTGTTGTTGTTCTTCTTCTTCTTCTTCTTCTTCTTCTTCTTCTTCTTCTTCTTCTTCTTCTTCATCATCATCATCATCATCACCATCACCATCATCATCATCATCTTCTTCTTCTTCTTCTTCTTCTTCCGCCTCATCATCATCGTCGTCTTCTTCTACTTCTGCTTCTTTTCGTCCTTTTCCTTCTAGTTCTTGTGCTAAATAAAATAATAATAATAATAATAATGGTATTTATACAGCGCTGAATCTTGTGCATATACAAATCAAAGCGCTTTCTTGTTCTTCTTGTTCTTCTCCCTCTTCTTCTTCTCTTCATCTTTCTTTGTCTACTTCTTCTTCTGCTTTTTCTCCCTCTCCTCCTTCTTCTTCTTCTTGTTGTTCTTGTTCTCATTCTTCTCCTCCTCCTCCTTTCTCTCTCTTCCCGCCGCCCCCCCCCCCTCCCCCACCTCCCTCCTCCTCCTTTTCTCCTTCTTCTTCTTCTCCTCCGCCTCCTCCTTGCTGTTGTTGTTGTTGGCAGTATATCCACATTTCTTTACCCTGTTTTTCTTTCCATTCATAGGACGGGAAAATCGTAAATTTGTTTAAATTTGCATTGTAATATATTTTTTTTTCTGTACATTTTTTTCTTCCCTAGTCAAGAGACGTAGAGAAGGCCAGTGAAAGAGAGTGGCTGGGAAGAAATGTAGAGTATATATTATTACAATGTCAGTTTTAAACAATTTACACCTTTTTTTCCCCCGTCTTATAAACGGAAACGTACAGGGAATGAAATGTGGATGTTCAGTGCCCTTGTTCTTCCTCTTGTTGTTGTTGTTCTTGTTCTTCTTCTCTTCCCCCTCTTCTTCTTCTCCTCCTCCCACTCCTCCCCCATGTTCTTGTTCTTGTTGTCATTGTTGTTATCTGTAGTTTCTGGATCAAGCTTGTATGAAACCAGAATCAGATTTCCTTTTCGTGTTATTTATTCTCTCTGCTATTCAATGGTCCTTTTACGGCCCCTCGCGCGCGCGCGCGTACGTGTATGTGTGTGCGAGCGCGCGTGTGTGTGTGTGCGCGCGCGCGTGTGTGTGCTCATTCTTTCTTTCTTTCTTTCTTTTTTTTTTTCTTTTGTACTTTCTTTTTTTCCCCTTTTCATATATACTTTGTCAAGTCTTAATATTTCGAAAAAATAACATCCTGCACTTTCTTTTCCTATCTTGTTAAAACATAAGGTGTTTTTTGTTTTGTTTTTTTTTTTTTTGTTGTTGTTTTTTTTTTTTTGGGGGGGGGGGGGGGAGATGGAAGAAGAGGTAGATGAAGGCATGGGTGGGGAATGTAAGGGAGGTATGGAAAAGTTCGGAAGAACTGATCTGATTCTGATTTCCATTTGCTCAGCGAAAAGGAATACAGCCAGAACAAACAAACAAACAAACCATCTTTTCCCCACTAAATTCTGTTCTGTGTAATCCCCGTTTTCTGTGCCGCCGGTGCTTTATCATATCCCATGAACCAGAAGGATGCCAGCCACTGGAGATCTGTCGCGCCAAGCGACTTTATAGGAAAGTTTAGTTTGAAACAACACACACACACCGCACACACACACACACACACACACACACACACACACACCGCGCGCGCACACACACACACACACACACACACACACACCGCACCGCACCGCACCGCACCGCACGGAAAAACATAGATTTGTATAATTGCACTGAATCGGGAGGTACACAGATCTGTGATTGCATTGAATCAGTGTACTGTAAGTTAACTGAAACCTCAAAATGACAATCAGTGCAACATATTACAGCAAAACTCCATAACACAAACAACAACATCGTTTCGTCAATTGCATTTTTGCGTTCTGAACTCATTTCGGGAGGGGGTGTGTGTGGTGGGGGGTGGTGGGGATGTTTGGAGCTGTATTCCCCCCAAAACGCTAAAACGCTGCACGGCCATTTTGAGATTAGATCTAGTACTCACAGGACAAGAATAGGATGGGACTTTTGGGGTTTTAGCTGCAAAAAGCCAGCGCTGCTTTCCTTTGACTCTTGTTTCCCTTCCATCAAAGCCAGCAAATCCTCTGGGGTGGGAGGAGATGTAGGATTGGGGGATGAGAGAAATACAGCAGTTCCGCGGGCACTGTGTTGTTGGAGCGGGGCGAGGTTTGCTAAAGAGAGAGAGAGAGAGAGAGTGATGGAGGCATGTATCGTATCGTGTGGCACAGTCGTTGCTTCGGTGAAGCGAGGACGAGCGGCAGACACTGCTATTGCAGGCAGCAGAAGGGGGGTAACCCACTGGACATAAAACCGTTATGACGGTGTTGCGGCCTGTTTGCTGTGCACCCGCTGGTTTTTATCCTCTGGTCACATCTGGTTAGCCTGGAATAACTCCCGTGGTCTATATAGTATAGACATGCCTGGAATAACTCCCGTGGTCTGTATAGTACAGACAAACCTGGAATAACTTCCGTGGTCTATATAGTATAGACATGCCTGGAATAAATCCCGTGGTCTATATAGTATAGACAAACCTGGAATAACTCCCGTGGTCTATAGTATAGACAAGCCCGGAATAACTCCCGTGGTCTATAGTATGGACAAGCCCGGAATAACTCCCGTGGTCTATATAGTATAGACAAGCCCGGAATAACTCCCGTGGTCTATATAGTATAGACAAACCTGGAATAAACCCGTGGTCTGTGTAGACGAGCGTGGAATGACATCCCAGGAGTAAACTTCATCTGACAGAACTAACCCTTCATCCGCCACCTCCGTCCCCCCGGGGAAACAAGAAAGAAAGGGGGAAAAAAAGGCGTAGGGGAGGGGGCATTACCCTCCTTCGTAACCAGTGGATAAGGATATATTTGGTAACGAAGTACATTCAGGGAGGGTGGGTGTAGGGGGTAAATTTGACCCAGTTAGAAAGAATCAGTATTGGCTTTCGAAGTATAGAACTCCCCCACGTTTGCTTTCGTTAACTCTTTCAGCCCTTCGTCCGAGCATTGCTCTTGGATCAGAATCTGTCTCCATTAAAACAGTTTTCACTTTCATACATCGGCATAAACCGCAAACAAAAACTAACTTCTGCAGTTGTTGTTGTTGTTGTTTTTCCGGCGGATGTATCCACAAATAACTTGGAAGGGAAACAGTGTATTTCGGCGGGTTCACCCCACCCCACCCCCACATCAGTATGGCATGGGAGCTTGCTGAGGCTGTAAATTCCCCAGGATTGAATGGGTTAAGCTGTAATGGTGAAGAGGGTGAACGATCAGAAAAAAGCTTGTCCAAAATTACGCGTCCCTTTCGTTTTGTTTTTTTCAATTGCTTGATTCAGTCCGTAGAAAGGGGGTGATTTCAGACTAGGAGCTTCGGAAGAGGGGGCAGGATGTGGGGCGTCGATTTTGACTTACCACAAATGACCTTGGGGTGGAGAGAGAGAGAGAGAGAGAGATGCAGCGGGGTGGTAGTTTCAGGCTGTTACACCTGCAGATCTCTTTGATCGGCTTGCTGACTCGGCAACTCACTACGTGTTGCTTCCCCCTTCACTCCTACACCCTTCGCATTCCTGCGTCCCACCTCCACCCTCCCCATGCTCCATCCCACCTCCACCCTCCCCATGCTCCATCCCACCTCCACCCTCCCTGACTCTCCCTCACCTCCCGGCGTTCCTTCATCCCCTCTGCATATAATGGGAGTGTTTTTCGTTTTCGTGTGGCTTCGTTTCACATACTTCTCGATTCCTTTCACACCATATCTCTGCACAGACTCTTCCCTACTCCACCCCCCACCCTCACCCTCTCGTTTCCCCTTTTTGTGCTTTGATGTTCTCATGGTCTGTACTTGCTATCTACCAGTGATCGAGAAGGGCCGGGAGTGGGGTGGGGTGGGGGTGGGGGGAATATGGGACACATGTGCAGACAAGCTGGAAGAGATGGAGAAGGCATTGAAGAGGAAAGGGGTTAGGGGGGCGTTATGGGTCCATTCAGACTGTAGGCAGGGTGAAGTTTCTTCAGTGTTTTGCCGGTGTCAGGCAGGAGGGATCCACCTCCTTTACTGATCTGGGAGGAAGTCGTACATTTTGTGTGGTCAGTCAGATCCGCATCGGAGATGTGTTCAAGTTCAGGTCGGCTCAGTGAGAGGGAAGAATTCTGGTGTTGCTCGTTTCGTCATACTTCCCTCCTCGTTCTTTCTCACGCCGGTAGTTTTTGACGTGTGGCAGCATGATGTTTGATGTTCGAGGAGGAAGGTGGCAGAATTGTTGCTCGTCTGCCAGTACAAAGTGTCCGTGAGGGTCAGAGTTCGAATCCCGCTCAGTCTTGCCCTTTCTATCACGCTTGACTGGAAAATCAAACTGAGCGCCTTAGTCATTCGTATGAGACGAAAAATCGAGGTCCGGCGTGTGCAGCACTCACTTAAAAGGAACCCATGACAACGAGAGTGGCAAAATTCTGTTATGAAATACAAAGTACCCACTTTTTATTGAAAGCTACAAAACCCGACTCGTGACAGAAACGATGATGTGAATGCATCTGTTCTATGCCTGTCTAGTTGCAGACGTTGGCCACACAAGCCATGCTCCGGCGTTATTTTTGAGGGGATGGTTTGGCTTTCAAGCTGAGAGCGGGTTGTAGGGTGGCGGGGGTGTAGGAGCGCTCAGTTCTAGGGCAGAGGGGAACCGGTGTTAGATCAAAAGGGAGTGAGTCAGTTTGTATCAGCATGAAATTGCTCACAACAAGGGCACACTGATGATAATGACTATGGTGTTCAGTCAGTTGCCATGGTTACGAGGGCTAAGAATCCGAGAACCGGCTTTTGCTGTAGTTCAGTGTCTTATATTATTTTCAGACTTCACCAAAATATTCCTCCCTAATTCCTTTCTTTTCTTCTTCTTCTTCTGCCCATCCTTAAGTCCACTGATCCTTTCTGTTCATTTTTTTCCTTCCTTTATTTCATCCCTTCTGTCAAATATGAACTAGTTTTACCTTTGAGATTGAGGTCCTTGGCAGCAATATATATATATATATATATATATATGTGTGTGTGTGTGTGTGTGTGTGTGTGTGTGTGTGAGAGAGAGAGAGAGAGAGAGAGAGAGAGAGAGAGAGAGATTTTATTGTCCATTTAGCAGTAAAGCTCTGTACTGTAGGCAAGGGGGGCAATCATTTCATTCAACAACAGTATCAGCAGAACTCAAACTCCCCGACGTTACATGAGGAGAGAGAGACAGACCCTGTAGATCCCCAGTGCGTGTGTGCATTTCTATCTTCACACATGCATACAGCGGTCCTCCGATTGTGATCCCCCGTTCCCCCCCCCACCCCCACCCCGCCCTCCCCCTCCACCCACTCGGCCCCTCACACACACACACACACACACACACACCGCCTAGCTCGCTGACACCCCACTGGCCACTTCCTCGTCACCTGAACTTAAAACACCATTCTGTGTGCTAATTGCTACCCGACACTTCAGGGCGGTGTCGAAGTGCGGTCCTCGTCCACCACTATACCCTCTCGCCTCAGTTCAGTCCTCGATCGCCACAAATCGTCCACAACTAAGGACAGTCAGGAGTGCAGCCAACCAGAAACATCAGCGAAATCATCGGGGGGGGGGGGGGGGGGATATATATATATATATATATGCGCGTGTGTTTGTGTGTGTTGACGCTTATTTACAGTGGCAAGCATCTGGACGACATTATTTCTATTAACATTGGTTATTCTGTCAAACGTTCGCAATGTTGGTTTGTTTGTTTTTTATTTTAAAAAAACAATGACAGCGTTTCAGTTCAATCAAAGAGCACGGGTGGTAGGGTTGCTCTGGATTTGTTGGTCATGTGACGATCCAAACCAATCATAACACGGCATTGGTCAGCCATTTGCATTCTTATCCAAAAAATGGCGGGACGAAGAATTTTGTCAAAAACCAATACCAGAGGAGTTAGGTCAACCTGAACATGAAGAAAAGCGCAGAGCTCGACACCGAGGCTTCCTTCATTCACACACAAAAGTGTGCCCTTACATTATTACGTCAAAACTATCGCCCAGGAGCATGAAACGTGGTTTTGACTTTCGATTCCTGATCCGTCCATGACAGAATGAGGAGGTAACTTTAAACTTTAAGACTTCTAACCCTCTGTTGTTATTTCATTCTTCAGTCAAATTAGAAGATACAGCGGCTTAATGGACGGTAAACTGAAGTAGGATTAAAGCTGGCATATGAACTTAACACAACTCATTCCAATGCACACATTTAGGGGTAAGCTTGGTTGTTACTATCAACAACAAACAAACAAAAAAACAAAAAATCTAAAGTGGGTTCTTTGCTGGGCCATGAACTTCATACAACTCATTCCAGTACACACGTGTGTGTAAACACATGCATCTTCACCCACCTCCTCCACCCCCTCCTCTCACTTACGCACGCAGAGGGAAGGGGTTTGAGAAAGTATCACAGGAGGCAGAGAAATAACACATTCAGGTGAGGTCAGGAGGAGGGTGGCAGAATAGATAGCACACTTAGAGTTAGACCATCTGCCAATATAGGGTCTGTGAGGGTCTGGGTTCAAACCATCTTTCCCTTTTTCCCAGGTTTGACCTGAGAATCAAACTAACTTACTTAGCATCTACTAGATGATCTAGTCATTCAGGTGAGATGATGAACGGGGGTCTTGTGTGCAGCACACACTTGCTGCACTGACAGAGAACTCATGGAAACATAATGTCCTTTGTCAAAATTCTGTAGAAGAAACCCACTCTTGATATGTACACATATGTGCATGTACTTAAGGCTTGACCAGCAAGTTGGGTTATGCTTCTGGTCATGTGTATATGCCAAGCAGTTGTGGTGTGGCGTGTATGTGGATTTGTTTGAACGCAGTGTCGCCTCCTTGAGAAACAAACTGAAACAGGAGTGAGGTCACAAACATGTATTCCCTTAACACACAGTTGTGCTCGCGCGCGCGTGCGCGCATGCACAGACACACACACACAGTAATTTAGACACTTTTCCTTCCCCTCACCACCTCATCTTTATTGTGCCTACAATTTTTCCTTGTTCCTGTTAGCATATGGCTTGGAACATAATTTGAATCTTTCACTTCATCACTTGACATGGAGTTTATGACTCGAATCGTCACTTTTATCTGCATGTTAAGGTACCTTTGATTTTAAACCATTTTTTACCATTAAAAAAACACACCATTAAAAAAAACACACACCCTTTTTATCCTTTGAGCCCTGAGTTCCTGAGCAATTTTAACCCTTCTGCCTGAGCTCCTGAGCCAAAATTTGCAAATAATTGGTATTTATTGTGTCACGGCAGATATAAAAAGAGTGCCCTGACCACCGCTTTACCGGTGGTAGAGAAAAATGACATAATGCCTAGCCAACGGTTGAGCGGTGCATAAACACTTGTGTCGTGTTTTGCTATTGGTTGACTTATATTGAAATCGATCTTTTTTTTCCAAAGCACATGCACAAAACAGTGAAAAGGCGCGGCCATGTTGGTACTACGTTCGCTGACGTCAGAATATTGGTTTTTCTGATTGGCTCTTGAATATAAGTCAACCAATAGCAAAACACAACACAAGTGTTTACACACTGCTCAACCGGTGGCTAGGTATTATGTCATTTTTCTCTACCACTGGTAAAGCGGTGGTCAGGGCTCAAAGGGTTAAAAAATGATTTCTCTTTGTTCCTTTCTTGCCTTTTTTTTTTTTTTTTTTGGTTTTGTTTCTTCTCATTGATTCTTTCCTTATTACGATATTAGTCTATGTATGCATTTGTTCATTGGTGAATTATTCATTTATTGCTTTGATTCTTTATTTGACTGGATATTTAGTTGTTTTATTATTAGTATTTATTGACCATGTTCACAGTATTGACAAGCATTGTTTTCTAAACAGCATTTAACAAAAGATGAAAGTGCAAGAGAAATCATACTGCAGCAGAAACAGTAACTAGTTTTGAAGACAAATTTATTTTACCTCTCAAAAGAAGAATGCGTTCTAGTGTTGAGCCCTTAAGAAAATTGTTATGCTACACCCTGCAATAGTGAGTTTTGCTTTACCTTCAAGGGCATGTCAACTTTTAGTGGCCTGGCTGCTGGGCGGAAGGGTTTTCTGTGTACCCACTTCACAGTTGAAGGGGTACTAGTACCTTGGGAGGACATGCTGGACTGCCTTATATCTTTGAACAGAGGACATGTACAAGTTAAGAAAGTTGACATTGAACTGCATCTTCAGAATCCATTAGACACACATTGTGTGTGGTTGTGTGTGTGTGCACGTGCGTGTGTGTATTTCTGTATCTTCTAAGCAAGTCATTTGTCGGAAATATTTTCCAGCCAGGTGTTATTTGCCGGCAGTTATTTATTTTCTAAGTCAACACCCTGGCAGAGGAAAGGTTAAAGAGTGAGAGAAAGCTGAACCCTGTGTGGGGAGGAGCACAGGTTCCCAGAATCACAGATGTAATTAATAGTCACTTAGTGTGACTGGCAATGAGCCAGCGATGGATGCAACATACTCTACTGCTGCTTTCTTCTGATGGAATGTCAGTGCGCGTGCCAGAAAAAATATCCACTGGGGAAGCAGTCTGAAAAAGCCAGGAAGAAAACTGGGAGGTTGTCAGGGCCAGCGTGAGGGCCAGATAAAGTGCCTCCCATCCTCTCCATCTGTTTCTTGGCCTTTGTAGACGAGTGCTGGTCTGCAGGAAAAGGTAGACCATCCTGAACCCATTTCCAGTGGGTGGAGATAACATTGCAAGCACCTGCCTGTTGTCTGTTGGACTTTCCTTTCTCCCTGTCTGTCTGTCTTGTCCCACATTGTCTCTGTCTCTGGCTGTCTGAGTGTTTCCATTTCTTTTCTGTCTCTCATGTTCAAACTATGGAGGGGGGGAAGTAATTTCACTCTGAATTGGTTTCTCTCTCTCTCTCTCTCTCTCTCTCTCTCTCTCTCTCTCTCTCTCTCTCTCTCTCTCTCTCTCTTCTCATTCATTGTACGTGCATACATGCACATGGTATGTACCAGAAAAAAGACAGAAGGAATATATACCTTCATTTATCATGGTACATGTGTCAAATGTGAACACTATCATTGCTTCCATGCCTTCTTCCTTTCATAATGCTACTGGCGGAAAGCCAGAAGTGTTAAAAGAAAAACACAAAACAGAAACAAATAAGCAGTGCAGTTCAGTTTCCTCATGGTAGGGGGAGGGGGGGGGGGGGAACTGACAGGGAAATACTTCCGTTTGTAATTGTATACATGTGACTGTCATAGTTGTGAGCTCACAGCTCCCTCTCATTCTCAGGAGCTTCTTCGGGTAAGTTGAACAGTTTGTTTTTACAGTCAAAAGAAAGATCGTCTTACACTTCCATAAAAGAAAAAAAATTGTAATAGTTTCAAATTTTCACAGTCTTGCCTCAAGATTTTATTGATGCTTAGTGAGCAGTGAATGCCACATTGAAGGAAAGAATTGCCTGCTAAAAATATTGCTTTGTATGGTGCAGATGGTGGGCAGTAGGTGCTGGAGATTGAGAGGTTGTTTCCAAAAGTCAAGTGTTGAAGCATGGTTTACTGGACTTCTTCAGTGCTTGATGTCCAAAGAACCAGAAAGTACAGAAACAGAACAACAAGTAATCTTGTTGATTTTGCTGCTGATTTCCAGACAGTTTTACCCAGTGGAAGGAGGAAGTTCATTGCTCCGAGTCCAGTGTTGTCTTGTTTTCTTTGTGTGTTGTTATTGTTGTTTTTCCCCGTGGGTTTTGGTGTATATGGCCAAGATTTGGATATTTTCCTAAGAGATTTTATGTTCAGTGTCTTTGCAAATGCAAGGTTTGCCTGTTGCTCTCAAGGTGGTCATGTGACTATTGCTGGCTTGTGAAATACCAGCTGTGACAAAGTTTACTGTCTGGTTAAAAATTATTTTCTTGTCAAAATGCACCTAAAATTCACTTTGTCTCTCCACACCAGACTGCAATGCAGTTGGATATTTCTTTACCGGTGAACCCTACATTTGGCACAGTGACTTGTTTAATCTTAGTTTGAAATTTTTAATGCATATCAGCTAGTTAATTGAGCAATTACCAGGTCTTCTGGTAAGTCAGAAATAATTCAAGGGGATCCCAAACTCAAGAGGTGTAACTCTTAATGCTGCACATTCTGATTAGATATGCAGCACACATAAAAATGCAGCCATATCTTCATCCAGTTCTTGTCATAATCATCTAGGTTCCTGGCCCCATGTTGTAGCAAACAGTCCTGGCAATCAGACTGAAGAAACCCATACAGGGTTTTTGTTCTGTTTTTATTTGTTAAGAAATGTTCAGAACGTTCCAAGGACATGCTGAAGGAACTTGCTTTGTGTCCTTTTCATCATTTCATTCATTATCATTTTTGACTCACTTGTGTAAACAAAGTGAGTCTATGTTTTAACCCGGTGTTCGGTTGTCTGTGTGTGTGTGTCCGTGTGTCTGTGTGTGTGTGTCCGTGTGTCTGTGTGTCCGTGGTAAACTTTAACATTGACATTTTCTCTGCAAATACTTTGTCAGTTGACACCAAATTTGGCATGAAAATAGGAAAAATTCAGTTTTTTTCAGTCATCTTGTTTAAAACAATATTGCACCTCTGGGATGGGCACAAAAAAATAAAAAAAGAAGCCTAATTATATGCAAACTGCATTTACTGTTATATTTATATTTTTTGTATTCTCTAAACTTGGCACTTTGACCTCTTATTCTGACACAACAAGAGGAGTCATTATTATCATTTTTTGTTCAAACAGGAACTTCTTTTGCTAAGCATGGAATTTTTATTTATTTTGCAAACGTTTTGGTGCAGATAGTAAAAAAGGGAAATTACTCTGTAATTAATGCTAGGGGACTTAATTTATCACAAGTGAGTCTTGAAGGCCTTGCCTCCCTTGTCATTTATTGATACGTTATCAGAAACCAAATTCCATGCAACAAAAATTCCACTATGTAAAGAGAGCTGTCAGTAGCCTTCAACTGTTAGGGGGCACGTGGAATAAACTCCTTAAAGTATCTTGCCTTGCCTTGAAATTAGGTTCAGTCTAAGAGGTGAAAGGTCAAAGTTATGGAGCAAATACGAATGGGGATGTTTGTTTTCTGTATTTTTTTTTTCCTTTTTCTTTGTTTGGGTTTTTTTTGTTTTTGTTTTAATTGGGATCTATTTCAGAATGATAGAGAGAGAGCAGCTGTTCATTTCTCCACTGAAGGAGAGAAGTTGTTTGTGATGTGGTGCTGATTGTTTGGCATCTTTCCATCACTTTTCCCATGATCCATTTTAGATTCTTTTTAAACTGCGTATATTTTCATTGGTGCTGTGTGTCTGCTAACCTTATTTGTGAAGAGATAGGGAAGTGTGTATGTGTGCACCTCGATGCATGCCTACTGGCATTTTTGTATGGCTTTAAAGATCAGAATATTATGACCGCTACACCAGCAAACACACACACACACACTCTCTCTCTCTCTCTCACACAGATACAATCACACACACAGACACACACACACCCATGCACGCACTACCTCTGTCAAGTCGCAGTTTAGAATATCTGAGGCAAATCTGTATTGGTGATCATTCCTATCAAAGACATGGGAATACGACAGACAGCAGGAGAGAGAACAACACTGTCCTGCATCCTAGTTTTCCAGCTGTTGGCTTACTGGTGCAGGTGACTGTAGAATGGGGCTTGGAAAGGTACACCATTGCACAGTGATGGTAAAAGGCAGCAGATTCATCAAATATTGAAGTTTGGTACTGTATATGGATTTGGGTCATTCTGCATGTGAATGACTGGTGTGAAAGTGCTTTGATTTGTACCAGTATGAAATTTCGGTGCTACATAAATACATTTATTACTTTTGAGAACAGACCAGTTCTGTGACCTCTGTTGAGATTACATTTGAGTCTTTTCCAGTACTATGAATGTTCTAAATGAACTAAGTAACATGTTGGAAGTGTGAGAGTCAGTCATGTCCAACTGTGACCATCAGAACAGCAGAGGAGGCAACTACTGTATTATTACGTAGACTGTAATCATGCTCATTCCTGTGATGTGATGATGACTTCTTGTGTGTCTGTTTCAGCTGGACCTACGGCCAAAGGGACGTGTCGAGGTACAGATCCGTTTCTTCAAAGAAGACAAAGACGGTAAGTCATGCTTGAAAGCTGACTTCTGTTGGGGTTTTTTTTTCAGTTCCATCCCTGTCTTTTGAGCTCCCCTTAGTGTTTGTAATTCCATACCTCTTAACATGACTTCACATGTATGAATCTGAACAGCCACACCCAGGTTCATATTGACACAGTAGAGAGCTGCACTGTCATACTCATAGTGACTAAAGTAATCTGCACTGCAGCCAAGTGATTTGCATGATGTGAAGTGGTGGTCGTGCTGATTCACACATGGTGGTCACTGCTCTCTCCTTGCCACCCGTGCTGATGATAGTGACAGCTGGGCAGACAGGCCTGAGGATGGAGCAGCCTGAGTGAAGGGGTGGACCCTTTTGGTGTCTATTGTCTGGTCTGCCTGCTTCATCCATTCAGCCCCTTCAGCGCATACAAAACTCTGCTGCCCGACTCGTCCTCAGAAAGAAAAGATCTGAGCACATCACTCCTCTTTTGCAACATCTCCACTGGCTCCCTGTCTCACACCGAATAAAGTACAAGATCAGCACTCTATGTTATAGATGCATTCACAAAACTGCCCCTTCCTATCTCTGCGGCTGCCTTCACCTCTACACTCCATCTCGCTCACTACGATCGGCCTCGGATCCACTCTGTTTACGCATACCCAGATTCAAACACTCGACTATTGGCCGCCGTTCTTTCTCTGTTTCTGGACCTTGCGATTGGAATGAACTTCCTTTTTCGCTTCGTCAAGTCTCCACACTCAGCTCTTTCAAGTCTGGCCTTAAAACCCACCTCTTCCCAAAATAGCCTCCCTTGCCTGCCCTTCCTTGTCTTTAGTTTCTGCAGTATTAGAGTTATGCATGCATGTGAATGACTGGTGCGAAAGCGCTTTGATTTGTCTCTGCACAAGATCCAGCGCTATATAAATACCATTATTATTATTAGACAGACCCCTTAAATCTGCCAGCACTGAACACACTCACCACTGATTTTATATCACGCAGTGTGTCTGTGGGGGAGACAGGGGTGGGATAGGACAGGAGGGGCTAATCAAGCAAACATAATTTAATGCAGGGATCAAAATGATGAGCTTTTTTCTTTTCTTTTTTTCTTCTTTTTTTTTGCATTGGGATAAAATCACTATGTCAAGCATTGTCCAGGTCCAGAATCACAAACTCAAGGGGGAAAAAAAAGATCTGAGTTTACTAATATTGCTTCTACATGCTTTGGCTTGTCTCGTGCCATAGAATTCTGGGGACTTGTTAATGGTTGCTGGAAATGCAGATGTCTTTGTTGATGTGTCTTTCAAAAGAACATGTAAATGTAAAATGAAATTCTGCTGATTTTTCATCTGGTTTGAAATGATTGTGTGGTTCGGACAGGGTGTCTTTCTGTGTGGTTTTGATAACAACATGTTTTCAGCTCTCATAACGGTCCTGTGCTGTTTGCCTGGGCAATAAACAAAAAGTCTAAGAGAGTGGATTTTTCTCAAAAGACATTTTCATGGCCTGTCAAGTTCAGTCTTTAGGTCAACATAGGTACAGACCTGCCAGTGCCTGTACCCCTTTCATGTGTATGTATGCAGAGGATCAGATAAGCACAATAGATATCCTGAATGTATGTTAGCTTTGGGTGAGTTATGGGGAACACCAACTACACCCATGTGTAGTGAAAGAGTTAAAAACTGAGTGTGGGACATGGTCATACATAAAAGAGAGAACTTTCAGAAAGAGTGAGGATGAACTAAAACAAAGTGTCAATTTTGCCCATTTTAGCCCATGGTACCTTCATTTCATACTATTTTAGAAGGTGACTGGGCGTGAAAAATCAGCATGGTGATATGTAGCACATCAGATGAGGATTGAACTCAGAACCTTATGTCAGTTCACTGTACTTCCTGTTGCCCTTGTGTGGCTGTTTGTCAGTATGGGACTTTGAGAGGTTGTCTGTTTGTCTTATTTCTTCTTTGTGTTTCATATTTATTTTCATTCTGTACTCACCAGATCATTGAATGATCCCATAATGCGGAGTTGTATTGATTGTTTCTTGGAACAGTGGCTCTGTTAATGCAGCATATCCCTTTTAAAAAGTACATTTTACATTGTACCTGGGATATATTGTGCATTTCTGTGTTGTTTTAATGGGCTGTGCACATCATGATTTGGGGTTCCTTGCTTTTCTGACACCCGTTTATGATCCATCGTTGATTTCTCCCGCTGTTTGTGTGTCGCAGGCGCCATGATGCAGTCCCCTCAGAGCCAACCGACAGACAAGCCGGGCATCGTCCGCCGAGGTGCCATGAAACAGCAGAAAGTGCATGAGGTTAAGGGTCATCAGTTCATCGCCAAATTCTTCCGACAGCCTTCGTTTTGCTCCTTTTGCAACGAATTCCTGTGGTGGGTGCTTTTCTACGTTATTGTGCAGCATTGCGTAATGAAGGGTAGTGTCAGTTATCTGTGAGCATTTGTATGGACAGCAAGTTCCTGAAGGGAGTGTTGTGGTTGAAATGATTAAGGATTGGGGTTTACTGTGGGTTCTGTGTTGACATTGATTCTGATGCTAACTTTATGTCTGATCTGTTACGTGCAAATGTTGATGGAAACTAATTGACATGTTAGATTCCATTTTGTTGTTGCTTTTTTTCTTTTTTTGTGTGAAAAATACCAATCTCTATTCATAATTTTAATGTATAAAGAGCAGTGATGGCAACAGTAATCTCAATAGCAACCTTGTGTTTATCATCTGAGGTCTGGGTCAGACTTTAAGATGTTGCAGTGGTCGTCCCAAGCAAAAACATGACATACTGTTGATGTGGGTAGGTGCTGAACTGAAACCTACCTAAGGAATAGAAGCAATGGCAGCATTAGTGGAAGCTTTGGGAACAGAAACAACAGCAGAAATACACAGAAGAAGAAAAACAACAAACCAGAGATTACTAAAATCCTCACATGTATGCATAATACGAGAAGAAACAAACCTGCGATTGCTAAAATTCTCAGATACCCGTTCATTCAGGACGTTGATTTCACAAGGAAAAGAGCACTTCAAATTATGGCACTTTGAGGAGTTGTGAAGAGAAGCTGTTACGAGAAGGCATCTGCTGCATGATGTCGGCTGAAATAACAGGTGGCAGATCAAAAGGCATGGCTCATGTCTTCAGGAGCCGGCAGAGCTCCTGCACAGAATTATACAGCATCTGATGTATGTAGTGTTAGTGCTTCAAAATTGCTTTGGACATTTTGGGAGGGTGGGCTGGCTGGCTGGCTGGCTGTCTCTCTCCCTCCCTCCCTTCCATTTCTCCCCTACCCCCGAACACTTTTATTTGTTGTTTTTTTTGTTTTTTTCATCAGCTTTTTTGTTTTTCTTTCTTTTCTTCTTCATCTGCTTGCATGCAATGAAAAAACATAATGGACATAGGCATGCAATTGCACACACACACACGCACACACACACACACACACATGCGCACGCACACACACACACACACACACACACACACACATATTCTTGTGCACGCACGCACACACACACACGCATGCAAACACTCACATTACATGTCTAATATCAGTCAAACTGAAAAGATGTTAAATGAAGAAACACACACACAAACAAAATAAAAATATATGTGAGAATATTTGCTCAAGAACAAATGCTTTTTTTTGGTTTTTTTGTGTGTTTTTTTCATTATAATCTTGACATGTCACATAGTAAAGACACACTTGCACGAAGACATCTGTACCTAGTATTCTTGAACACTGGTACCTAACTAATGTCCTTGAGATAGTGAAGAAACACATGTATTTTGTATTATTTGCAGGGGTCTGAACAGACAAGGCTACCAGTGTAAAGGTCAGTTGGTTTTTTTTTTGTTTTGTTTTTTGGTTTGCTTGTTTGTTTGTTTTTTTACTGTTTCTCATTTTCTGTTTGTAGATTATGTTCTTATTCTTACATTTTGCTCTCTCTCTCTCTCTCTCTCTCTCTCTCTCTCTGTTTATTACATACATTTTTGTTTGTGGCCCATTCCTTTGTTTTGAGCTGGAGGCCTGACAAACTGCGGCCCAGCAAATAAACCTTTGTCATTGTTTGTTTCTTTTTGTTCTTTCCACTTACCACAAAAAAACTGTCTAGCCCATATTTATGTGAGGCACCATGTAGCCATTGCCCATAACGGCCTCCATTCCATGTTGTTGAAGGGAGACATCATAAGGGTCATAACTTCACTATGGAGTGATAGCCTAGAGGTAACGCATCCACCTAGGAAGCGAGAGAATCTGAGCGTGCTGGTTCAAATCACGGTTCAGCCACCGATATTTTCTCCCCCTCCACTAGACCTTGAGTGGTGGTCTGGACACTGATCATTCAGATGAGACAATAAACAGAGGTCCCGTGTGCAACATGCACTTAGCGCACATAAAAGAACCCACGGCAACAAAAGGGTTGTTCCTGGCAAAATTCTGCAGAAAAATCCACTTTCATAGGAAAAACAAATAAAACTGCACGCAGGAAAAAATACAAAAAAAAGGGATGGCGTTGTAGTGTGGCGATGCGCTCTCCCTGGGGAGAGCAGCCCAAATTTCACACAGAGAAATCTGTTGTAATAAAAAGAAATACAAATATTCATCCACAGGATATCCTCCCATTTGAAGGTTTGTGTCCAACTATTTTTTTAACATTGGTGTGCGGTCGCTTTGCGTGCGACCTTTCACATGGTCAGTTGTGATTTTACTTTACATAGTGGATGTGCTGGTTGATGGAAGAGACAATGGAGTCAAGTGTCAACTACTGTCTGCTGTGCCCTGTGTCATGTTGAATGTTGGCCAAAGGGAGGATATGGTGTATGTGGAAAGAGTTACTCCCCTTGGAGTGCATGTTTTTTAAAATTTATTTTTATTTGGCCTTATGATTTTTGGGTGCACGTTGACACACTTAAGTATAGTTGAGTTAGCATTTCCAGTATCTAGGTATTCAGTAAGAAGAAAAACTTATTATGATTGGAAAAATACTTGTCTGTGTGTCTCTTTCAGAGAAATTTATCTTTGTTTTTTTTATTTTTAAAAAATTTTTTGTCATTATCTTGGTGTTAATGTGTGCAGTTGTTTGTCATTATGCTTGAGTTATGTATATGGTTTGTTGTTATTATATGAGTCTTATGTGTGCAGGGTTTTTTTTGGTCATTAAATTAATGTGGTGCATGCTGTTGTTTGTCATTGTTAGTGTAATGTGTACTGTTGTTTGTTGTATTGATGTTATGTGTGCAGTTTTTTGTCATTATCATGATTATTGTTAGTGTAACATTTGCAGCTCTTTGTCATTATTTTGGTGTTAATGTTTGCGGCTGCTTGTCATTGTGTTGGTGTGATGTGTGCAGTGTGTCATTGTGTTGGTGTGATGTGTGCAGTGTGTCATTGTGTTGGTGTGATGTGTGCAGTGTGTCATTGTGTTGGTGTGATGTGTGCAGTGTGTCATTGTGTTGGTGTGATGTGTGCAGTGTGTCATTGTGTTGGTGTGATGTGTGCAGTGTGTCAGTGCGCTGTCCACAAGAAGTGTCATGACAAGATTCTGGGCAAGTGTCCCGGCAGTGCCAAGGAGAGCAGAGAAACCATGGTAAGACGGAGGGGGATGTGGTGGGGCTAGGGGAACTGTGTGTCCTAGGTTTATCTGCATAAATGAGATTGTACTCTGGGGCCTGATTTTCTTTTCCAGTGCTCCTCTCTCTCTCTCTCTCTCTCTCTCTCTCTCTCTTCCTTCCCCCCCCTCTCTCTCTCTCTCCTCTCCTCTCCTCTCCTGTTCTCCCCCTTCTCTCTCTCCTCCTCCTCCTCTCTCTGTCTCTGTCATTAGCTTTTTTGTAACTTTTTATTTTCTTGGGACAAAAGTCACTCATTGATCACATGGTATATGATAGATATTGTGTTTATGTAATCAGAGTCCCGGTTTAACACTGATATATTAATGCATATCTGCGAATGTTTAGAGTTCTAGTTTAACTAAATGATGTATTACATTATGTACATGTCTATCAAGAGACTTTGTTTTTATCAGTGATATGTGAAGTTATGTATATCTATACAGAGCCCTGTTTTAACTAAAAGAGAGATTGTATTATGCATATCTTTTAATTCAGTCCTAGATTAACTAATTTCTTGCATCACATATATCTGTTTAAAGTCCAGGTAACAAAATCATGTACTACCTTATACATATCTATTAGTGTAGAGTCCTGGGTTAATTAAATGCTACATTATATACATATATTGAGAGTCCAGGTTTAACTAAATGATACACCTTTACTATAAGAGTCCTGGTTTAAGAGAATGATAAGAATCCTGGTTTAACTCGATAATATGATAATTATATCTGTTAAGATTCCTGGTTTCACTTGATGTTACATTATTTGTGTTGATTGATTTAAAGTCCTTGTTTAACAGAATAATATAATACTTATGTATATGTGTTAAGGGTCCTGGTTTAACTTGTGTATATCTATTAAGGGTCCTGGTATAACTAAAGAGAAAATGACATGATGTGTATACATGTATGTATTAAGGGTCCTGGTATAACTAAAGAGAAAATGACCCGATGTGTATACATGTATGTATTAAGGGTCCTGGTATAACTGAACAGAAAATGACACGATGTGTATACATGTATGTATTAAGGGTCCTGGTATAACTACACAGAAAATGACACGATGTGTATACATGTATGTATTAAGGGTCCAGTGGTGAAGACTGATGATTGCAGATGCTGACGGAGAGGTTCAACATCAACGTGCCTCACCGCTTCAAGACCAACAACTACATGTCCCCCACCTTCTGTGACCACTGTGGATCCATGCTGTTTGGCCTCTTCCGCCAGGGCGTCAAGTGTGAAAGTGAGTCCCCTGTTTTCCAACTTCATTTTTGTTTGTTTGTGCTGCCCCATAATCTCCTGTTTCAGTGGCGCTACTCCAACATCACTCGTCCAGTGTTGCCTGTACACAGTCACACCCAGCTTCATCTGTCACAGTCTCGGCATCAGCAGTCCATGCAGATTGATCGAAGTTAGGTTGCTGCCAAGTCACTTTGGTGGTGTTCAGTAGTGCCTGTCCTGATTTAAAGTACTCCGGAACACTTACAAAGCCTCATACTGACAGCAGTGATGGTTCAGTTGGAGTTGACTCGTACTGTTTGACAGCTGGTTGTATACCCTTGGGCATCTTCTGTAAAGTATGAAAGTAAGTCGTCTGTCTTCTGACACACGCAGCTTGGTTGCTAGCTGTATGTCTTTGGGTGTCTTATGTAAAATTTTGCATGAAATATCAAAGTAAGTTGTCTGTCTTCTGAGAAGCATCATCCAATTGCTAGCCAAATGGTTTAGCCAAGTCATCATGGTTGATAAATACGTTTCTGTAGGTTCTGTTCTGTCCTGTATCTGTATAACAGTTTTGATCTTAACATGCTTGTATCAGATAGCTGATGATTTTGTTCTTTCCTTTAACGTTGCACCTGTCTTTGTTGTCATATATTGATTTGAAAGTATACCACCAATTCATTTTTGACTTGTGTGCGTAAACAGAGTGAGTCTTTGTAATCTTTGTTGTGTGTCAGTGTGTGTGTGTGTAACCTTGGTAAAGTTTATGTCCATCAGTATGTGTATGTCCTTGGTAAAGTTAATGTTCTTCTCATTATGTGTGTGTGTGTGTGTTGGATGGTGGTCCTTGGTAAATTGAATATAGATATTTCCACGTTTGTTACAGAAATGAAGCTTAAATGATGTATAATTTTTATCTTTTCCTTTGTCATTCTTGACATGAAAATTGACCAGTGTAAAATAATCTTTTGTGATAGTGTATCTCTCAAGGCCTGATCAGCACATTATGTTCATGCACACATCAGGCATCTGCTGCTCTTTTTTGTGTGCTTTTTTTTATTTTTGTTTTTTGCTTCCTTTTTTTTTTCAACAGTAGATGTGTTGTTTATTTGGATCAGTCTGCATGCTTTGACACCGCTTTGAAACTGAAACTGAATGAAACCTTTATTGTTGTTGTTGTACCTTGATGCAAGCACAAGACGTGAGGTGTGTGTGTGTTGTGTGGCGTGCAGTGTGTGGCGCCAACTGCCACCACCGCTGCCAGAACCTGATGCCCAACCTGTGTGGGGTCAACCAGCGCATGCTGGCCGAGGCCTTGCAGCAAGTCCCACCTGGCCGCCGCCGTCTGGACACCTCTCACAGAGGATCACAGGTGTGTGTGTGTGTGTGTGTGTGACCTGTACCTGGTGATTAATGATGATATGTGTCACCTGTACCTGGTGATGAACATTGTTGATGTTTACTACTAGTTTGACACCTCCTGCAGAGAATCACAGGTGTGACAACGTTGCTGGTGTTGTGTGACAGCTGTCCCTGTTGTTGGACGTTGTTCATGTTTTACTAGTTTGATACCTCACACAGAGGATCACCTGTACCTGGTGATAGAATTGATATCATTGATGTTTACTTGTAGGTATGCTAATGACATGCAGATGATATGTGGAGTGATGGCCTAGAGGTAACGCGTCCGCCTAGGAAGCGAGAGAATCTGAGCACGCTGGTTCGAATCACGGTTCAGCCGCTGATATTTTCTCCCACTCCACTAGACCATTCGGATGAGACAATAAACTGAGGTCCCATGTGCAACATGCATTTAGCGCACGTAAAAGAACCCACGGCAACAAAAGGGTCGTTCCTGGCAAAATTCTGTAGAAAAATCCACTTCGATAGGAAAAACAAATTAAAAAAACTGCACGCAGGAAAAAATACAAAAAATGGGTGGCGCTGTAGTATAGCGACGCGCTCTCCCTGGGGAGGGCAGCCCAAATTTCACACAGACAAATCTGTTGTGATAAAAAGAAATACAAATACAGATACATGAATGATGTGCAAAAGGATGCTATGCAGGACCAGTAAATGCGTTAATGTAAGGACATGCAAATGACTACTGTGAAGAACCAGTAGATAGAATAATGACATGCCAGTGGATGCTGTGCAGAACCAGTAGACATGCTGACAACATTGCAGATACCTTTTGTATTGGACCAGCAATGACATGCAAATGAACACTCTGCAGAACTAGAAGACAAGCTAACAACATGCAAACAGGTGCTGTGCAGAACCAGCGTACATGCTGATAAATTTCAAATGATATGCTAATGGGTGCTGTGCAGAACTGGTGTACATGCTGATGACATGCAAATGATATGCTAATGACATGCAAACGAGAGCTTTGTAGAACCAGTAGACATGCTTATGACATTCAAACGAGTGCTGTGCAGAACCAGCATGCATGCTTACAACATGCAAATGATATGCGAATGACAAGCAAATGAGTGCTGTGCAGAACCAGCGTACATGCTAATGACATGCAAATGGTATGCTAATAACATGCAAATGAGTGCTTTGCAGAACCAGGGTACATGCTGACATCAAAATAATATGCAAATGAGTGCTGTGCAGAATCAGCATACATGCCAATGACTTGAAAATAACACGCTAATGACATGCAAATGAGTGGCACTGCACAGAGCCACCAGAGACGCTCATCAGTGTGTGTGTGTGTGTGTGTTGCAGAACCAGTCTCAGGACGTGGAGGAGGAGCAGAGTGGGGGTGAGAGTGACGACGATCAGTACCAGGAGATGTGGGACGACACCAGCGCCTCCACCATTGAGCGTGCCCCCATCGTCATGCGCAAGTTCACCCCCGACGAGTTCAACTTCCTCAAAGTGCTGGGCAAGGGCAGCTTTGGAAAGGTGTGTGGGGATCCACTCTTGACGGGTGTATAGATGTGTATGTGTGTGCGTGCACTCAGAACCTGAGTTAGCGCATTTTTAAGTTGTGCTGCTGGTCGGGCATCTGCCTAACAGATGTGTAGCTTGTATGGATTTGTCTGAACGCAGAAAGGCGTCGTTGAGAAACTGAAACTGAAAACTTCTGGATTTTACAGAGTGGATGTTCATCCCTAAAACAAATCTGGCCAGTGCACTGGGTTTATGCAAAGGTCAGGCATCTGCTCATTTCCCCCACCTCCCTCTACACACCCCACAGCAAGAGATGTTGTGTAGCGGTATATGGGTCAGTCTGCATGCTTTCACACCTTGAAACTGAAACCCTTTCAGTAATTTATGTTTCTCCAGTGTTAAAAACAAACAAACCCAAAACATGGGAGTTGTGTCCAGTTGGCTTAGTGTTAACACATCCACTTAAGAAGTGAGAGAATCTGCACACTTTGGTTCAGATCCCACACACACCGCTCCAGAATTTCCTTCTCCTCCATCAGACCTTGAGTGGTGGTCTGGACAGTAGTCATTCAAATAAGATGATACGGGGTCCCGTATGCAGCATGCTTTTAGCACACATAAAAGAACCCGTGGCAACAAAAGGGATGTCCCTGGCAAAATTCTGAAGAAAAATCCACTTTGGAAGGGAAAAAAAATTAAGGTTACAATCCAAACAAACAAACAAACAAAAATGGTGGCGCTCTCACTGTAGCGGTGTAGTCTCCCAGGGGAGAGCATCCCAAATTTCACACAGAGAACTATATTGTGACAGAAGAGAAACAAAACGCAGTACAACACAGCAACACAACACCACACAATACAAAATGATACGGATACAATACAGTACAGTACTAACAATACAATAGAGTACAGTGCAGTACAATACAACACAATACGCTACAATACAGTTCAGTACAATACAACACAATTCAGGACAACAACAACAGTACAGTTCAATACAACACAGTACAATACAATACAAGACCATTCCTGTACATGATGGTATCACACAGTGCTGCACTGTGTCCAGGTGATGCTGGCGGAGCTGAAGAGCACAGGGAAGCACTACGCAGTCAAGGCCCTGAAGAAGGACGTGGTGCTGGAGGATGACGATGTGGAGTGCACCATGATTGAGCGCAGAGTACTGGCCCTTGGCTGTCGCCACCCCTTCCTCACCCACCTCCACAGCACCTTCCAGTCCCCAGTCAGTCGCTGCTTGTTGGCTGCCGCCTTTTTTTTTTGTGCCCCAGAGTTTTGGGATATTTTGTCTTCTATATTTTGATGATAATGACTAGGGTGATGGCCAAAAAAAAAAAATGCTTATTTAGGTTTGATGTGGGAGATGAAATTGCTGCCATGGATGTCCATTTAAATTTGGGACTGTTTGACAATGCCATACTCTCGTAATGTATCCCGAGTCAACTGGGCTTGAGAGACAGAGACAGCCATTGTGTTTGTTAAGAAATTTGATCAGCACTCTGAAAAACGCATCTATGAAGTGGATGACCCTCGACTTTGTGGTGCTAGCCTTCCTGTTTGAGCCCAAAACTCTTTGTAGGAACTGACCACAGGCTGGGAAAAAAACCCACATGATGGGGATCGAAAACGCATCCTTCCAGTCATCAGTCCATGATGCTGATCACTTTGCCATGGTGGCTGGTAGAGTTTCCACCACCTTGGCAGTTTTATTTGTTTGTTTGTTTGTTGTTATTTTCAGTAGTGTTCAGACTTGTGCATCCAAGACTGTGTGGTTTTGATTGATGTCTGCAACTTTCTAGTGTATTATGTCCTCAGTTTTCTGGTGTGTTTTCAACTTGATAGTATAGGATGTGTTATAATATGATGTCTTCAGGATAGTATTCAGTTGTATGGTACATGATGTCTTTAACTTTTGAATTTATGCTGTCATCAGCATTCAAGTTGACAATATCTTTAGTTTTGTAGAATATCCTGTCTTCAACTTTTAGTGAATGCCTTCAACTTTCCAGTTTATTTTATCTTCACCTTTTTAGTATATGCTGTCTTCAGCTTTGCAGAATATGATGTGTAGAGTTTTGTGGTATGCTTTCAAATGTGATGTCTTTAACCCTTTAACACACAGTGTCCTAAGCTTTATCTTGTCAATGCTGATGTGTTTGCTGTGTTTGTGTTACAGAGCCATCTGTTCTTCGTGATGGAGTACCTGAATGGGGGAGACTTGATGTTCCATATACAGCTGTCTGGAAAGTTTGAGTTTGCCAGAGCACAGTAAGTCGATACTGACAGCTTGGTACAGCTCAAAAAATAGTTTGAATGCTATTTGGTGAATAAAACAGGACAGGCACTTGTTTTTTTTGGTGGTGGTTATTGTTGCTGAACTTGTTGATTTCTGTTGTCTACGGTTCATCAGAACAGGGCTGCCATGAACAGGGCAAATAGAAAGGGCAAACTTTTGCACTGGGTAGAAAGTGCAAATTTATTTACAGTGATTAGAAAAATGCATTGTTATTTGCAGTGGATGTGTATTCATCTATGTCTGTAGCACTGGATGTGAACCCACAGAGCACAAAACCTGACAGAAAAGACATAAACATTCTGGTGACACATTGCATGCTGCTGTCAGCTGATGCGTGAAACAGAGAGAAATGTGAAGATCATTTTCTGGAATAATGCGCTGGGCATGTTGTGTCTTATTTTCTGTGCTGAAGGGAATGGAAACAGGTTGCCGGAAGACATACATTTTGACATGAGCAAACTGCTTGGTGTTCTTGTTCTGTGACCCTGAAAGAAGAGAAAGTGATGTGTAGAAAGATATAAATACCGACACTAGTAGACTGCTTCATGTCTCCTTGTATTTTGAAACTGAGCAAATGATGTGTAGAAAGACACAAATACTGACACTAACAAACTGCTTCATGTCTCCTTGTATTTTGAAACTGGGAGAAAAGAAATGATGTGTAGAAAGACACAAATACCGACACTAGCAAACTGCTTCATGTCTCCTTGTATTTTGAAACTGGGAGAAGAGAAATGATGTGTAGAAAGACACAAATACTGACACAAACAAACTGCTTCATGTCTCCTTGTATTTTAAAACTGGGAGAAAAGAAATGATGTGTAGAAAGACACAAATACCGACACTAGCAAACTGCTTCATGTCTCCTTGTATTTTGAAACTGGGAGAAAAGAAATGATGTGTAGAAAGACACAAATACTGACACTAGCAAACTGCTTCATGTCTCCTTGTATTTTGAAAAGAAATGATGTGTAGAAAGACACAAATACTGACACTAGCAAACTAAAGTGGGAGAAAAGAAATGATGTGTAGAAAGACATACCAACACTAGCAAACTGCTTCATGTCTCCTTGTATTTTGAAACTGGGGGAAAAGACATGATGTGTAGAAAGACACAAATACTGACACTAGCAAACTAAACTGGGAGAAAAGAAATGATGTGTAGAAAGACACAAATACCGACACTAGCAAACTGCTTCATGTCTCCTTGTATTTTGAAACTGGGAGAAAAGAAATGATGTGTAGAAAGACACAAATACCGACACTAGCAAACTGCTTCATGTCTCCTTGTATTTTAAAACTGGGAGAAGAGACATGATGTGTAGAAAGACATAAATACCGACACTAGCAAACTGCTTCATGTCTCCTTGTATTTTAAAACTGGGAGAAGAGACATGATGTGTAGAAAGACACCCTGACAGCTGTGCAAAGCATCAGGCTGAGTGTGTGTGTGTCTGTGTGTTGTTCTCTAATGCACTTTCTTTTTAAGTTAATGTTACATTAAAGTAAAATGAAAACAAAGAATCAAACGGCATTTCAAAAAGTTATCAGCAGAAAATGGAGTTTTTGAGAATGGAATGGAATGCGCTCAAAAAAGTTCACATACATGTTTGTAGGTATGTGAGCATGTGCATGTGTTTTATGCATGCTTGTACACACTGAAACTGAAAGCATTGGCTCATTAAATAAAAAAATATTTTGTATTTAAAATTTTATATTTTTGCCCTAACACCAAGGAAGTAACCGAGTTAAAGCAAATGTTAATTATTGCATGTTCACTTTCCTCCAGGTTTTACGCTGCAGAGATTGTAACCGGTCTTCAGTTCCTGCATTCCAATGGTATTATCTACAGGTCAGTATCACAAAGCCGCTTTTTGGTTGGTTGGTTGGTTTTTAATTAAATCTTCATTGGCATGGACACCCTTTCCATGACCTGGGGGGAGGGAGCTTGTCATGAATAGGGGGAGAGAAGTAGGTAAATAGTAGGTCTGGAGTACTTTACTCATCAACTGCAGCAAAAGTCTCTCTCTCTCTCTCTCTTTCTTTCTCTCTCTCTCTCTCTATTACACAGTCACATCCTCTTTGTCACCCACAATCTGACTTGCCTAACCATCATCTGTGACAGAGATCTGAAGCTGGACAACGTGATGTTGGATCGGGACGGCCACATCAAGATCGCCGACTTTGGCATGTGCAAGGAAAAGATCTTTGGGGAGAATCGTGCCACCACTTTCTGTGGTACCCCAGACTACATTGCCCCTGAGGTATGGTCGCTTGTTTTCCTGCCTTTGTCACTGCCTGCTTTCTCTGATTCAGGGGTGCTGGGGGGGCATGTTTCTTTATATCTTGGGGGGAGAGTGTGCATCTTTCTTCTATATCTTGGGGGAGAGTGTATGCATGTTACTTTAGTTCTGTATCTTGGGGGGAGAGTGTACATCTATCTTAGGTCTATATCTTGGGGGAGAGTGTGTGCATCTTAGTTCTGTATCTTGGGGGAGAGTGCATCTTTCTTCTTTATCTTGGGGGAGAGTGTGTGCATGTCACTTTAGTTCTATATCTTGGGGGGAGAGTGTGTGCATCTTAGTTCTATATCTTGGGGGAGAGTGTGTGCATCTTAGTTCTGTATCTTGGGGGAGAGTGTGTGCATCTTAGTTCTGTATCTTGGGGGAGAGTGTGTGCATCTTAGTTCTGTATCTTGGGGGAGAGTGCATCTTTCTTCTTTACCTTGGGGGGAGAGTGTGTGCATGTCACTTTCGTTCTATATCTTGGGGGAGAGTGTGTGCATCTTAGCTCTGTATCTTGGGGGAGAGTGCATCTTTCTTCTTTATCTTGGGGGAGAGTGTGTGCATGTCACTTTAGTTCTATATCTTGGGGGGAGAGTGTGTGCATCTACTAGATTTTGGGGGAGAGTGTGTGCATGTTACTTTGATTCTATATTTTGGGTGAAATGTGTGCATGATACTTAGTTCTGAATAATCTTTGGGGAATATGTGCATGTTACTTTGTTCTTATTTCTTGGGGGGAATGTGTGGATGTTAGTTACATCATGTCTTGGGGAAAATGTAGGCATATTTATATCTTGGAAATGTGTACATGTTACTTTGGTTTCTTTGGGGAACTTTGTGCATGTTACTCAAGTTCTGCATCTTTTGGGGGTGGGGGGATGTGCCTGTTACTTGGGTCATGTATCTCCTCCTCCCTCAAGTCTGTGAAGAGGGATTGGGTAACCAATTTCTCCAAGTCACTTTTGTGTCAAAGCCTGGGTCTCAGCCCATTGTTCATTCTGTCATTGCTGGTATTATAGTTGATACATAAAAGAGAATCATTATTATCACTGTTCTTGTTGCTACCATGCTGATGATGTGTTGGTGTGACAGATTCTGAAGGGCCTGCGGTACAACGCCTCTGTGGACTGGTGGTCGTTTGGCGTGTTGCTGTACGAGATGCTGATTGGTCAGTCCCCCTTCCACGGCGACGATGAGGACGACCTGTTCCATTCCATCCTGCACGACACGCCCCGCTACCCACACTCCCTGCCCAAAGAGGCCTCCACCATGCTCAGTCTGGTCAGTGTGGGTTGTGTTGTGTGTGTGTGTATGTTTTTTTTGTATGTGTTGTGTATGTGTTTTTTTATGTGTGTGTTGTGTGTGTGAATTTTGTGTGTGTATGTGTGTTGTGCATATGTGTTGTGTGGGTGTGTGTTGTGGGAGCTGGTGGCAGAATGGTTAAGATGCTCATCTTCCATTGCAGTGTCCGCGGGGGTCTGGGTTTGAATCCTGGTCTAGCTCTTTCTCCCGAGTTTGACTGGAAAATCAAAGTTAGCGTTAAGTCAGTCAAATGAGACGATGAACTGGGGTCCCGTGTACAGCATGCGTTTAGTGCCCTGAAAAAGAACCCATGGCAACATAAATGGTGTCCTCTGGTAAAATTCTGCAGAAGAAATCCACTCTGATAAGTATGCAAATTTATATGCATGCACACAAGGCCTGATTAGCGCATTGGGTTATGCTGCTGTTCAGGATTCTAAGTACCCAGCAGATGTGGTGTAGCGTTTATGGATTTGTTCTGAATGCAGTGATGTCTCCTTAAGAAACTGAAACTATGGGAGCATAGGAATGTGTGTTTGTGAACATGTGTGTGTGTATGTGTAGGACTGAAGAGACCTCCACCATGCTCAATCTGGTCAGTACCCACAGAAAGAAGTTGTAGGGGTGGGGTGAAAGAGTGTATGGTTATTTTGTGGGCAGAGGGGTTCATTTGAATATTTTAATTCAAGAAGCAAGGCAATAAATAAGGTGTTCAAATCAGTTTCGCTGCTTACATGGTGGGGTAAAAACGGTCGTTTCGCCGGAGAAGGTGGTGGAGGTCTGGAGTCGACCGGAGGGAGCGAAGGAAGTGGAGGAGGCGGCGGGTTGGCGTTGTTGAGAGGGCCAGAAATAGACGGCCCAGAGTGTCCGCGAATCGATTGCGATCGCGCCTTAATTTTAGCCCGATCTTCCAGTCGAACCATATAATTATGTGACCTGGTTGAAGACAAAATTTGACAAAAATCAAGAACACCAGAGAAGTGACAGACAGACAGAAAATACGGAAAAAAAAACTAGCCGTATGAAGAGCACAGGAACAGGAGTCATCATGGCTGCCGGAAAAAGAGGGCGCTAGTCAGCGGGACAAAGGGGAGGTGACCTACTTCCGGGAGGTTATCAGCCGTAGTTACTTTTGTTTTCTCCGCATAGGCGGATAGTAGTTTGCACAGGACAGGAATGTCAGACCCCTGCCGGAGTCTGCACTAGTTGGGTCACGGTAAGTATGTTATTTAAACGTAATTTTAGATAGAAAATTTCCTTTCATGTAAATGCCTACATACAAGTGCATGTGGGCATTGGTCCAGTACTGTTGGTTCCAAATACCCTGTGTGCAGAAACTTCCAAGGTCTCTGCTGATGATAGAATCTTTTGTGCTTCCAAGTTGAATAGAGAGAAACACGGCAGCTCTTCAGTCGTTCAAACCTGGAACGCTGCTTTTTTTTTTTTCAGAGTCCGTCACAGTCCCCCACTCAAATTCTTTAAAACAAATCTAAAAATATTTCTTTTCAAGCAGTCGCAACATAATCAAGGCACTCTGTTCCATGTCTGTATTCTTTGGATCCATATCTATTTCTTCCCCACGTTCCATGTCTGTATTCTTTGGATCCATATCTATTTCTTCCCCACGTTCCATGTCTGTATTCTTTGGATCCATATCTATTTCTTCCCCGCGTTTTTTTTTTTGTTTTTTTTTTTTGGGGGGGGGGTTGTGCGTGTGTAAATGAGTGACTTTTTGTCCTTGCGTGCTTTGTGTCTGATGTGTCATTGTAAAGCGCTTTGAGAGGTTTGAAATAGCTAAATTTTTATATGAGTGTACTATGAATATACCTTGTGAATGGAGAGAGTTACCAATCTTTACTATTTGTTAATCATTTGGTTCTCCTGGCCTCATTATGTATTATTATAAATGTACCAATGTTGTTATTATTGTTGTGAATGTGTTGCAGTTGTTTGAGCGAACGCCTGGCGAGCGCCTGGGAATGCCGGGCTGTCACCATGGACCAATCAGAGCACAGGCCTTCTTCCGCAACATCGACTGGGACAAGCTGGAAGCCAGACAGATTCCTCCTCCCTTCCGCCCCAAAGTGGTGAGTGCTGGCTTGATGGTTCTGGCTTTTGTGAAATGGTGTTGGTTATGTAACGCAGAAGTCGACGGGCACAATAGCCGAGTGGTTAAAGCGTTGGACTGTCAATCTGAGGGTCCCGGGTTCGAATCATGGTGACGGCGCCTGGTGGGTAAAGGGTGGAGATTTATACGATCTCCCAGGTCAACATATATGCAGACCTGCTAGTGCCTAAACCCCCTTTGTGTGTATATGCAAGCAGAAGATCAAATACGCACGTTAAAGATCCTGTAATCCATGTCAGCGTTCGGTGGGTTATGGAAACAAGAACATACCCAGCATGCACACCCCCGAAAATGGAGTATGGCTGCCTACATGGCAGGGTAAAAACGGTCATACACGTAAGAGCCCACTCGTGTGCATACGAGTGAACGCAGAAGAAGAAGAAGAAGTAACGCAGAAGTCTACGAAGAGCTCAGACGCTGTAGCACACCTGGGGTAGCGTTCAGAGACTGGTCCAGAAGACTGGTGGTTGGTTGTTGCTGCCCCACATGGCAGAGGGGTAATCAGTAGTACGTAGGTTGCTGACACATCACAGCTTGTTAGTTTCTTTAGTTTGTTATGGATTGTTTGTGTAAGTTTGTGCCTGCCTATGTGTGCGTATGTGTTAGGGTAGCTGTTAGATACACATGTATGTTAAAATGTATGTATGCAGTGTGTGTTTGTGTGTGTGTGTGTGTGTAGTCACATTTTGGTGTGTGTATGTAACATAGATGTAATGTTTTATGTTAACAAAAGCGTTTTTGTAAAGCACCTAGAGCAGATTTCTGGATAGTGTGCTATATATGTATCCATTATTATTATTATGGATTGCAGCATGTACTCCGCCCTCAAAAAAGAACCCAAGGCAGCAAAAGGGTTGCCACTTGCACACTTCAGAAAAACCCATTTTGATAGTAAAAACACAATCTTGCAGACACAAAAAGAGACCCAAAAAGATGATTCTGCTCTATGGTGATATAGTTTCCCTAGGTTGATCAGCCCATATTTCACAGAGAGAAATCTGTTGACACTTTTTAAGACAAAGTTGCTTGTGTTTGTGTCTGTGTGTATGTGAAAGAGATAGAGACTTATATGGGGTGAAGCTTGAGTTCTAAAGCAAGAGATAGTGTCTGGATACTACAGAAAAGAGAAGTGGTGGTGGGACAGTGGATAAGACACCATCAGAAAAGTGGTCACTGTGGCAGGATTCCTTTCCTGTTCATGACACCAGGATTGGTGCTTTGCTGATGAAGACTTTTGTTAATACCTCCTTCCTCAGTCATGTGTATAAATGTACCTAATTATTATTACTAGTGCTGCAGCCTGGGCTAGTTGGCCTTTGGGAACCATCCCAACGCCGACTGTCCTAAAACCCTCTTGGCTGAGAGAGTGGGGGTGTAACTTGGGCAAGACACTCTCCACTATAATCAGATTCTAGCCCAGATATTCGGAACAGCAGTTGCCTCCACTGCTGTTCTGATAGTCATAGTTGGACACGACTGACTGATATACATATTATTAAGCATATAATTATTATTTGTTTTCCCAGAAACACGAGGCAGACAGCTCCAACTTTGACTCTGACTTCACATCGGAGCGTGCCCGGCTGACGCCACCAGACAAGGAGCTGCTGAAGACGATGAACCAGCATGTCTTCAAGAAGTTCTCCTTCACCTCGGCCGCCGCTGCCATGTCATGATTGAAACACCTACCCAGGGTACCCAGAGGGAATGGTGACACCAGTCACACAGGGTACCTGGAATGAAGTAGGACAGCGCAAGGTAACGCAAGCATTTTCAACTCTGATGTAGTGTGATGGATGGCAGTGTGCTTTGATGTTTATGTCATGAGTGAGTGTGTGTGTGTGTGTTTAAGTCACAGTCTTGTTTTGATTGCCATCATTAATGATTTGAAAAAGAAAAAAGGAGCATCAAGGAACTGAGATTCAAGGTACGAAGTGATGCGGATCTCTTTGTTGGCAAGCTGTTTTATATCATTTAGTAAGTGAAGAAAAGCTGTTATTTTTGTAGGTTTTCATTTTGAATAAGTGATTTATTTTTTCTACATGGTTTTATTTGATCAGAACATTGATCAGCGGTGTACTTGTTGGTGATACCAGTTTTAAGGACAGCATTTGAAAGGAAATAATTTCATTGTTGGCTTGATGGTCTGATTTTTAAATGATATCATTTATAAAGACAAATACAAGGGTAAACATCCATTCATGTAGATATTGTGAGTGCTGAATGTTTGCTAAAATCATGATGATCCTTTGAATTTTTAAAATGTAATTCCAATCTGCATCTTCCACAATCACTTGCACTGGACACTTTAAAAGATCTATCAATCAGGAATATCCTTGAGCATCTGTTGATGGCAGTTTTTCATCTTGATTTTTCCATGATCCAGAAAGATATTGAGATTATGACATGTGCTTTATGTTGAATGTGTTGGATAAATAGTTTATAGTTTTTGGCATAATTTATACCAAGGTACCTGCTTAATTTGTACCAGTGTGATGAGTGCAGGTACACAGGTTTAACGCCTGTGGAACTAGAGTTCAGATTGAATCATGGATACTATACTTGCTCCAGAGCTCTGTAAGGGTGATGCAATAAGCAGCAGGAGATAACTCTTTCAAGAATAGACACAGGACCATTTCTTACTGAGTCTGGAGAGGGCTGACCCTTTCGTAACGAGACAGAGAATGAAACTGCCATCAGTCTTGATAGAACTTCTGAACCACCTTCTGTGGCATTGGAAGGTCAGCCATTTAGATTGACGATGATGGCACAATGAATTGTTCAACTTGAAATAAACAACCGAAACAAGATGACAGGAGTAAAAAGAACAAGAACCTTTCACAAGTTCGGTCTGAGGAAAAAGTTGTTGGGGGGAAAAAAATGAGATTGTGTGTCTCCACAGTACGTGGCAGTGCTTCTCACAGAAACAAATGGGATTCTCCGTGTCTCCTACACTGCAGTAAATATGTCACTCTCTTTCATGATTCCTTGTTCATTGATGAGGCATTGTCATGTTACAGGCTTGAAACGATCATCCTCAATCCATAATATTTTGTTGTTGGTTGATTGATTTTTTTTTAAGATCCCTAGTTGTATTTGGAGATTTTTCACTTGCATATTTTCTTGTCATATTTTTAATCATGCTTACCTGATGTGTGGTTGAGTAATGGTTTTTTTGTTTTGTTTTTTGGTTTTTTTTTTGTTTTGTTTTTTAATGAAATGAAGATGGTAATCTTTGTTCATGTTTTGTTGACTGACATGATCCATGGCGCCTTGACCGAGTCCGGAATGAACACTCGAAAACAGCTGACACGTAAACCAGTATTCAGGTCAGATAACATGATGGCCAGGACTGATTTAAACATTGGCACATTTATCAACACACATTTGGACGCAATTTTACATTGGCATATACTAGCACACATTTTGCTCATTATGTCACTGTAAGAATTTGTGTACATTAACCCATTGTAAAACATTGTACTAATGTCACTGCAAGACAGTGTGATTTGTCTGTCACTAAAAGAAATAAACCATGGTGGTTTACTATTTCTGAATGTGAAGTATTTAGGAAAGAATGAAATACCCGCATGAGAAGAGATGAAATTCTAGAATGGAGAAGGGAGAAAGTTATTCTTTCAGAAAAGGAATGTGATGACTTCATTTTGTTCTGGATAGAGCAAGAAAATGTGTTACAGATAAATGGAAAGTAGAATGGAGGATAAGCTGAGAGAAAAATGATGGCGAGATCTAGCACCAGATGCTCAGTTTGAGCCCTCCATTCACCAACCTTTTTTTTTTTTTTTTTTTTTGTGTGTGTTCAGCAGTTTTTGAGTGTGTCATTGCATCCATTACATATCTTCCTTGTCATTCTCAGTGCTCCATTGCTCAATATTCTTGTGTTGTGTACAATGATGTCCGATTCTTCAGACTCTGCCACGCCACCACCCCCACTCCCCATGTCTTCCTGCACTTGGGGTGTACGACATGTTATTCCTTGACTGACAGATCCACAACAGGCCTGTACATACACTGCCCCCTGCTGTTTGGTGTTTGTCTGGTGTACATATCACCCTGCACAGGTTTACCACTGCTTGATGTTTTGGTTTCAACGCTGTGGGGAAAAAAAGAAAGAGAAGCAGGCATAGGGAGCTGATTTTGAAGCTTGAAACGCAGCCCTGTGGGGGTATACAGGTTCACTTCTTCACTTGTGTTGAGGAAGTGCCTGTTCTCTGCTTGTACATTGTACTTGGCAGTTGGTTTATGTTGATATTTTAGTGTGTGTGTGTGTGTGTTTTAAAATAAAAGGTGGCGTTGAAAGATTTGATTTTTTTTAAATGACATGTTAGTAAATATATTTCAACTCCGTTATCCTGTTTCACAATATTGCAGTCCAGTTTTACATAATTATTAAGCAAACAGGGCAAGTACGTAAGAGAAGTCTCTTCTCTCATTGTTTTGTTGTTGTTGAAACAGTAAGAATTGTAAAGGTATTTACAGTGATACAGATTTTTTAATTGGCAGTAGCCCCTTACGTAGAGTGATACATTTTGATTTCAGTTCAGTGTGAGCAGCATGTAGTCAACATTGTAGTCCAGTTGCCAGTTACCAGAAAACCAGTTGTTCAAAGCCATCTGATATGCCTTCAGATTTACATATAAATGCTGGAAATGGAAGTTTACGGAACTTTTATTCAAATGGTAATGTTTTATCCAAAACAAAACAGGCATTATTTTCAGGTGATCACCTTCACTGACTTCACTACAGCCTATGTCTGATTGAATACACTTTACACTTCATGAAGGCTATGTGCAAAAGCTTGATCACCATGGCAACAGAAAGTCAACACACTTCAGATTTACAAGTTACGGAAGGCAGTGGGGAGCGATCAGGAACATTCCAGTCAGAAGTGTTGTCAGCATTTGTCAGTCTGGAAATCAGGCAATGGAGACAAAAATGCTGGAAGAGAATCACAACTTGAAATTTCCTGCTTACAGTTTAGAGGTTTTCTCAGCGGTAATTAAAGGAATGAACCAGTTTCAGCTGTAGGGAGATACGTAACTGTCAGGATTTTCTGTCTTGTGGAAGTGCACCTTGCCTGAATATTGCTACTCCTATACACCTGTTTGAACATGTATGAACTAACCAGTTTCCTCTGGTCTTCTCAACATTGCCTACAAAATCACTACATGTTTTTGTCGATGTGTGTTTGATGTAGATTTCTGTGTAAACTGTTGTGTAAATGTAAATCAGATCAGAGTATTACCATCTCAGTTACCATGGATGTATGATTTCACTTGGTTTTTCTCACCATGGTTTTGGTGAGGACACATAACTAGCATTTCCAACCACTTCATTGCTGTGATGTTATCAGAACAACAACGGTGAATTGATATGGGTGTGTGTGTGCACATTTCCTGCTTATCGCGATCTTTTTTAAACTTACATGGAAAAGTTTGTATGTATGTCTGTAAAGAGATCAAGGTTTGTACATCTGATATACACACACATATATATATATATATACACACTAACTTGTTTTGATCTTTCCTACACAGATTTGATTTGCACTCCTATTATGAACCGAACCTATGCACAAACATGATGTCTTGGTGTTAAAAAAAAAATTTAAAAAAAAGAAAAGAAAAGAAAAAAAAGGTGCATGTTGAAGCCCTTGTGAACTTCCCTGTATTTCATAATTATGGTGTGGTCACATTTCATGCCTTTGATGATGTGGTATCAAATCTTAATTGCTACAAGAACTAAAGAAATTATGTGCACTGGGTATGCAGGGCACGAACTCGGGTATGCGAAACAAACCACGCCACACCATCTGTTGCCATTCCATCATTTAAAATCCAGGAACAGGTGGTGGGTGTGTCTCAGTCTCTGGCTGTATTGTTGGTCCAAGAGACAGTGTGGTCATGGGAAGAGGCCTCTGACAGTGCAGTCAGTTTAGCTCTGTGGCAGAGAGCACTACTCTTGTTCTGTGTTTCCTGTGTTGGTCATGTTTCTGGGAGAGAGAGAGAAAAGCGCTTCAGCTTACATTTTTCATTTTGAACACTGGGATTGACAATGTAAAGATTTTTTTTTTTTTTTTTTTTAACTCGGAAATGTGCTGGATGATGGCTATCAAAGAATATTATGAGTAGAAATGGTGTGTGTTTTGGATGTGTGGAAAGCAGGCCATTTTGTTTTTTAGTCCAAGCCTTTTTTTTTTTATTGCTTGCTTTTCATTGGTTGGAACACTTTTTTTTAGATGGAACTTTTTTTTTTTTTTTTTCATTGGAACATTTTGATTGCTGATTTTCCATTGCTTACTTGGTTTTTGTTGTTTTTTCTGAAGAATCAAGCTTTTTGTCTTTATCAAAAAATTGAATGGTTTTTATCAGATGAGGTTTTTATCAGATGAACTTTTTTTTTTAAAGGAAGCAGGCTGTTGGCAAATGAGGTAGCATTGAAATGACTTTCAGGGTGAATGAATGACTATGTATCATGTGAACCTTTTTAGTATGTCTGTCTCTCTTCCAGTGTTTCTATCACTGTATTCAAGTTGTGTCAGTCTGAGTCACGTGGCCCCATCCTGATGACCCAGTATAGAGTACAAGGGAATCAGGTTACCTGTAAAGTAAGGCATTACCGGGTGCACAGAGAGAGGGAGGGGGTCACAGATGCAGACAACACGTTTGGCACTTGTTCTTATTCCTGAAATGATTTCTCTGGTGGGAATTAGGGAAAAGGTCAGGGGGTGTAAGTAACTTGATCCTACAAATCTGGACATGTTCAGTTTTTGTTCCTATTTCTGGAATCATTTCTCTGTGGAAATTGGGTGGGAGGGGTGTATGCCAGGGGCCTTTCTGCTTCTTTTTTCTCCTTCCATTGTCTCCATTTTCTGCTTTCCCAGTCCAGTCCCCTCTTTTTTTTCTTTTTCAAGCAAGCCTCTAACACTTGTTCTCTTTTCCACAGTATGATCATTGATGTATTGTCTGTGATGTTTTGCCTGGCGATTAGATAGTGAGATTTTTAACATCGGGATGGGCGATAGCTGTCCTTTCTGCAGTGTTATTTACCAGTATGGCCTTTTTATGGATTTTTTTTTTTTTTGCTTTGAAGATTTGTTTTTTCATTCTTTTTTTTCTTTTTATAATTTGGGGATAACTATAGTGGAAGGGCTGACATCTTCAGCACAGCATAATCTTATTTGCCCTTGGGAGTTAAATTGTTTAGATGTCATGAACTGTTTTGTTGGTTTATTCTAAATTCAGTGGGTTCTTTTTTTTTTTTTTAATCGAGTTTTTTTGTTTAACGGACATTTGTGTAAAGCTGGACAGTCCTGTGCAGTGGGATGGACAATAAGCAATGACAATAATAACTCAATTTTTATTTCTGAAATAATGCAGGGGTGCAAGTGGTTCCGTCTCATACGGATTTCCGTCTTGATGAAATTTCGATTTTTTTTTTTTTTTTTTTTTTTTTTGGTCCCTATGCTTTTGGTCCGGGAAAGTTTTGGTCGGAACTTGAATACTGAACTATTCACCGGAAGATGGAACTCTCTTGACTGGTTGACTAGTGCTTAGCTAAACTGAAGCCAGCGCCAGCTGTGTCTGGCCGCGCGCGCTGTGTACGACTCCCATTTTTGCCGCTGGAATCCGGATGGGACTGTTCGTTGGAAAGCGAGAACAGAGAGAATCTGTGTCTGTGTGTGTGTGAGAGAGAGAGGCACACACACACACACACACACACACACACACACACTGTTACTTAGCCCTGAAACTCTGTATTTTACCGAGAGAAAAAAATCGCCTAGGACGGAAAATCATAGAAGCAGTCCGTCCCCGGGACGGACAAAAAATGAAAGGGGGAGGAGAGACATTACTGTTTCACCCCCTATTTCGTTCGAGTAAAGTAAACACAGAGTGGTATATCCCACAACCAAAGGAGGCATCACTTTTTTAATGAAACGTCAGTATAGGTGGCTGGCCTACGTGACTCTAAGCATGTGCTTTCAGCGTGCTTACCGCGTGATCGTCAGCTTCTCGAATCTGATTTGCTGTTTTTCTATTTTCTGAAATGCAAGGGCCAGCAGTTTGGCTTCACTTCCCGCGCTAGCCTAAGCTCTGTCTTTGCGAAGGGGAAGCATCTTTGCTTTAATCTTCGGGTAGCGGGAAGCAAAACTGCAAGTTTTTCACATGCCAGAATGCCGTTTTTGGAAGTTTCTGACGAGAGAAAAGCTCGAGAAATCAACAAAGATTGTAAGAACAAGTGGAAAAATGAATGGCTCAACCATGAAGACAAACTGAAACGGAAATTCTCGATGTGGTGCGCGAAAATTGACGCAAGTGGTTTGGCTATTTGCAAATGCTGTAACAACACAAAACTGAACAATGGAAAAAACGGAAAGAGATCGTTGGTGAAACACAGTGAGGATCCAGACCATCTTCAACAGCTCGCTTCCTACTCGCACACCTCCACAATGCCTTGTGCAAAACCTCTGTTTGCTGGCCCTAGTTTGACGGATAAAGTCATGGACCTTAAGATCAGAATTTGTTTGTTTCTCTCTGAACACTGCCTTCCATTCAGTCTCTCTGAAGACCTAGTGGACTTAATAAAGACTTCAGCTAAAGACACAAAGGCTGTAGAAAGCCTTCGCATGTCCCGACTAACAGCAGCATATTACCTGACACACGGCATTGCACGTGCTTAGTCCATTAAAAGCATTACCTAAAATCCATAAATTTTCCTTGCCAAAAATATAAATATTTTCTTCTTGAAAGGCACTCTGAGAGGCCCTGAGAGAGCAGGAAAATGCACGAAATGCATTGGCGGCCGGGGCTCCGCCCCGGACCCCGCTGGGGGAGCTTACGGCACTCCCCCAGACCCCCTAGACCAGACTTCAGTCTTGCCACTTTTTTCCACTTGCACCCCTGATAATGTCCCTGTGGGCATTTGGGGGTGTGGGCGTGGAGGACAGGATAAACTTTTTGGCAGTGTGCAGGTCATTTTGCAGATGGGGAACAGAGGCAGAATGTAAAATCAGCGATGTCTGTTGTTTCTTTTTGTGCGAGGGCAGTGAATTGTTTTGGCTGCCTGCTATACATAAAGCGATAAACTGCAACTGGTTTCCACAGGTGGGTTGTTTTCGTTGTTGTGTTTTTTCTAAAGTCTGGGTATGCATGTACCTTTTGGTTTTAGGATGATGTTGATAATGTACTTGTCTAATGGAGTGGTGGGTGAGTGAATAAAGCACCTAACTTAGGTCATGAGAAAATTGTTTCCATGAAGGCAGACCTTGACATTTTTCCTGCTGGACTCAATGGTCCTAAAATCAGGAGTGGGGAATTGATTGGTGGTGGTCAGATGGTTGAACGAAGATACATCATGTTCCAGAACATGTTTGCCAGTGCCAGGCTTGCTATTTGGCCATGCACCAGAAGCATTTTTCAGGTTTTTTTTCTTTCTTAAAACTTATGGAACATAAGTTATTGGCCTTGCTTTAAAGAACTGCAAGACATATTTCCCAAACTTAAAATAGATCGGCAGTGGAACAGTTGCCGAACTCTTTTAATGGGGGTGGATTTTGTTCGCCATCCACAAACCCTCCTAATTTTTTTTGTTTTGTGGTCGACTATAAATATTTTTGTGGAAGAAAAGATGTTGAAATGTAAAGTTGTATCGAAAAACAATGTCAACAAGAAATGTTATGTCAGAAGTTTGCTGTTTTATGTCAGAAGTGCGCCATCCACAAACCCCGACCTCCACCCCTCCTGGTGTCCTTTCTTATATACTTGAAAAATGTGAACACACTTAACAGTACTCACCCACATCACCATCCAATGAAAAAGCAACTGACATCAACCAATGAAAATGTGTTATCAGTTTACTGTTGACGAAAATACACCAACTTCAACAAATGGAAATAACCAAGAAAAAAGTACATTTCCAACTGTACCGCGGGTGGTATGTGGGATCAGTGTGGTGTGAAAATTTGGAGAAAAATCCTACATCAAAAAACGAAATTAACATTTATAAACACATGCTTCAACAGAACATACTTTTTACTGATTCCACCTCCCCAATGTTTTGGGTTTGTTTTTGTTTTTTTTACCAAACCTCACACATACGTATTGACATGCAGAAATCTTTTCAGTTTTGCACCACAGCTTAATCTCCGACTTTCTTCAGTATGCAATACATGACCAAAACAAAATTACTTAGTATCTGAGTGCATTTGTTCACAAACCTGTCTACTACGCCCGATCTGGCAGCTAAGTATAAATAGTGACTTTCTGGATGAATCGTGGGGACAGCTGGGCAGGGGGAATGGTAGTGGCTAAGGGACATAACTGCAGCCTGGCTTGAATCTTTGAAAGCCCTATGCGAGCTTTAACTCCCTGCTTTTGAGCCAGACTTTTTTTTCTTTCTTTTAATGATTTTTGTTGTGCTCTTGCACTTGCTCAAAAATGAGCTGCAAGATACAAAACTTAAATGTCTCACAACTTGGGTTTGAGCAAATAGAACATTGTTTAAAAAATAAATAAATTTAAAAAATATATATATTATCTCTGTAAAGTCTAGTAGTTTTCATAACCTGTGGGAATAAATAGTTGCATGAACGTCTCACACAGAACATGTGTATCCTGTGTGGTTGTGCACCAGAGCAACTGACAAGTACTGTATATAACAGGATCCTAGACCACAGTGGGAAGGGCAAGAAGCCCCAAGCAGGTTGACTGAAAGCCAATAAACCTCTTTTTGCTGGTTACCAAGCAGGTAGACAAAGCCAATAAACCTCTTTTTGCAGGTTACCAAGCAGGTAGACTGAAAGCCAATAAACCGCTTTTTGCAGGTTACCAAGCAGGTAGACTGAAAGCCAATAAACCTCTTTTTGCAGGTTACCAAGCAGGTAGACTGAAAGCCAATAAACCTCTTTTTGCAGGTTACCAACACTAACAGCTGAGCAAACAGCCAGCAAGGTGGCTTTACAGGCTTGTGGAATGACTGACTTTAGTCCATAACCAGAATCAAACTTCAGTGTGTGTGCAACAATTCCCTTCAAACATGCTTGACTAGCCTGCCACAAAAAGGGTTGCCTTCTCAAACACATCTGTTCCACAGGGAATTCCTGTCTTCTGGAACAGAGCCATGAACATCATTCAGTAAATAATTCACTTAAGTCACCTTGGTCAGTGTCTCAACCTTTCCACTAACCAGTAACACCTGTACTCTGCCCAGTACCCACCTTTATTTATAAAAATCCACCTTTATCCCTACTATATATCCCTGCCCTCTTCCCCCTATGCATCGTTAGAAGTGTGCCCCATCTATGACAATCACCTGAATACTAGAGGGCACAATGGACATTGACAGTATGGACTTTAGGGAATGTTAATCGTGACATAACTTACATTGTCCTTTGAAGGCATCGTACGCTGCACTTCTTCCTTGTCAATATGCTTTTCTGTTTTGCATTTGTAAATACATCTTTTTGAATAAATCTACTTCCAACTCCAGGTGGCTGTGTTCTGTGCAATTGGTGGTGGGTCCTGTACAACTTATTCTGCTCATGAATGCACTGCATGCTGTTCAAAAACCAGTGTTCAAACACTCACCAGTACTTAGCTGGTTACATTGACTTGACTCAAACATCTTAACCAGTCTTTGAACAATTATTGTAAGAACTGAAAAAAATTATTTATCAAATTACTGAGACTTTAAAAAATATAACCAAGTAAATTCATATTCCCATTCATGTGTTAACATATTACAGTCATGTACATACACATTCAAATACATACATATATATATATAGAGAGAGAGAGCGATAAATATATATCCATACATATACACACACCTGTCAATACCTGTGACAAGGTGAAGACCACTACCAGTCCCTGATTTTTTTTTTTTTTTAAGTTAAAATGCCCATCAATAGAACAGAAGTTCAGAGTGTTCAACAACAATCAGAAAACGCCTGAAGGGCACCAATAATAATTATTAACCCTGGCAACTACCATCCTGTACTCCTAACTTCAACCACGTGCCAAGTGTTGGCAACACTGATCCATGATATATATGTAGTCTTTCTTTAAAAGTTATACTCATTGCAAGCATGGTTTTAAACATTAAGGGTCATGTAAGACTGCTACCTGAAGTGTATATTTTTATAAAAAAAAAAAAAAAAAAGCTTTCCATGCAATGCCCCATCAAAGATAAAACTGGCAGCACATGGAATTAAAGATAAAGTACTGAGATGGATGAAAAATTAAAACAGGTCAGAATCAGTTACACTATGTTATGGTCAGCACTGGGCATTCCCAGATAGAACAAGCTAGTGGAATACCTGACAATACGCTGCGTCCTATCAACGAACACAATAAAAAGTATGCCCAAAATCTTAGCAGAAGAAAATGGTGAAAATAACAGTGAATTACAAAGATGTTGAACTGTTCACAGCACTGTCAGAAACCTGGAATCAATGCTCACAGCCATGCTGACAATAAAGGGGACCGTTTCATGAGCACAAGTTGAAGCTTGGAGACCGACAGAAAAATAAGAACGAAAGGTCTGTGGTGTTATGTTTGACTCCCATCCAACACACACCAATCAACAGGCAAACCACATCAGTGGATCAATAAAAGCATGTTTGATTTCTTCGATAAAAACTAAATTTTGCTTGAGAACTCTTTGTCAGACCTGATGTGAAATTTGTGAATTTGGAGTCTGCATCTAAAAAGGCAAGCTGAGAAAGTATGAAGGAGAAACAATCCTGAAGTGTTCTGATATGTCACATGAAGACAGACTGAAAGACTGAGGGGATGAGACATGACTTGAATGGCATTGATATCCATTAACTATTCACACTGACTGTATAAATACTAGAAACACTGAAGGAGACATATCTTCACTGTTGTTTAGAGTTTCTCATAACTGGAATGCAAACCCTAATTGTATTAAACTTGCCCTAAATCAATTTCTTTCAAAAAACTTCTTGATGATAGAGAAGATGCAAAATGCTGATTTCGATCATGAAAATTCAAGTCAGCATTTGAGCCCCATTTACTGTGCAAATTACACCTGTAAACACGTCACCTCTCAGTCAAATGACAAATATTTGAACCCATGAGATCAACACGCATGGACTACAAGACATCAAAAATATTCCCATCTACATCTGATACAATTGTCACACTTAATCAGACTGTTCATTAGACTGAAGTGGCCTCAGGTTGATGTGAAACTGTCAATCCCACACATAGACAATACACAAATCATCAACAACAGTCAGCCTACAGAAGCCAACTCCACTCAAAAACTTCAACTCAACAAGTGAGAAATTCCATCAAAAACCAATGCAAGGCATTCATCCACCCACTGCAACAAATCTCACCACTGGTCCTGGCAGTCTGTAACACTTCTTCAATGTAAATAAAACATACACAATCCTCTCCCTCCATAATTACATTACAGACATGCACAAACAAAATATGAATACCACCACTACTGTTTTTTCCCCCACTGATACAAAAGGTACACACCATAGTCGGGTTTCATAAACAAGCAAATAAATGCTTACTGTCATGAATGCAAACACCAGAAAATCATCAAGTTACAATGTTTTACATGTTAACAACATCATCATCCTGGCAGCCAATGCCAGCTGATACGAGGCACACTGTGTGGACTGGATGCACACTTGACGGATGTGTGCACACAGTTTGGTCAGTGTTGTCTCCAGTGTTGTGACGTTGATGAATTCTGGCCTGTCTTTACAGATCACATAAAAAAAAAAATCTCCACACACCTCTGCCAAAGAGGATTTCCACAGATGTGAACAAAATGTAATACCTTTTCCTGACCCTTTACAGAGCAGACTGATAATTTTCCATTCCAGATATTAAACCAAATGGAAGAAAAAGTGTTTCGCTGCTGATGAAAGACGGGCGCAATAGCCGAGTGGTTAAAGCGTTGGACTTTCAATCTGAGGGTCCGGGGTTCGAATCATGGTAACGGTGCCTGGTGGGTATAGGGTGGACAACATATGTGCAGACCTGCCAGTGCCTGAACCCCCTTCGAGTGTATACGCAAGCAGAACATCAAATACGCACGTTAAAGATCCTGTAATCCATGTCAGCGTTCAGAAGCTGCTGATGAAAGAGCTCAATGGATATCCGGATAGCAATGTTCAATTTCCATCACTTTTTGTTTCCTTGTTTTATAACTGGATTAACCCATTTCACCCTGGGGAGTTCTCAGCCTCAACAGGCTTTCAGGCCACACTGACGTGGACCAAAACTCCCAACAAATATACCGTTTTTCTTCCAGTTTACAAGTGGACACTAAGTTAATACTGTAGAGTTAGTTCCCTTTATATGTGATTTATGCATATGTAGGAACATGAAAACCGTTTTAGTGAGACAAATTTTGAGGCCAGAGCAATGCTCTGCAATGCAATGCTCTTTGTTGAATGATACTGGTCAAGAATCTATCAAAATTCAAAGACCTTTCCAGACACTGAAGGGCAAAAGACAGGTTATAAAGACTTTCCCAGCATTGGAAATGGTTTTCACATTTTTCCAAGACTTTTCCAGATTTCCATGACTGTGCACAAACCCTAGAAAGAAAAAAGAATGCTGTGTTTTTCAACAGTTGTTTCCCCTTTGCATCCCTCTCCTGCCCACAGCTCACTAGACGTACAAACCAACCAGTGTGCATCGCTGTTTCAATCGTCATGACTGGCCATCATTTTCTTTCTTTTTTTTTTAATATGACCTGTCACTGAAATCAATTCAATTTGGTTACCAAGAACTATACAAATTTGATTTAGTTAGCAGAAACTCCTCCATCCATGACTGAACTGCATGCAGACTTATTTTGCTATTTCTAACCAGTCCGACAAAGCAGCAGAAACTAAAACTAAAACTGAAGACGACAATAAAGAGGGCAACACGGAGATTGAGCACATTGCAGAGGACTGTCATCATTCACTTTCCGATCTTCAACGTTCAATTCTAGTCACCAGCTGTGTCACAGATGAAGAGGTCAGCTCAAAACATACGCCTCAGGGTTCCCACAATCCTTCATGGACAGTCATTTTTCACAAGTTCCAGCGTGCACTGCTGCTGGAGAAAAATAAAACAAAATAAAAACTGAAGATCCCTCTGTAACTCTCCAACCAAAACAACTTCCAAGATCGATTGCTGACTGTCTGAAATCTGATGACTGGCTGGCCAGATTCTCCTGGTCTGGATCTCGCCGGAGTGACTCATGATCAAAACCACTCCCCACAAACTTGTGCCAAACATAGCATCCTGAGTACGTGGGAGTGGAGAGTGTCATCAGTAAGCATGTGTTAACGGTGTTAACTGCATATAATCCCTGCTCAAACACATGCATGCTGTCACCGTTGCCAGTTAAAGTGTTTTTTTTCTCCTCCTCTTCTGTCATTCCTGAGGAAGCCAGCATGGATCCAGCTCTAGTACTAGACGATGGGTTTGCCATACAATGGAGTGTGTGTGTGTGTGTGTGTGTGTGTGTGTGTGTGTGTGTGTGTCTGTGTGTGTGTGTGCGTGTTTGTGTGAAGGCTGTTGTGGAAACACACACACAGACATATCTGGTCACAGTCCAGAATAACTCAAGGGAGTTACTTTGGTTGGGGAGTTTCACTATAAAAAAAAAAAAACAAACCCACAAAAAAACAAACAAAAAAAACACATCAATGGATGTCAGAAGCCTGTTTCCCTACGAAAGCATCACAGAAACACTTCATGTCATGTCCAGACAAGCTATATACAGGTTACGTTCCTCAGTAAAATAACACCTCCAACATGACTAAGTACATAACATCAGAACACCTCTCTTCAAGCTCTGTTCATCGGACAGACCCTTCTAGAGTCGACACAACACAGACAGCTATGAGAGCACAGTGTCTTCAATCCCATGCAATGCTGAATTGTTCACGTATACACAACACGCTATTGCACAGTCATACACTGCGAATTCCTGCATCTTCAACCTGTCATTGCTCCATTTGAGAGGGGGAAAAAAAAAATCAGCAGAAAACCTTAACATCAACAAACTGTAAAATGTTGGTTCTTGTCTTGGCGGTCAGTTCTGCAGATGGTCAGTTCTGCAGATGGTCAGACCAACAAACGCAGGATGAGGTTTGTAACTTGTCATTCCCCCCACCCCCCTGTCATCAAGTCATGCCTGTTCTGACACAACTTCCTTTTCCCCACACCTGTCTGACACACCTGACGGTCTGATGATCAGTTAAGACGGAGACAACACCTGGAGTCAATGAGCTGTCAGCACTGAGCTGTGTCATGATGATGATGATGAGCTGTCACTGATGAGCTGTCACGCTGTTTCCATGCTGGACAAGTCTTCATCATCACTCAGGTCCCACACCTGTGACACACAATATCACCTGTATGTAAACTGACTCACAAACAAGGTGATCAAATAACACACACAATATCACCTGTATGTAAACTGACTCACAAACAAGGTGATCAAATAACACACACAATATCACCTGTCTGTAAGCTGACTCACAAACAAGGTGATCAAATAACACACACAATATCACCTGTATGTAAACTGACTCGCAAACAAGGTGATCAAATAACACACACAATATCACCTGTATGTAAACTGACTCACAAACAAGGTGATCAAATAACACACACAATATCACCTGTATGTAAACTGACTCACAAACAAGGTGATCAAATAACGCACACAATATCACCTGTATGTAAACTGACTCACAAACAAGGTGATCAAATAACACACACAATATCACCTGTCTGTAAGCTGACTCACAAACAAGGCAAATAACACACACTGTCCAACTGCCTGTGTATCAACATTCAGGCTAATTATCTCTGTTTACAAATTTAAATTAAATGCATTTAAATCTAAACACAGTAAACACATCACATTCTACTCTGGGGGATAAACTTTCATATACACAATAAAAAAAATAGCATGTTTATAGTCAGATTATACCTGTACAAGAAAATAAAACAGATCAAATATTTATGATAACAATCACAACGCTTGTTAACATGTAAGAGAATAACTGTCCCAACAATGACAAACAAGGGTTCTGTCAAGATACAAAATCAATGTTCTCAGAAACTGAACAGTCAAGCTTTTTTTTAAATTTTTTTTTTTTTTTTTTTTTTTTTTTTTTTTACACCAAGCAGCATTCTCCCAAGAGAGGGGGAAGCTCTTTGGTGAAACTATGTCCCTCTTGGCTGCAATTGAACCAATAAAAAGTCTGCTGTGCATCCGGTTTGTCTGCTCTACAAAAGACGAAAAAAAAAAAAAAAAAAAAATCAGTGACAAAAAGCATGAAAAAATAAAATCACGAGATACCCGTCCACTGTCTGTCAACATCGGTTTTCACGAAAATCATGGATAGTTGGCTGTTGTTCAATTCCTGCGAGATGAACACTGTCAAAGACAGTTCACTGGAGTTACGCTTCACCCACTTTACCACGCCTTCTGTCTGGTCCTTGACCTACTGCCTTATACCACCTCACTCTCTCACCTCCCCCTCTTTTCTAACTACGCAGAAGTACTGCACCCTTACTGTTAGTCATTCTCGCCTGCTCAAAATCGATGTCTGACCGGATAGATTGACTGGACAAAGCATCGAACATTGCTGCCAGTTTCGTCACTGTCGTTATCACCTTCAACTTCAATCCAATCATGAGACAAGGTAGATGTATCATCGTCATTACCCTACATAATCATCTGCACAGCCTGCCAAGATGTGTGTATCATCTGCACAGCCTGCAAAGATGTGTGTATCATCTGCACAGCCTGCCAAGATGTGTGTATCATCTGCACAGCCTGCCAAGATGTGTCTATCTGTTGACTGGGATCACTGTATTATCTGGACAACTTTTTCAAAAAGAGGGGGGTGGGGGGGAAATTTTTATCATACCAGCTATTCGGTTAAATATATCCAGCATGTCAAACTGATGCAAACTGGGCCTGTCAGTTCTTAGTTTACATCAGTTTGACATGGTACAGGACATGACACCATATGTTTTGTATGTGGAAGAAGAGGACCTTCGGAGTCAGAGGATAAAACCCAAAACAACCACACAGGGCACGCTGTGAGTCACCAATATTATTCAGTGAGTCATTCTTGGAGTCAATTATTCGATCAGGGAGTCAATGAGGTAGTCAGGGAGTAATTCATGGAGTCAACTGGTGAGTCAGTCAGTGAGTCAGTCAGTCAGTGAGTCAGTCAGGGAGTCATTCAGTGAGTCAATCAGGGAGTCATTCAGAGTCAAAGTCATCACTAAGTAGTCATTCAGGGAATCATTCAGGTAGTCATTCCAGGAGTCATTCATGGAGCCTGAGTCAAAATGTGAGTCAATCAGTAGTGGAACATCTGGAGAATCATTCAGGGAGTCAGTCAGTCAGTGGGTCAGTCAGGGAGTCAGTCAGTCAGGGAGTCAGTCAGTGGGTCAGTGAGTCAGTCAGTGAGTCGGTCAGTCAGTCAGTCAGGGGGTCAGTCAGTCAGTCAGTGGGTCAGTCAATGGGTCAGTCAGGGAGTCAGTCGGTCAGTCAGGGAGTCAGTCAGTGGGTCAGTCAGTCAGTCGGTCGGTCAGTCAGTCAGGGAGTCAGTCAGTGGGTCGGTCAGGGAGTCAGTCAGTCAGGGAGTCGGTCAGTCAGGGAGTCAGTCAGTCAGGGAGTCAGTCAGTGGGTCAGTCAGGGAGTCAGTGGGTCAGTCAGGGAGTCAGTCAGTCAGTCAGAAAGTCAATGTGTCAGGCATTCAATCAGCGAGTCAGTGAGTCTGGTTAGTCAGTCATTCGGGGAGCCCGAGTCAGTAAGTGAGTGGATAAGAGAGGGAGCGACGAGTGGTGGGAGTCACCTCTGCCTCCATGGTGTCCTGATGCAGCTGCTTGAGGCCGGTCAGCTCCTCCAGGAACATGGGGTCATTGAACGCCTGCAGCAGGAACTGGAACCCCCCCTCTGTGTACCTCTCTGTCACCTGCAATCAGTCATCACCTGTGTACCTCTCTGTCACCTGCACACAGTCATCACCTGTGTACCTCTCTGTCACCTGCAATCAGCCATCACCTGTGTACCTCTCTGTCACCTGCACACAGTCATCACCTGTGTACCTCTCTGTCACCTGCAATCAGTCATCACCTGTGTACCTCTCTGTCACCTACACACAGCCATCACCTGTGTACCTCTCTGTCACCTGCACACAGTCATCACCTGTGTACCTCTCTGTCACCTGCAATCAGTCATCACCTGTGTACCTCTCTGTCACCTGCACACAGTCATCACCTGTGTACCTCTCTGTCACCTGCACACAGTCATCACCTGTGTACCTCTCTGTCACCTGCAATCAGTCATCACCTGTGTACCTCTCTGTCACCTGCAATCAGTCATCACATGTGTACCTCTCTGTCACCTGCAATCAGTCATCACCTGTGTACCTCTCTGTCACCTGCACACAGTCATCACCTGTGTACCTCTCTGTCACCTGCACACAGTCATCACCTGTGTACCTCTCTGTCACCTGCAATCAGTCATCACCTGTGTACCTCTCTGTCACCTGCACACAGTCATCACCTGTGTACCTCTCTGTCACCTGCACACAGTCATCACCTGTGTACCTCTCTGTCACCTGCACACAGTCATCACCTGTGTACCTCTCTGTCACCTGCAATCAGTCATCACCTGTGTACAATATCTACAGGCATGCCAACCCCCAAATGTGCTTTTCAGGAACACCACCATTAGAATCAGGGGCAGGGTATCATTTTCAGGAACATCTCGGCAAACATACAACAGTTGTCTAACAGCCAGAAGCAATGCTTGTAAACATGGAAAAAAATGTTCAAAACGTCGGTGCTTGTCCACATGTGCTCTGGTCTTGCTGAAGTTACTTCGCCAGTGACGGAAATTGAGCGGACTTTCACAAAATGGCTTCAGTAATATTCGGCAGCATTTCCGTTCGATACAGGACACAACTATCAACACTGAACTGGATTCCCCCCCCCCCACCCCTCTCCTTCCTCCCCCCTGTGTGCTTCTCTATCACCTGCACAGAATCATCGTCATCTGTGTACTGCATCAGTCAACATTTCCTCTTCAATGTGTTTGAAACACTATGCCTCAGAATCAATAATGCATGGTGCTTTCAGAGGCGGGGGTGGGGTGGGGGGGAGATTGGGGGAGGGGCGAGGAACCATATACTCTCAAAAACTGTTCAAAATCTGCCGCTTATGAAAGAGGGTCTAGTCAGCAAAGTGCCTGTGTGTGCATGTGTGTGAGCATGCGTGTGTGTGTGTGTGTGTGTGTGAGAGAGAGAGAGAGAGAGAGAATGAGCGAGCGAGTGTGCAAGCATGCACACATGCATTCCCATATTCTCCATCCCTTCCCCAGCCCCCACTCCTGCCCACAAGCCCCCAGCACACAGCAGCACAGCAGTACTCACGGTGGGACTGCAGGCAGTGCACTTGTCGAAGGCCTGACCTGCCGGCAGTATCTGGTGAAACCTGGCCAGAAAGCCTCGGATCTGTCAACACACAACGCTCACTGCACTCAACACAACCACTGCTACATTAACAAAAATATCTATATATCTGGATACCTACCTATCCATCTGTATGTCTACATATACCTCTCTCTCTCTCCCTCTATATATATATTTTTTTTTTTTTCAATTATATTTAACAAATCCTGAGACTTGGTGGCACCACTCCATGAAAATCATTCCACAGGGGCAGATTTACAGGGGTAAATAAACCCCAAAATTTAACTCTCAAATTTTCGCCCATATGGCTTCATCATGAGAGTGGTTTATATATATATATATATATATATATATATATATATATATATATATATATATATATATATATATAATCTTCTTCTTCTTCTGTGTTCGTGGGCTGCAACTCCCACGTTCACTCATATGTACACAAGTGGGCTTTTACGTGTATGACCATTTTTACCCCGCGTTTTTCCATTTTCAGGGGTATATATATATATATCATATTCATAAGTATAACTCTACAGCCAGTCTCTGTTCATTCTCAGTCTCTGGACCTTACAATTGGAATAAGCTCCTTTTCGTCTTGTCAAACCGCTGCACTCAGCTCTCAAGCCAGTCACGTTATCTGCTGTTCTCTTGGGGTGATTTATTGATACTTGTTGAATAAAAAAATTCTCCTCTTTTTTTTTCTCTTTTAATACTCAAAATCCCTCAGCCTGAAGATCAGGGAGAGAGGAGTAATATCAGGACAGAATGTCTGCTGTTGTCTTGAGGAATTCAAAGCACACAGCAAAAGTTCTGGCAAAACAAGGACAGATTATAGTATATATTAAAAAAAAAAAAAATCATACAAAAAAAAAGATGAAAAGGGAAAAGTATGTACCTCTATTACAGCTAAAGTTCAAATTTATATGACTGTACTCAAGCATTTCTCTCTAAATGCCGATGCAAGCATAACAAGTGTAGATTTAAAGCTGGCTGCACTTTATTGATAACCATGCTGTTTTTTTTTCCACAATTCCCAAAGCAGACCTGACTCACCTGATGAGGAACCAGACCCAGGGAGCACTCTGCCTCCTTCGTCAGGTTGTCTTCCTTGGAGCTGGTCTCTGATGGGGCGTCAGGCCTGTCACATCGCACCGCACGGTTACATCACAGTTACATCATCACACCACACTGTGACATCATACCACACTGTGACATCACAGTTACATTATCACACCACACTGTGACATCATCACACCACAATGTGACATCACACTGTGACATCATCACACCACAATGTGACATCACACTGTTACATCATCACAGTATGCTGTGACATCACACTGATACATCATCACATCACACTGTTACATCGTCACACCATGCTGTGACATCACACTGTGACATCATCACACCACACTGTGACATCACACCACACTGTTACACGCCTGAGTCTCATATTCTGACCAAGCTAAACATCCAGTAATCCATGTAAGCATGCCATGATTATGGAAACAAGAGCATACCCAGCATGTACATCCCCCCAAAAACGGAGTGTGGCTGCCTAGATGGCAGGGCAAAAACAGCCATGCACATAGAAGCCAACATGTATCAACGAGTGAACAAGGGCGCTGCAGCCCATTCACACAAAAAAAGGAATAAAACAAGGACCTCTAAAATGTCAGAACAAAGTCCTTAGACCAAAGTTTCATATTCACAATCCCCACCCAGTGGAACTCTTTGCCATCTAAATTCAGACACTCCCAGTCCATTTCCAGCTTCAAAACCAGCCTCAAGACTCATGACTGAAAACTGCCTTTAAGTTTAACTGCTAGTTATGTATGTGTGTATACATACATAAGTACACACTTGTATGTTTGTAAGTATGTATAAATAGGCAGACAGACAGACAGACAGATAAATAGTTTGCAAAGTAAACTGTACTTGGTATGTACTTAAGATACATTCTTTTCATAGTTTGCAATGTTCCTATACATTCATGTCTGGTTGGAATGTATATAAACTATAGTACTTTTGAAGCACTGTTCTGTCCTAATTTGTAATGCTTCTCACTTAGCTGGACCAGCAAGTTTCAATCAATACCCCAATCAGCGAGTCAGGTTTATGTGAAGATCAGGCAGATATGGTGTAGCACATATGGATCTGTCCACACGCTTTGACACCACCTTGAAAATGAAAACTGAAAGATGGTGTTAAGTACTGTCATGTATCCTAACTGAAACTACTGCACTGTAAAGCATTCAGAGCACAATATATTTGTTAAGCCTCTTAACTCTTTCACCACCACTGGCGACTTTTGTCGACATCGAGGGGTCATATTGATAAGACCATTTTTCACACTGTAACAAAGCTTGACAGCTGCAGCCAGTTTCCCCCACCAACAGAACAATAACTAATCTTTGCTCCCTGAACTGACGGGCGCCATAGCCGAATGGTTAAAGCGTTGGACTTTCGATCTGAGGGTCCCGGGTTCGAATCACGGTAACGGCGCCTGGTGGGTGAAGGGTGGAGATTTTTACGATCTCCCAGGTCAACATATGTGCAGACCTGCCAGTGCCTGAACCCCCTTCGTGTGTATACGCAAGCATAAGATCAAATACGCATGTTAAAGATCCTGTAATCCATGTCAGCGTTCGGTGGGTTATGGAAACAAGAACATACCCAGCATGCACACCCCCGAAAGCGGAGTATGGCTGCCTATATGGCGGGGTAAAAACGGTCATACACGTAAAAGCCCACTCGCGTATATACGAGTGAATGTGGGAGTTGAAGCCCACGAACACAGAAGAAGAAGAAGAAGAAGCAGCTCCCTGAACCAGTTTGAAGAGAACAAGTCAATTGTGTTGTTTTGACATGAAAACCGAAGCCTGTGATGTTTCTAAAATATCTGGTGTTGGGGAGCATTTTTCACACAGAAACTTGGTGGTGAGAGAGTTGATAAACTTATAATGAACATCAAATGCCTGTGGCCCAGCCAGGCGGTGAGGACGACGACCCACCCCAGAGGGTGCTGAAGCACAGACACCAACAGCTCCACAGCCAGGGCCCCGGCCATCAGGGACACACCAGGACGCGTCACTGTACACTGCTGGTCCAGGGTTCGATCCTTCATTGACTGACACACACACACAGGAGAATTGGTCAGTGAGTTTGAACAGTCATGTTTTTGAAACGTTGCTAAATATGGAATGCTTCTATATCTGTTGTGTGCACAACTCAATATTCAAACCATAATCCTTTCCCCTACACTGGCTACAGTTTGTGACTTGGTGTGTGCACATGTTCATGTGTGTGTGTGTGTGTGTGCGCACAAGCGCATGCGTGCATGTGTGTACTTCCAACATTTCTCTGTATGTGATCATGTATATATTGTGCTCAAGTTTATCTGCACGTAAAGTAAATGGGTGAGTGTGAAACAGGCTTCTTGAAAGTTATCTAAGAGTCAGACCTTTTTTAATTTCCTTTTTTTTTTTTTTAATGGCACATTTTAAATGATACGTGTTGTCATTCTCATCTTTTAATGACAGAAACAGGGGTACAGTAAATGATACATGTTGTCATAACGACAGAAACAGGGGTACAGTAAATGATACATGATGTCATTGTCATCTTTTAACGACAGAAACAGGGGTACAGTAATGATACATGATGTCATTGTCATCTTTTAACGACAGAAACAGGGGTACAGTAATGATACAGGATGTCACTGTCATCTTTTAACGACAGAAAGAGGGGTACAGTAAATGATACATGATGTCATTCTCATCTTTTAACGACAGAAACAGGGGTACAGTAATGATACAGGATGTCACTGTCATCTTTTAATGACAGAAAGAGGGGTACAGTAAATGATACATGATGTCATTCTCACCTTTTAACGACAGAAACAGGGGTACAGTAATGATACATGTTATTGTCATCTTTTAACGACAGAAACAGGGGTACAGTAATGATACATGATGTCACTGTCATCTTTTAACGACAGAAACAGGGGTACAGTAATGATACATGTCATTGTCATCTTTTAACGACAGAAACAGGGGTACAGTAATGATACATGATGTCACTGTCATCTTTTAACGACAGAAACAGGGGTACAGTAAATGATACATGATGTCATTGTCATCTTTTAACGACAGAAACAGGGGTACAGTAATGATACATGATGTCATTGTCATCTTTTAACGACAGAAACAGGGGTACAGTAAATGATACATGATGTCATTCTCACCTTTTAACGACAGAAACAGGGGTACAGTAAATGATACATGATGTCATTCTCACCTTTTAACGACAGAAACAGGGGTACAGTAATGATACATGTTGTCATTGTCATCTTTTAACGACAGAAACAGGGGTACAGTAATGATACATGTCATTGTCATCTTTTAACGACAGAAACAGGGGTACAGTAAATGTATGGACAGGGATCAGAAAACAACAAAGCACACTGGATGACGTGTCCAGCTTCAGAATGCTCTCTCTCTTTTAACTGCTTTTGTTTCAACTGACTGTGAACTCAGAAACTCATCCAGACACAGGCTGTGGAAAACAACTCAAAGCTACTGTGTCAACTCTCAGACTCACGTGCCACTAAACATGTCCAGTGTTTAAACCACAGTCACCGGCACTATGACAACAAAAATGTCCCCTTTCTGACAGATCACCGGCCGATTCCCTCAAAGAACACAAGCTGAACACTCACAGCATGGTACTGTATTGCATTACTGTTTGCCATGACAAATTTCTCTGTGTGAAATTCATAATCTCTCTCCACAGGGCGAACGCATCATCACAGTGCAGCCCCATCTTTTTTTTCTTTCATCTGCAAATGTATTTGTTTAACTATCAAAGTGGATTTTTCAACAGATTTTGGCCAGGGACAACCCGTTTCGTGTCATGGAATCTTTTACATACATATTGCACACGTGACGTCAGTTTATCAACAATGCTTCCAAATCCCCGCAGACTCCATTACACACACCTCTGCAGCATTCACAGATTCTAAAATTTTAAGTCCTGAAAAATGACAGCCAATTTTTTTTTTTTTTTTTTACCACACACCTTCAAACATCAAATACACCAAAGTATACCCCCACCCCCTTCCAACCACCCCCCAGACACAACTCACATTTCCGGGAGCGACGACGTCATTGCAGAAGTAGCACCCCAGCTGGCTGCCAGGAATGCCTTCAGACACAGGGAAGGACTTCTTGTCTCCCCCCGCTCCCTTAGTGGACTGGTCCGACTTGACCCCGTGTCGCAGGACCAGGAAGGTGTCAAAACCGAGGGCTGCATTGATGACGATCTGGTGCCAGAGAAGAAAAACACTACTCTTTTGCTTTATAACCATGATAAAATATGAAGACACTGATCCACTACCAAATCTTTCAATTCAAATGTTAGAACAAATTTGTTAACTATCACAAAATATCAGACCCTGTTCCACTATAAAATATTTCAAATCTAATCTTGATGAAGCGTATTTGTTCAAACAATATTTTCAACAACATATCTTTCTCCCCACCTCTCCCTTCCCCCCCCCCCCCCCCCCCCCCCCCCCACCCCATGACAGTCTTTCTGCTTATGTGTGCATCAGCGTACAAGTTAGAAAGTAAGGGGTTGGGTGGGAGAGGTATGTTCTGAGTGATATTGTTTTTAAAATAGTAAATATAGCGAGTTTGTATGAACACACAATCCTGTATATCATTCATACCATACATACTGATAAATATGCTTTGAGCCGCATGTAAGTGCCGTATAAATGCTCATTATTATCATCATTATCATTTGTTAAATTCTTTTCATGTTCTCTGCATATTATGTATTTTCTAAGTACTCACAGGCAGGAAAATTACTCACGCATGCTCAGGTCTGTACACACGCTGACCTGTGAGTTTGTTGAAAAAAGTATTCACCTTGCATGTATCAGGATTTAAACTACACCAGACCACTGGGAAGGAAGTCCCACAAGCCACAGTCACTACACCCATCATCTACACTGCAGTCAAAGGGAACTGACTGAAGCAAACACAAATACAAAAACTAACACAAACACACCAGAGACACACACATAACCAATCCACAAGCATGCACAATCCGGCACAGCTGCTGCGCAATATCAAACACACAACTACCACTCCCGATACCCCTCTATATCACACACACACACACACACTCATACACACACACACACACCCAACACACCTTCCTCTTGGCAGCGGCGATGACAGTCGGCAGCCAGCGACTTTCCCGTGTGTCCATCAGGAGAAAGATGGCGTCGTGCTGTTCTATCAGCTCTTCCAGCCTTCGTACATCACCCTCCACCTGTTTTTCTATACCCGCTGCAAAAACATCACACACATTTTGTGGGTGTGATGTAAGAAACAATTAACACACCTATTTCTCTATACTGTCCAGAAAAACGTCACACACATTTTGTAGGTGTGATACATAAAACACTCAAGGATACACCTGCTTCTCTATGCCTGCTGGAAAAACGTAACACACCTACCAGTCACACACACACACACAAGCACGCACGCACACACACACATGCACGCACGCACACACACACACACACACACAGAGCAAGTATGATACAAGGAACACATGATAAACAAAAAATGTATGGCAGTATGTAAACTATGATTGTTATTTGTAAATTAAATTGTTATTTCTGATTTGTGTATTGTCTGTCAGAAAAAATGGAATGTAGAATGGGAAACCCAGAGTGGTATGAGGTAATGTGCAACTTTCAGATTGAAAAACTTACATGGCCGTACATGCAGGTGTTATGGGAAATGAGCGAGCTGACAGACTTGCTGGTAATGCAACAACGAGCGGCCTACATCTAGGAAAATCGGATATCCTCAGAAAAGTCAAAGAATACCAAAAACAGGTACAAGGCCATCACACCATCGATCGCCTCAAAGAAATAAAGGTAGAGAGAGGGAGTGGCCTAAGTCTGGCATGAAAGGTAGAGCACGTCTGTGTGTGTGTATGTGTATGCGCGAGTGTGTAAGTGTGCATATGGCAGTAGAGCTCTGTGTGTGTGTGTGTGTGTGTTTGTGTGTGTGTGTGTGTGTGTGTAGAGGATGAAGTGTGTGTGTAAGCATGTCTGTACTGTGAGAGCAACAGAATATTGGATTGTGCAGGCGTGCATATATATATTTGTATGTGTGTGTGTTTGGGAGGCGGGTGTGTGTGTGTGTGTGTGTGTGTGTGTGTGTGTGTGTGTGTGTGTGTGTGTTGGGGGGGGGGGGGGAATCTCATGTACGTTTGTGTATTTGTTTGTGCTTTAATATCTGTGAAACTGCATGTTTGTTGCATATCTGCTATGCGTGTGTGTGTGTGTGTGTGTGTGTGTGTGTGTGTGTGTTGTCTGTATGTTTTACATTTATTTGCTTATTTATTATCATTATTGTCATTTTATTTTACTTTAATTTATTTATTATTAGTAGTAGTTGTAGATTTTTTTTTTTTCACATTTAGATATTCATTTACTTCTTTATTTCTTTAATTTATTTTTTCTTCTTTTTTTCCTTCTTTTTTTTTTTCTCAAGGCCTGACTAAGCACATTGGGTTACGATGCTGGTCAGCCATCTGCTTGGCAGATGTGGTGAAGCGTATATGGATTTGTCCGAACGCAGTGACGCCTCCTTGAGCTACTGAAACTGATACTGTCAAAAATTTACATCTTTCTTCAGAAATACTTTTTATAGTGTCTGTAAAACAGTTCATTACTTTTAACGCTGCAAAGCATTAACCCAAGCACTGTTAAAAGGCCTCTCAACAACACTAGACAAAAAAAAAAGCAGGGCAGTAAAACACACCGTTAGTGAACACAAACTGCACTCACGTACTCGCTCATGACATGCGTTATCAGTCAGAGACACAGATCACATACATCACACTCACTCACAACAAACACTGTTTTGGGTAGGTATGCCTAACTGCGAATGATACAGCCGAAGCGACCAGCTGAATGTGTATACTGTAAAGATCAAAAAAGTCAAACGTAGTTCTTTTGATTCTGAAGGCTTTCTCGGACTGTTTGCACCAGCACAAGTTCATCTACTCATTCTTTTCAACATTTTGTCGACGTTTGAAATAGCAGGGGTGCCTGAGGGTAAATGCGAACAGGCAAGTCTTATTGCGAACGATGGCTTTGGGTACATGTAGACAATTAAAACAGAAACAGGTCTTTAACTCAGACATATTACTGGAACATTGCACCAGACTGTTGTTTTGTTGGCTGTGATCACACATACACACAGACAGACATTTAAATACACACGTCCCACACTGCACACAAATAGACATTTAAATACACACGCCCCACACCGCACACAAATAGACAGACATTTAAATACACACGCCCCACACCGCACACAAACACATCCCTTTGAGAGTGCTCAGAAACTGTGCAGCACCGTTCACAAATAGACTCACATCAAAATATCCTATGGTCTAATTGCAAACGACACTTTTGGAAATTCCTGTCAAAACTAATGTTCTGATCTGTCACCGATATGCTTTCTTAAATTCTCCCAACACTGGTAATGGGCATTCAACATATCCAATCAGATCAACTATTCTAAACTGTGTCAAAGTCCTACAACTTGCTTCCCTTAATTCTAGGATTTTGAGAGCCTATTTGTAACTTTGGTCGGCAGTGGTGCACGAAGAGAAAAAAAGAGAGCAGAAACAGCCAAAAATATCTGATGTTTGGCTGGTTCGTGGATATGGATATTCATCATGGTATCAAAAAAAGGTCAAAGCAGACGTTAAATTGTGAAGTGCAACTGTTACAAACTCTCTGAAGTGGGGCGGAAAACAAATCGTTTGTAATTACACGCTGTTCGCAATAACCCATACCTACCCAAATACATTGTCTGCTGATGACACTGTCACAAATGCTGCCAGTGCTTGGTAACTGAACATAGTACACAAAGAGTTCACACACTATCTGCATGTGAGTGTATTGCAGAGAGAAACGATCGGCTTCAGTTCACACTGCTCTGAGTTGGGCAACCAAGACAAACAGGAAATATCTACAGCAGTCCACTGTCATTTTGTTGTTGTTGTTATTACTGTCATCAACATCGCTAACAATTCTCATGACCAAGACAATTCTAAATCATGTAATCATTCCTTTCCTACCTGATACAGAATGTCCAGGCATTGGTATTGACAGGACAATTCCTTCCGACACCTAAACACACACACACAACACACATACACACACACACACACAACCATTTAGAGTACAGCAATCCAAGCCAAAATATAAGGAAATTAAAGCATTATAACAATGAACTAATCAGCACACACGGGGGACTTGATATAAAAATAGTTTCAACTCATAATGAAAATACACAACAACTGCAGACATCTATGCAAAGTGAGAAATCAATCAGCACTAACTAAATCACCACACTGGATTCAACAATTTTATTCAAAGCATAATTTTAAAAAATTTTTTTAAAAACTAAATCCTCACCGCACCAGGTAAGTTCTTCAGAACGTTAAATCCTCACAACGCCAGAAAATATGTTCTCCAGAGCATTACTAAATCCTCACCAGAAACATTTTCTACAGAGAATTAAAAAAAAACCCTAACTAAATCCTCACCACACCAGAAAGATTTTCTTCAACGCATAACAAAAAAGTTTTTGTTTTTAATATCTTAAAAATCCTCACCACGCCAGGAAACATTTTCTTCAGAGTATAAAAAAACCAACAACAGGCTAACTAAATCCCCAACATCCAGGAGATTTTCTTACAGCATTAAAAACAAAATCCTCGCCACATCAGTAAAGATTTTCTTCACAGCATTAAAAACAAAATCCTCACCACATCAGTAAAGATTTTCTTCACAGCATTAAAAACAAAATCCTCACCACATCAGTAAAGATTTTCTTCACAGCATTAAAAACAAAATCCTCGCCACATCAGTAAAGATTTTCTTCACAGCATTAAAAACAAAATCCTCGCCACATCAGTAAAGATTTTCTTCACAGCATTAAAAACAAAATCCTCGCCACATCAGTCAAGATTTTCTTCACAGCATTAAAAACAAAATCCTCGCCACATCAGTAAAGATTTTCTTCACAGCATTAAAAACAAAATCCTCGCCACATCAGTAAAGATTTTCTTCAGAGCATTAAAAACAAAATCCTCGCCACATCAGTAAAGATTTTCTTCAGAGCATTAAAAACAAAATCCTCACCACATCAGTAAAGATTTTCTTCACAGCATTAAAAACAAAATCCTCACCACATCAGTAAAGATTTTCTTCAGAGCATTAAAAACAAAATCCTCACCACACCAGGAAATATTTTCTTTGCAGACATTAAAAACAAAACCCTAACAAAATCCTGACTGTAGTAAAAAGGAAATTTTCTATCTAAAATTACGTTTAAATAACATACTTACCGTCACCCAACTAGTGCAGACTCCGGCAGGGGTCTGACATTCCTGTCCTGTGCAAACTACTATCCGCCTATGCGGAGAAAATGAGAGAACTACGGCCGATAACCTCCCGGAAGTAGGTAACGTCCCCTTTGTCCCCCTGGTTATCGTTTTCTATCTAAAATTATGTTTAAGAAACATACTTACCGTGACCCAACTAGTGCAGACTCCGGCAGGGGTCTGACATTCCTGTCCTGTGCGAACTACTACCCGCCTATGCGTAGAAAACGAAAGTAGCTACGGCCGATAACCTCCCGGAAGTAGGTAACCTCCCCTTTGCCACAACAACGAAAAGTGCTCACCACGCCAGGGAAGATTTTCTTCAGAGCCTCAGCAGCTGCCTGTGCCTTGGGCTTCCCTCCGTCCAGACAGTCGTCAAAGGTGAAGAGAGACTGCCGCACGGGGTTGGAGTACGACACAGTCGAGTTGTCCAAGAACGTGATGTGGCGCACACCCCAACTCTGAAGGTCACACACAATGAAAACAATCACCCTGGGGATAATTCTTTGGAAAGCTCGAGTTTATGTGTGTGTGGGGGGGGGTGTGGAGGGTGGAGGAGCATGTGTGCATATGTACATGTGTGTGTGTATGTATGTGTAACTTTGTGTGTGTGTGTTCGTGTATGTGTGAGTGTGTGTGTGTGTGTGTGTGTTTGTGTGTGTTCGTGTGTGTATCTGTGTTTGTGTGTGTCTGTGTATGTGATTGTGTGTATGTGTTCATCTGTGTGTGTGTGTGTGCATGAGATGGGGCACATGTGTGTGTGTGTGTGTGTGTGTGTGTGTGTGTGTGTGTGTGTGTGCGAGTCTGAGTGTGTGTGCGCATCAGATGGGGCACAGTGTGTGTGTGTGTGTGTGTGTGTGTGTGTGAGAGAGAGAGACTGAGTGTATGTGACAGTGTGTGTGCGTGTGTGTGTTTGGGACACATCCGATTCGATCAGGACAGCCAAGTTTGCGTAAATGTGTGAGTGTGAGTGGGTGTGAATGTGAGTGTGTATTTGTGGGTGTGTGTGTGTATTTGTGAGTGTATGAGTGTGTGCATATATGTGTGAGTGTGGAGAGGGTATGCATATAAACGGGTGCGTGTATTTGTGTGTGTGCATACACCTGTGAGTGTGAGTGAGTGTGTGTGAGCCCCTACCGCTCCCCTCCCCCACCCCTCCCCCCTACAGACCAGCAGGTTGCGAGCCACGTTGCAGCCCAGGGTACCGGCGCCCAGCAGCAGACACCTGGTGGCCGCGATCCTGTCCAGGCACAGGTCCGGCAACAGGCGCCATCGCATCAGCTTCAGGTTCAAATCCACCGCCGACTCTGCCAGCCTGGGGAACACATACACACACACACACACACACATGTACACACACACACGCACACACACACACACGCACATACACATACACACACACACACACACACCACCATGAGGTTCATCACAGATCGGTGAAACAGAATCATCAAAGAGTGGAAGGGAAAAAAGTGTAGCAAAAAAAAAAAAAAAAACCAAACAAAAACAGTGAAAGAGAAATGGAAATGACAGAAGAGAGATAAAGAGAGCGATGGGACGGAAGGGGGGGTTTCAGCTCAGTTCACTTATTCAAGGAGGCATCACTGCATTTGGACAAATCCATATACGCTACACCACATCTGGGGGACCAAATGAGACTGGACACATACAGACAAGGCTGGCATGATCTCATCTTGACAGGACAGTCAAAGAAAAAAATAACAGCTGAGTATGCACAGACACAGTCCACAAGTTCAGAACAAATATTTATTTTCAAATATCAAAATCATTGCACGCACACTTATTGAGATTTGCAGGTGCTGTCCACAAGCACTGTCTTTATCATCATCATCATCTTCGTTCATGGACTACAACTCTCACATTCACTCTTATGTACACGAGTAGGCTTTACATGTATGACTGTTTTTTACCCCACCATGTATGCAGCCATACTCCATTTTCAGAGGTGTGCATGCTGGGTATGTTCTTGTTTCCATAACCCACCAAACACTGACATGGATTAAAGGATCTTTAACGAGCGTATCTGATCTTCTGCTTGTGTGTACACACATGAAGGGGGTTCAGGCACTAGCAAGTCTGCACATATGTTGACCTGGGAGAACAGAAAATCTCCACCCTTCACCCACCAGGCACCATTACCAAGACTCAAACCCGGGACCCTCTGTTGAAAGTCCAAAGCTTTAACCACTCGGCTATTGCACCTGTTAAAGTCTTTATAAAGCTAAGGGTTAGGATTTTGTATGAACAACTCTGATTCGATTTCTCTATTTCTTGCTGTTGCTGAGAAAACGTCAGTGTTAAAAATTTACAATGGATACCCCCACCCACACAGATAGACAGCGACAACAGGGTTCATATACTCTTACTGTGTGACACACACGAGTGTCACAAAATGAACAAATACCTTGTAGGATCCATGGAGGCACTGAGATCCACCATGCGTGCTCCCATCTTCTGTCTTTCATTTCGTTCCCAGCCCAACACCTTCGGGGTTTCTGCACACGCACGCACGCACGCACGCACGCACGCACGCATATGCGCACACACACACACACACATATACACATACACGCACGCACACACACACACACAGACACACACACACACAAACATGACAGACACACAGACACACACACACAAAGAGTGGTAATGGTAGTGGAATGAAAGAACTGTATCACAGAACTGATCATTTGTTTTTAACACACACACACAATCCAAAACGATGCAAATGAACAGAAACGATAAAACATCTCTGGTGCTCACGAGCACACACTACACACTCCAGCTATGCAACAAATACCGCATCGGACTATTTTCACCTGTCAGACTTATCACCAATATTCTGAGTGAGATTCACAAACCTACAACCCATTAAAGCATTCTTGCCAAACGACCACCAACTGTGAACTAACAGAAATCACAGTAACACGACACTAATCTCTGAGTAATACTCTGCTTCGAAACAAAACCTCCAAACCTGGCACAAACATTTTTAGGAGCTTTCTTGCACGTAAAGCCACAAACCTCACCTGCTGCCACAATTTAGTTAACTTATTCTCTAGACGAAAAGATCTCAAACAAATTGAAAGAAAGCAAACCTCCTCCTCCTCTTCTTCGTTCGTGGGCTGCAACCCCCACGTTCACTCGTATGCACACGAATGGGCTTTTACGTGTATGACCGTTTTTACCCCGCCATGTAGGCAGCCATACTCCGCTTTCGGGGGTGTGTGTGCTGGGTATGTTCTTGTTTCCATAACCCACCGAACGCTTACATGGATTACAGGATCTTTAACGTGCGTATTTGATCTTCTGCTTGCATATACACACGAAGGGGGTTCAGGCACTAGCAGGTCTGCACATGTGTTGACCTGGGAGATCGTAAAAATCTCCACCCTTTACCCATCAAGCGCCGTCACCGTGATTCGAACCCGGGACCCTCAGATTGAAAGTCCAACGCTTTAACCACTCGGCTACTGCGCCCGCCGAAAGCACACCGATCATTCCCACTCCTCGCTGGGAAAGAAAAAGAAAAAAAAAGAATTTTCCACACAGAAAATGCCCATTAAAAACGCAATAACAAATCATCAACACCACACAACGTCCAAACACTCACCCTCAACATCAGCCAGCGAGGAAAGCTTCACAGAGAGAACCAAGCTGTGGGTCACCTCCCTTTGACCTTGGCGACTGCGATCACGTAGACACATCACTTCCAGGTCTGCCAGTTGGGAGCCACTGGACAGTCAGGGGTAAACACACTGGTTGACAACTACACTTCACACAATGTGCAAGACCTACTGGAATAAATGTAGCATAAAAGACAGCGATCACAATGTATGATTCTTCTCTTTTGTATTACATGCATTAATGTGAAAATAGTTTGTTTAGCTTTCATAAAGCAGTGACATGCATGTATCATGTTAATTAAATGTGCATATAATGTTCACTTTCCACCCAACCCTCTCCGTTCTTCACGTACCTTCTCGAAATTACATGACATGAAAAAAATACACCTAACTGATTTGTGTTTGCATTATTGTTTTACTCCTTTTTGTCACAACAGATTTCTGAGTAAGAAATTCAGGCTGCTCTCCTGAGGGACAGCGTGTCGCTACACTGACAGCGCGCCTCCCCTTTTTGGTGGATTTTTTCTGCCTGAAATTTTTTTTCTTTTCCTATCAAAGTGGGTTTTTCTACAGAATTTTGCTAGGGACAACCCTTTTGTTGCAGTGGGTTCTCTTACGTGCTCTAAATGCATACTGCACACTGGACCTCTGTTTATTGTCATCCGAATGACAAGATCCAGACCCACTACTCAAGGTCTAATGGAGGGGGAGAAAATACTGGCAACTGCAGGTGTGATTCGAACCAGTGCGCTCAGATTCTCTCGCTTCCTAGGCAGACGCATTACCTCTAGGCCAACATTCCACATTAGTTTTCTGATCAAAACATCAGACAGCAAGCACACACATGCATAATTCTCTCCTCTCTCATCACATTTCATAAACATACACAGTTCATTCATTCATTCACACACACGCCCTATCTCACAGACAAGTTTACATACAATTCCAATACAAGAAGACAGCACAGGCAAATGCACTCATGCACGAGTGCGCACGCACACACACACACTCACTCTCTCTCTCACACAGGTTTACATACAGTTCCCACACAAAAAGACAGCACAAGCAAACACACTCATGCACGAGAACATACATGCGCACACAAACTCCCTCTCTCGCACACAAGTTTACATAGAATTCTCATATGCACAGCACGTGGAAACACACTCATGCACAAGCGCACTCACCCACACACTCACCAGTGGAAAGCCAGTAGGCTGATAAAATTCCTCAGGGGCCACCCAGGATTACTGTCAAGAGTGGATGGGTCACAGAACCCAGCAAGCACCTGCACAGGTCACACTGATCTAATGTCATCTGAGACTATGCTCTGTGTCCACGTGTGTCCATGACCAACATGTGTATGTCAGTGTATGTGAGGGCAGATCGAGGATTGAATGGGCTGTGTGTGTGTGTGTGTGTGTGTGTGTATGTGTGTGTGTGTGTGTGTGTGTGTGTGTGTGTGTGTGTGTGTGTCTGTGTGTGTGTGTCTGTGTGTGTGTCTGTGTGTGTCTATGTGTGTGTGTGTGTGTGTGTGTGTGTGTGTGTGTGTGTGTGTGTGTGTGTGTGTCTGTGTGTGTGTGTCTGTGTGTGTCTGTGTGTGTCTGTGTGCATGTGTCTGTGCATGTGTGTTTGATGTGCGTAAATCAGTTACAATTTTATAAATAATAAAGATTGAATCAAATCATATGATTTAGACCAATAACAATAGACCAAAGGCCTCCTGGATATCAGAAGATCAAGTCAAAACTTGTGCTTGTTTAGATGTCTCTATGTCTAACAAATATGTCAAGGGCATTTGTGCAGACAATGACCTTCAGATGAATTGTGACCTGTCTTTTTAAGCTGAAATTGTCACTGAAGTAACATCTTTCATCTCTAATTTGTGTAATACTCTAAAATCAGCTTTCAGCAAAATTGCTTAAAAAAAAAAAACAAAAAAAACACAACAGAAAGCACATGAACACGGACTACCCCAAACTGACCAACAACATAACTGATCTACCTCTATCGTATTTAAATAATTAAAAACCCCTGTCAGTACCGAGCATCAACAACCCTACAATACAAATATTCTATCAAAACCGAATGAGAACATCACTACTCGTGGATGAATTGACTGGAAACAACCCAACCCAAACTGAATCAAACCCCAACCCAACCATCACAATCCCCGTTCGCTCAAAGAGAACCTGTACCTTTTTCTTGTCAGCCAGGGCCTGTGTGATGGCGCTGACAGGCTGCACAGTGACGCTGTCTCCCTCCTCCACCAGAATGAAGTAGTTCTCAAACCCCTCCCCCTGTCGCTGGAACTGGTCGTATGACTCCAACAGACTGCCCACCTGTGCCACACACGCTGCTCTCTCTCAGGTGAATTATTACCACACAGGCTCTCAGGTACAGGTGAAGATGTGGGTATAATCTCTCTCTCATGTGGTGTGGTGTGGTATGATGGGGTGTGGTGTGTGTGGTGTGGTTGATATGGTGTGGTGAGTGAGCACAAGTGAGCCGCCATTATTTTTTTTTTTTTTTTGGGGGGGATGTGATTTCTGGATGCGGAGTGGCTGATGATTGAATGTCATTTAAAGGCCACCCTTGCACATACCAAATTCTTATATTGGACACCAGTAAAAAGTCTAAAATGTCTTGGTGTGGTGTGTTGTATTGTAGTGTGTTGTTGTTTTGTGGGTGTGTGTGTGTGTGTGTGTGTGTGTGTGTGTGTGTATGTGTGTACATGTGTGTGTGCACATGTGTGCAAGTGCATGTGTGTGTGTGTGTGTGTTGAGGAGTACATATCAGTCAACATGCCTGCATGCTTTGACACCTCTTTGAAACAAAGTCCACTGCTGCTGCTGCTGGTCTTAAATGTGTTACACCACAACCTGTAAAATGTGTTAACCACAACAATCCTGCTGCCTACTGACCACAGCAATAGGTATTTGCTGAGTCAACCTTCAGCATCTTGTTTTCATCACAGAACTGAAAATGCAGTGCACAAATGTTATCACATTGACGCATGACATTTTCATAAGATAAAGCCCTTAAAGCAGAATGAAAACTGGTAAGAATGATATCACATCTGCTCAAGGCAAGTCTTTATGACTGACTTATCAAGTTAAAGGAATACAAAATACTACTGGAATGAGCAGAACAAAACGGAACTGCTGCAGAACATCTTTTCCTTCAAAAATGTTTTGTTGTTAACTGTACTTTAACCAGATCCGTAATAAGAATTCTAATTTCTGTTCTCTTTCACTATAGTCACTTTCGTGTGCACATGCGTGTCTGTGAGTGTGCGTGTGTGCACTTGTTTACAAATGGCAGGAGAGTAGTGACAGTGCAGTATGTGTAGATCTATAAGCTGTTAAGCCCCAAACCACGCACTACCATTTACCAAACATATCAGTCTGTATCTCATGACTTACCTGCTGAGAATTGAACCTCTGATCCAGTGTCACAGGCGGGGAGTTCAAGTGGACTGTTTCTGGAGCCACCAGGCAGGGACTGGCAAACCAGTAGAAAAACTGGTAATTCTTCAGGTTCTGAAAGGCAGGTAGACAAGCCTTCAGTTCAGTACAGTTTTCATCACCAGATGTTCTGCACAAAGTTCAGTGTTCAGTTCAGTATGCAGCTGTTAAGTATTCTCAGTTCATCCAGTGATCACAAGAGTAACTTTTCCTGTTTCTGCATACCATCAAGGTCAATCACTTTCCTTTCAAGTTTGACAAAAAGGAGGAGTTTGTATTATACTCCATGTTTGGTGATACATATACTTACCATGTCAAACTGATGCAAACTAGGCCTATCGGTTTGCTCTGCTTGGCCAAATTTTGTGCGGCTAACAGTGAAAAGACGCCCCTTCTTGCCCGGTCCGCTCTTAGCCAATCAAACGCCTCTAAAAGCTATAAGCGCTGAATCATTTCACAAAACTGTCTTTTTATATATCATTATCAACATTAGCCAGATTGTGTCCTGTGGTTGTTAACATCAGCCATGGTGTCCTGTGGTTGTCAACATTAGCCAGGTGGTAACATTAGCCAGGTGGTGTCCTGTGGTTGTTAACATTAGCCAGGTGGTGTCCTGTGGCTGTTAACATTAGCCAGGTGGTGTCCTGTGGCTGTTAACATTAGCCAGGTGGTGTGCTGTGGCCATGCAGGATGACGTGTGGGTGACCATCTCTACACTGGACACACCTGAAGGGGGTGTCTGTCCGTACACATCCCCCTCCTCCTCTCCCATGGAATTTCATTCATCCTCAATTTTTTCCATGCAAGTGCCATGGCAGAGCTGGTTAGGGCCTGCAATGTGTTGTCTCCTTGGGAAAGGTGTCAACAGGTACCCGGCTTCAGCTGGGGAAGGTTAAAATAGTGGGAAGGTTAAAAGAGCAGAAAGTGACGATCAGGACTCACCTCCCCATGCTGAGCCTTACACACTGGATGTGATTTCACTGTCCCCATGGTCAGGGAGGGGCTATGGGGATTTTAACAAGAACCATCTTTTCCCAACACCACATCCTGGTCTCTTTCTAGATCCATCCTTAATCAACTTGTCTTTTCATGACTGTCATCCGTTTTCCTCCAAAGTCCTATGTCCACCTGTGCTTCTTGGCCAAGACACAAACGTAAAAGAAAAAAGCACAAGACAGGACTATTGCGTACATATACATACAAAAATCACATATAGATATATCTTCAAATTATTCATTAATATTTAATTCCTGAATATAATTGTGTCAAACTGTTGCACTATGTCCAGAACTAATAAGCATTTCAATGCTAAAACTAAGAGACTGTCCAAAAGTTCACTCACTGCGTATGTCAGCAGCAGAAATCTGGACAGCAAGTTTGGGTTTTTCAAAGCAGCACCACTTTTAATGTCATTCCAGATCTGTTACACAGGAAAAACTGAGATAATCAGTTTGCACACAATGCACAGCATTCCTACAAAATTAAGACATATAAGTAAACACATGTAATCAGAATGACCTAACCTTTACACAGTACAAACTGACTACAGCAAATATATGATAAAGCAATGTAAACAAGTTATGCCTCTCTCTCTCACACACACACACACACACGCACACGCACGCACGCACGCACGCATGCACACACACACACAAACACACGCACACGCACGCACACACACACACGCATGCACGCACGCACGCGCACACATGCACCCACGCACACACAGACACACACACACGCATCATGTACAAGCATCACAGATTGAGCTCTCATTCTCTTGCCTGAATAGCCAGAATTTGTGTGTTCATGTAAACATATATGTACATGAGCATCAACCTGCATGAGACAAAACCAGGCAGAAATGAAGGGGTAAAAAAATTCAAAAAATAAAAAAGGGGAGATAACCACCTGTGCTCCCACAGAGGTGATGAGCTGTTTCTTGTCACAGTCTTTGAAGGCCTCCACAGTGTTGACGTTGCGCAGCGTTCCCACAGACAGCAGGCTGCGAGGAGGAACCTTGGCCTTCCTGCCACACATCATCAAATCATCATGCTTATAGTTGCACTGTTATAGCACAGCCAGTGACAAAGAGACCGTTTCAGGGCTGATCACAAGTCACTGCTTTATGCCAGTCAAAGGGAACACAAAATAATGTTCAAAGGTTGATTTAAACAATGTTATACAAACCAATTCACTCACATCTCACTCAATCCAAGTAAAACGAAAACCTAAACATAAAAAAAATATTGAAACAGCAAAGAGATCACATCAACAAATGTCTCAGACCCGTAAAATTCAAATCTGAATAAAGAGACTCTGAAGAGAAGTGACATTTAATTATCAATAATATCATCAACCAGGTACACAAAATGACAAAAACTCTGGACTTTCAATCTCAGTCCTGTGTTGCTGGTGAGTTAAGGGTGGAGGATTTTCTGTCTCTCACGTCAATAGATGTGCAGGCCTGCTTGTGCCTGACCCCTCTTCCAGTGTATATATACACATGCTGAAGATCAAGTGCGCATGTCAAAGATCCCATAATCAAAGTCAGCATTTGGTGGGGTGTGGAAAAAAAACATACCAAGCATGCACATCCCAGAAAACAGAGTGTGCCTCCCAATACAGCCAAGTAAAAAAAAACACCATACATGTTATAGTACACTCCTACACATGAAGTAACAAGGAAACTGCAACCACAAATATCAAAGAATGATGATCCTGAATTTGTTTCCTCCTCAGAGTACAAGGTTCTTCACTTCACAAGCAGCATTACATTTTTTTCTATCTTGTCTATCTAGTATCTTTGACTGAAGATTATGAGACAAGATTGCTCAAGCAATTGAACAAGTAATGAATAAGCTCTAAAAAGTTGTGTGTGTGTGTGTGTGTGTGTGTGTGTGTGTGTGTGTGTGTGTGTGTGTGTGTGTGTGTGTGTGTGTCAGAAAGACAGAGAGAGAGAGACAGAGACAGAAGAGAGAAAGACTGGAAGAAAGACACTGAGTGGCTGGCCATAATTATGCACACACACGACCAAAAAAACCCAACTCACACATCAAAAGCAGCATAGTCCAGCGTCAAATGAGGTGCCAGTCCAGGAAGATCACCTGTACAGTCAACAGGAAAAGAAAATCAGAAGTTTGTTTCCCTTGGTTTCTGTTCACACACACACACACACACACACTCGCACACAGTTCTCTCTCTCTTGAACTGTAGAACAAGAAAGTGAAGTCCACTGAAAAGCAGAACAGGAATAAGTGAGGAGACTGTGAAGGTGAGAGAAGTTATGGATGTCATCAAGGGGGAAATAACTTGAATGAGGATGAACAATCAGTGTGAAGAGATTGGTGGTCAATGTTACAGTTTTTTTTGCTTTTTTTTAACATCTGTCAACAACCGTGTTAAGGCTTGCAGATGGACAGAGTGCAGTGACAGCAACAAAGTGTCAGACAAAACAGGTGTCTGAGACAGTGAAAGATATGCCAGATCAGCCAAACAACATGAACAAAGAAACTGATCCATCTGAACTTCAAGCCTTGACAATCTACAATTCTTCGGCATTCCAGAAGCTGACCACAAAGATTACATGAAGGTGCAAGTAGAAAAGTATAGTTAATACACCCATTTTGTCTATTGAATCTCAAAAAAAAAAAAAAAAAAAAAAAAGAGGTAGGTTAGGAAATCATATAGTATGATATGTCACAATTTAGTTCCGTGTTTTACTGAATTTTAAGATTAATCAGATTGAAAAAAATCTACAGTCTGTTACTCCTTGGAAGTTGGCGGACTTGAAATGTGTGATGTTTTTACTTTTTTTTGTTAGTGATTAAGATCAGCTGGCTTAGAAGACTAGACAGACTGCAGCACAACTCAGGTAATTTTGAACCTCTCTCCAACCTCTTTAAGGTGAGTCAAGTAAAGAATATGCTAGTAACATAAAGCTGAGTTCATCTTTTTTTTTTCTTTTTTTTTTGCATGATGTGGCCAAGCATTATAGAAATATCAAAAAAGCTTTGGAACAGATGAGATATGTTGTGGACAGAGTATCACTTCCTTGCTGAACCTGTACACTTTATATCAATATAACAATTGACAAACAAGTGGGGTTTTTTATGAAAGAATGGGTGGATGCAAATATTTAAGGTATGATTAAGTAAATGATAATGCTGAATTCTTTTATCAGGAATTCAATGGAAAGGAAATTTCAGTCAGAGAAACCAATTTTTTCACTTTACGAAGGAATTATCAAGGCCCTAAAGCAGCTTAAAATCAGGTTCCTTGCTGCTAGTGAAAAGGTCCCAGACAGTCATGTGTGGTCCTGTCCTGTATTCATAAAGGAAATGAGGCAGTTAATTCAATGCTTGGGGGAAAGGTGACACTGCCAACAGCTACTGTATAATTGAATGACGCCTATGGTTTCCCAGGTCAACATATGTGCAGACCTGCTAGTGCCTGAATCGCCTTTGTGTGTATACGCACGCAGATCAAATATGCACGTTAAAGATCCTGTAACCCATGTCAGCGTTCGGTGGGTTATTGAGACCCGAAAATACCCAACATGCATGAACCACGACCATCGGCAAGTCGATGTTGGTCATGTAACGGAAAGAAGAAGATGGTGGTCTTAAATAGAAAAAAAAATTTTTTTCTTACCTTTTATAATGCTGACTACATAGTAATCAAGGCATGGTTTTCTAGTTATTCATTCATTCATTTTCATTTCACTTTCTTATCTGTTAACGAAATATGAATGAGCCGTAATCAAATTTTTTAACTGAAACTGACGGCGCAATGTCAGAGAGGGGAGAGGTGACAAGCGGCATCCCACAAGGCAGCGTCATCGGTCCAGTTCTGTTCTTGCTGTACATAAATGATCTGCCCCGACATGTCCAGAGCCATATCAAGTTATTCGCCGATGACATGAAGGTTTTTGCAAGAAACGACGATGATACCGCCACGGCAACACTGCAAGATGATCTGGATCGACTTCATGAGTGGTCAACAGAATGGCAAATGCGGTTTCATCCTGAGAAATGCTCAGTCATGAAAATAGGGAACCCAAAGACAGACAGAAAATACCACATGAAAGGCCATAATGGACAAGGGGAACTGATAGTTGTGGAACTTGCAGAAAGTGAGGTAGAGAAGGACCTTGGCATCCTGATTGACAAAAGGCTGACCTTCAAGAACCACATCAACCAAACGACTGCAAAAGCAAACAGATTTCTTGGAGTCATCCGAAGATCTTTCGACTTTCTCACCCCCGCAGTCTTCATCCAGCTATACAAGTCTCTAGTTCGCCCGATTCTTCAGTATGGACACACAGCATGGCAACCTCGACACAAGACACTGTGCTGCAAACTAGAGGACGTACAGAGGCGTTCCACCAAGCTCATTGCATCACTGAAGGACAAGCCGTATCCAGAGCGCCTTGCTGCACTGAACCTGCCCAGTCTTGAGCACCGCCGCCTCAGGGGGGATATGATCGACATGTACAAATACACGCATGACCTGTACAGTTACTATCAAGCAGAGATACATGAGGGCACAGCCTGAAGTTGGACAAATCACACTGCAGACTCAACATCAGAAGCAGTTTCTTTGTTCAGCGCGTAACCGCCACCTGGAACAGCCTGCCAGACAGTGTGGTCACAGCTCCATCTGTCAGTGCTTTCAATAACAGGCTCGACGCACACTGGAAGGAGCTACCTGCAAAATTTGACCCAGATTGCTATTATTAGTCGCTGTCGACATCTTGCACCACGTATGCATTTTCAGTTGTATTAGTGAGAAGACCTGCTCCAAAGAGCTTCAACACGGACACAAACCAGTAACCAGTAAGTATATTGAAATGAAGTTTTTTGTCTTTTGTCTGGAGCAACTGCATGCTACGTGTCTTCCGTTAAAGGTCACCAATAATTCACCAAACAGATTCAAGTATTCCTGAGATGCTGCGTCTATTCAGTCACCGAAACTTTCAAAAATGACGACACCGGTTACAGTACTCTGCTACTCACCATTCGAGTAAAACCCTTTCACTGGTTTCGGTTCCTCGTCCAACCCATAAACGTTCAGCTTATTTTCTGACAGTTTGTGCCAGAAGCCAGGCTCAATCATGCTTGAGAATGGAACATACTGCAATACTGAAGCCATCACAAAAATTAATATCTGCTGTCATATATTGTTTTATAACAAAGCAACCTCAGGCCTCTTCTCACAATTTTTTTTTCTCTCACGTCCAAAAGGCACGAGATATTCGGGGCGTCTGTTGTGATTGATCACGTGGAATTGCACTGCCTTTTGTATCACAGCAACTGATTGGTCATTTGATTTGGGTTGAACTGACCACTGTTTTGATTGGGAAAAGGAATCGGAAGTGCAATGGCTGACTTCTCAGCGCGTTGGATGAACGTCACAAGAAGCAACATAAACAAGGGATGTAATAAATGAGACTGAAAGTACTGCAGGAAGGAAAACATCTCTCAGTTGATTTGGATAGTATCGATTGCCGCATTTCAGTACGATGGCAGCATGTGCTCTGAGTAGTTATAGAATTTCATAAATTTGAGTCTCTTTTTAAAATCAAAATGTGCGAGGGATTGTTTACATTTTGTGCAATGTTGATCTGGTTTTTCACAGCTACACAGGCTACGCAAGTGGATCAAAATACTTATGAAGATGGTAGGAAACAGTTCGAACTGATACAACACCAGTCAGAACTGCCACACTACGGACAGTGCTGGAAAGATGCCGTGATACTAATGCAGAGTGGATGTAAAAGATTAACCGACAACGTTCAAGGCCGCCTGGCTCTCGCTTACCTCAACTGTTTCCTTGATCTGCAAGGCAGGCGAAAATATGAATGCGACCAAGATGACACCTTAGAGACGTGCACCAAAACCTTGGAAGACGCTGATCGAGCCTCATTCACAACTTTCTTTACCCACACCCAAAACATTTGCTATTTCCTGCGAGCTCAGGTATGGAATGAAATGACTGAGAAGACTATTTCTGTGCTCGCTGAAAGTTCATCCCATGTGGCAGCACAACTGCAGAAGTCTTCCCATCTTCAGACTAAAATAATGGAGCAACAGAATGACAGCCTGCAAAATCAAAAAATCCTTATTGAAAATGCTGCAAATCTCACAAACACATTGTCCAGCTCATCCACTGAAATAAATCGCCTGTTTCAGTCTTTCAAAGAAACTACACAAGAGCAACGTCTGTTGATCACAGATGTCTTTGACCAGCTGGCAAGTTTGAAACAAACTGTCCTGGGAGAATTTTCTGGTTTCTATTCCATTCTGTACTATTTTTTCTCAGTTCTTGTTTCTTACTTACTGACTTCCACAACACGTACTGGTGGGGCAAGATTCTGGCTCTTCAGTATTGTGACAGTCAGCATTTTCTGTGAATATTTCATCACCTCATGGTCCCCTTACTTCCTTGAATGGACCTCATTGCAGCTTCAGGATCATGATGTAAGTAATAACCAAATTAGAGATCTAGCACTTAAAAGTTAAATAGTAGTTAAGTATTTATCTTCTGAATCTGAAATTGCTGTTTATGTAAAAGTGTACTTGTATAATGTATACTATAAAACTATAACATGTATGATGTATCTGTGAGGGTAAGCATGTATACTCAAGTGTGCTTGGATATATGCTTGAGTGAGTGTACCATGTGTAACTGTAAGAGTGAAAAGTATACAAGACACTGAATACAGTGAAATTTACAGAGTGAGTGAGTGACACATCTACTCTATGGGTGCAATAGCCAAGTGGTTAAAGTGTTGGAGCAGGCACATTAACAGAATGTGGAACCTGTCCTCTTGCTTTGGGTAATTATAGTCAACAATCCCAACTAGAGCAGACATACTTTCCAGTACTCAGGTTTGATGCAAGTCACATTTTGTCACATTTGCACAAATATTTATATCCTACTCCTAGTTTGATTCTTGCTCTTTATCATTACCACTATAGAGTACCACTGGGTATTATTACTTCTGCTCAGCCATGGAATACTCTTTTGAAGTTGGCTGGCCTGTTTTTAACATGGGTTTACTGCTTCTGTGTTGCTGTTGCTGTTGCTACTGCTTCTGAAATGAATCACTTTACTAATGCATTCCCATGTTTCTGTTGGGCAGGACTGGATGTACTGGATCCGGAACAGTTGTCGGAAGCTGTTTGCTGTGACAGGTCTCATTGTGCTGGCGGTGTTTGCCTACACCTACCACGACATCAACGCCGCCAATAACCAGTTGCTGGTGGAGATCAGGAAACAGAATTCAGACCTCAAACGTCTGCTGCATGGTGAGGCTGACTGGCCATTCAGTCACAACAGCAAAAGAAGATTTATAAAAGATGTTGAAAAGGGTTTCCTTGCCAGATTAAACGTTGCTTTTGTTGATTATCCAGATTATAGAGCAGTAATCTGCTATTTAGATAAAAGTCAGAACAAGGAACTATATATAGTCAGATGCACATACGCACACATGCACCACACACACATACACACAACACACACATGCATGCACACAGGACAACACCCACACATAAAAAAAAAAACCCAAAAAAACCACCATACACACATACTGTGATGCACACCAACGCTTAAGCATGTCGGACACTGAGACAATATACATGTAGTAGATCAGTGTGATGATTAACATTACAGACTTATTTTCTTAACCAAATATGAATATTGCAAATCAGTGCTGTGTCTTGATTTTTATCATGGACATAAATGACTAATGTAATTATTTTAGGTAAAAGAAGAGTGTGTTCAGATGATATTGATGTAACCCCATGTATTATGTCATGAAGTCTTCAAATTAGGTTCCCATTTTGTAACAGATAGGAAACATGTATAAGAACAAATGTTACTCTGCTTCCTTGACTTGAATCATATTTTATTTGAAGTGAAAATTCATTTTTGTTTGTTACCATAGGTTCTCAGCTGATGTCTGTGGAAGCACAACCAAATGGGTTTGCAGGTAAGCAGTGTGAAGCTTTTCTGTCAGTTTTAATTTTGTGTGTGTATGCAAACACAGTTTTTGTAAATATGAAATATGTCTGTGCATTATTGTTAATGAATGTTATTTCTGAATACGTAATGATGATGTGGAAGAATTTATTTAGAAAATCCAGTCCTAAAACTTTTATTTCTTTTGCGTGGCCACTCACTTGGCACACAAATCAACTGATCTGGATATAGTTTGTTGAATTTATAATTCATTGCAAAAGCCCAGTTTATTTCATAATGCAAATTTAGAAAAAGTTTCTCCACACATGGCTTGGTCCCATATAGTTGAAATCTCAGCATGTAACTACCCTAAGTGTTTTCCAAGACTGCATTTTTGCCGTGTAATGGTTTAGTGCATGCATTTTTTGGTCATTGTAACATAAAATAATGTAATCCCATGTCATGTCTTGCATACATACTTAGGTACATGCGTATGGATGGATGTAGAATTAGGTGTATGAGCTGATTATGAACGACATGTGTACTGTTCAATTTTATAGAATTGAAAATGAATGTAAAAAGATAAATAAATAAAAAGGAAAGTTATTAAGAGTGTATAGAAGATGTAGCAGTGAGACAGGAAATAAACAAACAAAAACTTTAAAAACAGAAACAAGATATTAACACACAGAAAATACATCATTCAGGAAACAAAGAAACAAAAATTTGAAAAAGAAGACAGAAACGAGATATTAACACGTCGAAAATACATTGTTCACACAGGAGGTGACAGAAGCATGGCTTTAGAGTGCAGCACCAGTCACTCTGATACTGAAACCTCCGACTCTGACGCAGAGGACTCCAGCTCCGACAGAACATACATCCTACAAGAAACAGGATCCAGCCTGGCCGACACAGACAGCTACTTCACCGCTGACACCATACACGGCAGCAGCGCTAGCGCCTTGACGAAAGCGTCATTGATGGAAGAACTTCGGGACCTTCGAAGCACGACGCCACTGAAGGAAATGAGGGGACAGATGGAGCGGTGGATAACGACAGGGGGGTACTCCCAGCTATCATCAAACGGGGCTGTCCCTGCTATGAGCAGTTCGTCTGATATGGTGAGTAACTTAAATTTGGTGGAAAACGATTGTCTTCTAACAAATTCAAGTTGTTTGAGAAGTTTATTAAAGTAATGGTCGTCTATGATCTCACGAAGCTAAAGTAATAAAGCTAAAGCAATGGTAGTGCTAGTACTGTTGAGGTAGTTGACTGCATTTATTCTTTGTTTGTGTGTATGGTTACTACATTTGTCTTCCAATGAATTAAAGTTGTACAAGAACTATAATAATGGTAGTGCTCTTATTGTTGTTGTAGTTGACTTTGTGCGAACAAGACTTAGACTTAATAGACATGAAAACATTAACATGTAGAGGCGTGGCTAATTGTATCATACCATACATTTTGTCATTGTGCACAAGTGTTAGATTGTGGTAAATCTGAAAAGTTTCTGGTTTGTGCTTTAGTCTAAATGCATTAGTACAGAGAGGAGCGGCCTGCCCAGCATCAAAAGCCTGCTGATCCAGTGCCAGCTACGCTGGACGGGACACGTTGTCCGCGTAACAGACAGCAGGATCTCGAAGATGCTCTTGTATGGCCAGCTGAAGGAAGGCCATCGCGAACTTGGAAGACCCTGCAAGCGCTTCAAGGACACCTTGAAGACAAACCTCAAAGCTTGTGACATAGACATCGCTTCCTGGGAAACTGATGCCCTTGACCGCTCTCGCTGGAGGATGCTGTGCTCTAGTGGCGTAAAGATGTTTGAAAACAAGAGAACACTGGCCATTAAGGAGAAGCGTGAGCGAAGGAAGCAGGGCTCAACTTCCAGAGATGTTTTCCCTTGCAGCACCTGTGGGAAGTGCTGTGCATCCAGAATCGGCCTCTTTTCCCATATGAGGACACACACCGACAGATAAGCCTGCCTGCCTACTCATCTGTCGTACTGACGGGAGACTCCATCCATTAGTACAGTTCTTTGTTTTGTACATTTTGATTTTGATGTTCCTTCATTTGTTTTTATTACAAAAGGTGGATTGGCTTCATTTGTTGTGTTTTTTGTAAGTACCGGTGTGCTTTAAACAGTGTGATGTTTTTAGTGTTCTCTTCCAGTGTTGGTACTTTGGATTCATCTCTCCCTTATGTACCTCATGTCACACAGGATGATGAATTCACCAGATTTTTTTTTTTCAAAATCAAATTGAGATAACCTCCCACATTAAGTCTCCTTGAGAACTCATCTCTCCATTATTCATGAAAATAAAAGGAAAAGAAAGGTGGTTAAATTGTAAAGCTAATATTTCCTACTTCACAAAACAAAACATCGCCACCAAATACATTTTATGAAAGCATGCAGCATGATTTACTTTTTGACATGACTATTTTTGTTTGTAAGATGTGTGTAAAAAGAAATTGCATTTGTACGTGTTGTTTCAATGCCTCCAGGGGTCACATGAAATAAATTTCTTGCAATTACCTTGCCTTGCTAGTTGATTAATCTTCTCTAAAAGGGTGCATAATATACGCATTATTTCAGTGCCTCCAAGAGGCACTTGAAACAAACTTCTTGCCATTCCTTGCCTCGATATTTTAATCTTCTCTCCCTCACAGAACAGGAAACCCTTGGGATCACCCTACAGCCTACGGCCCCGCAGAGGCAGAGTTTCAGGCAGTCCAACTCCGGCCATCCAGGTGGAGTCGCCTCGCAGTTTTGGCAGGACTGTCAGGCAGCTGGAGAGGATTGCAGAGAAAAACAGTCGCATGGTACGCGCTGCGGTCTCTGGCAAGGCAGCAAACAGATAAGACCACACGCCAAACTGCTGCTGTACAGCCTAAGTGTCCATCCACCGATGTAACGGCAGTTAAGAACACGTTTAGACATTTTGATGCAGTTTGTCAGCATGATGCTGGTTATCTGATGATTTGAGTGAATCTCCAGCCTGGCTCCAACCTTGATGCAAAATCATTCTGCAAAGAAACTTGGTGTTCACTTATTTTGAGCTGTTTTCTTCTTCTTCTTCTTCTGCGTTTGTGGGCTGCAACTCCCACGTTCACTCATATGCACACGAGTGGGCTTTTACGTGTATGACCGTTTTTACCCTGCCATGTAGGCAGCCATACTCTGTTTTCGGGGGTGTGCATGCTGGGTATGTTCTTGTTTCCATAACCCACCGAACACTGACATGGATTACAGGATCTTTAACGTGCGTATTTGATCTTCTGCTTGCATATACACACGAAGGGGGTTCAGGCACTAGCAGGTCTGCACATATGTTGACCTGGGAGATCGTAAAAATCTCCACCCTTATCCCACCAGGTGCCATCACTGTGATTCGAACCTGGGACCCTCAGATTGACAGCCCAACGCTTTAACCACTCGGCTATTGCACCCATCTAAGAGCTGTTATCAAGCAACCTCGAAAGAAGATTATTGTCGGTTTGATGTTTGTCTGCTTCCTCCCACTCTCCAACCATTTTTTGTTTTTCCTCTTGACCCTCATTGAAATCAGGTGCTTGTGGGTGGGTGTTTACTGTGTGTGTATGCACAATAATGCGTGTATCTGTGTGTGTGTGTGTGAGTGGGCATATTTTGTGCCTTTGTGTGTGTGTTTGTGTGCACGTAAGTGTGATAGTTCTTATCTGCAATTTGTAGTATTGTTTTGGTGTATGTAGATATATGTGTTGAGGTATGTTATGCACTATTGTCTAATCTTGCTTGATGTGATGCGCTTAAGTCTGTTTCGGATTATATGGGGGATTTGCACCATATAAGTAGAAATAATAATTATTTTTAAGTGTTGTTTGTTTGTGATATATACATTTTCAGTTCTGATAACCCCCCTTGTGGGGATGCCGGGGGTCTTTCAGTATAAACAGTATCCCAGCCTTCTGGAAATACTGTGCTAGAAATTTCCTCTTTTCTGTCACTCTTTGTTTCTGCCTCTTTTTTTTTCTTTTTTTAAAATTTTTTTTTTTAATCTTCACTGTCGTCTCCTTTTTCTGCCTTCCCAGCCCATTCCCCTTTCTTTTTTCAAGCAAGCCTTGACACTTTTTTCTCTTTTCTGCAGTCTGTGATGTACTGTCTGTGCTGTTTTGCTCTGGCGATAGGTGTAGAGATGTAAACAATGGGATGGGCACTAGCTGCCCATTCTGCAATGTTATTTGCCTATATCATATGGCCTTTTTTCTGTTTTTTTGTTGTTGATTTTTTGGCTTTGAAGTATTGTTGTTGTTTTTTTTCCCTTTTTACGATTTTTTGTAATCTGGGGATGATAAATTCAGCGGAATGGCTGGCGTCCTCAGCATGGCCTAGTCTTATTTGCCATAAGGATCTAAATGATTGGTTGGGATACTGTGTCGTGAACATGTTTTGTGGGTTTGTCTTAGTGATTTTTTGTAGATGTGACAGTTTTGTGTCGACGCGGTTGAGCATTTGTATGGTTTGACATTCTGATATGGCCCTGTGCGTTCGGCTGGACTACAAGCATCAAGAAGAATAACAAGAATAAGTTCTGATAATGGCCCATGTGGATGTCTAGGCTGTAATTAATAATAGGCTGACCTTTTTTTCTTTTGTTTTGAACAGATTGTGTTTTACATAGTGCTTACTGACATGGGAGCATTCTTTCAAAATTTTGTTCATTTCATTTTCCGGTGGTCATGAATTTCATCTTTGATGTGTGTAATTTGCTAGTGAACTGTACTCGAGTCCTGCAAATTTTTATGTTGAGCTTTTCATACATATTATTGTATCATGTGACTTGATTTACTACTACATGCAGTAGTATGCTGCAAATTTTATTTCAAGCCTTTTATATGCGTAAAGAACACAATGTGTATTTTCTTTTCATTGGTTTAATTTTGGGAGTTTTAAAGGTGTATGATCACTATGAGATAATCACATGTGATAATCATTAAATATTAAATACACAAGATATGCATGCTTAATGAGTATTAACACTAATTATGATCTGAATCAGCCATGGGATATACTTTTGTACATTGCATTCATTGTGAGAATAATCAAGAGAGAATAATCAATATTTTGTTTGTGCCATTATTCTTTTAACTTTTCTGAGCGGTCTTCTTGGTGGAAAAAGATCAATGATAAAATAAACAGACAAATGAATATAAATAAATAATAACTGTGACACACATTATTCAGGTGAGGGTGGACTGAAAAGGTGATTGTACAGTTTTGCATAATTCTGCATCCCCCATCTCAACTGCATTCAATGTTTTTGTGTAAAATAAAAAAAGTATTAATTTAAACTGTTCATTGCACCGTCTTCTTTTATAGTTGTGTAAGTGCACTGTATCATGTGTAAACGATGATGCCCAATTTACACATCTAACACAGCCTCACAGATCAGGAGTCACACAAAATCTTGAAGCAGAGGTAAAAGAGACAGGCTTTCACTTGATGTGACATCCCATAGGACTGAGGTAAAAGTTTTGGGTATGAATATGGGACGACAACAAGAAGTCCCATCACATGAACTACCGGTAGTTTAAAGTAAAATGATGGGGGTGGGGAGGGTCAACTACATAAAAACCATGTCGGTCAAGGGAGAGATAATTTATAGCAGGTTTTGCTTAACTCTAGTTTTCTCTCAATCGTTTTTTTGTTGTTGTTGTTTTGTTTGTTAGTTTTTTGGGCTTCTTTTTTTCCTTCTTCTTTTTTTATTTTTTTATTATTTTTATTTTTAACCATGTCATGATTCACTTAAAAATACAAAATTCAGTCAGAGAAGGCCATAAATCTAGCTTGTTAGAAAAATGTTGAGCATGAAACCCACTTGTAAGAATTTTCATTGGGGGTGGAAATGACATTTGAAGAGTGAATTTGTATAGAAATCCAACATTTTCTGGGATACTGATTGAACAAAGTTAATAATTTGTATAGAAATCCAACATTTTCTGGGATACTGATTGAACAAAGTTAATTCATTTCCCCCCAGACCAGGGTGTTCCACAGACCATTTCATCTTCAACCATCAAATGCTGACGGGTTTTTTGTCATTTACATTTTTCATCATTTTAATTTGTCTCAACAATCGTTGAAAGCTATGGATCTGATAGGAAAGGAGTACTCAGCAGTAATTAATTGTGCTGCGAAAGATTTGAATTGTGACACCACAATTCATGACAAATAAGGTCTGATGACTGAATTGAGAAGTGTTTATGTCCAACATTGTTTTTTTTTATGACAATGCAGATAGCCAATTATGTTGAACTAATCTTAGTGGCATGTCACAATTTGACCGAAATTGAAAGTGAGCAAAAGACAATGAGATTGCGTTCAAGCCACCACACACCAGTCCAAGGGATACAAGTGAACTGATATTATTGAGAGTTTTAAAATACTAAAACATGGAAATGGAACATATGTACAATGTGGATGGCTATATACAAATGTGTTTGTGCATGACTACAATGGGAAACATGCTCAAAATTTATCATGTCACACTAAATAAATCATGCCACAATGACCAATGAATCTGAGCTTATACTCAGTATATATCTTCCCAAGACGACGTCAGGAAATGGATCAAACAACAAGAACACTCATGTATGCTATGCCACATCTTATGACGCAACTCAACATAGCACAGAAATGCAAGACTGAAGGACTAGAAAAGCAAAGACCTAGAAAGCCATGGTGAAAGAACTGAGTCCACTAACACAAACTATTTGTCTCATGACAAGCAAAAGGTTATACCAGGTTATTCAGACATCCCTTGTAAATGACCTGCTAACATCATGTCTTTTTAAAAAAAACAGATTTTTTGGTTCACCATCTTCAGAGTAATACGTCACTCCACATAAAACCCATTTCCTTATTGTGCTCTACAGTGCTCATTTTTATCCAAACGTACTACACTACACACTAACCCACAGCTAAAATCCAAAATAAACACACTGCATTGATTAACACAACCCAGCACACACCCTTCATATGTGCAACCACTTAGTCCATTTACATCCAGGTTACCATCAGGTACAATGTACGTTTCATTGCCTCCACAACACCAAAAGGAATTCCAAAGCCACAAATGTGTTTGTCCTCCAAAACAGCTTCCCCTGTCATCCTCAGTTGTACCCTGCCATTGTTTGTGCATGGAAAGTGCTGCACTAACCTCCTATACCAGGCTGCTTCTCTTCACCCCCTTTCCCTTGCAGCAATTTAAAGGTGTGTTCACTGATGTAGGCAAAATTTAAAGAATCATATTTAAATGAGATTCACTGCATCCCCTGAATATATGCTTGAATGTTCTGTGCAAATTCAAATAAAAAAGTTTACTGCTTTGAACAAGTCTGAATGGTAAGACAAAACTGACCTTTTCATGGTCCATCAACTGGTGCACCTGAAGCAAACCTGACCAAAAAGCATCCAAGTTAACTGTCAGGTTCAATGCCTGTTCCTTTCTGCGCTCCTCACAGTACGAACATGTTCTAAATGATTCCTACCCTAAAATTATGTCTGGTCTACCAACCCTGACTGGTGTAACTGTGTACAAGCTAACGGGGATTCCGTTCCAGATCTGGCCCAATATTAAACAAATCTATAAAGGGCAAAAAACAAACAACAAAACAAAATAAAACAAACGAAAAAAGCCAAGTTCAAACCCTGGGACCATAAAACAAACTGAAAGCAGCGGCCAAGGCAGGTGTGAACTGGTGTTTCAAATGGCACCACCAGGTATCAATGTGGCATTCTGAATCTGTCCCTTCTGAAGACACTGTCATACATCATCTTTTTTTCTGACCCCAAAACTAACACTTCAACACCCTGCCCCTGAGCCATGAACACAACACAGCTCAGTTCAAACTGTCCTTGGGTCTGTGACAGAAAAATCTACATCTGTCACTTCATTACTGCCTGACCTCAATACACCACCTACCCCTTTCAGCCAACACTTGTGCAAAAGGAAATGCAGCAAAGACTCCCCCCCCCCCCCCCCCACCCACACACACCCCCCCTCTAAAGCTATGGCACTCTGTTCCAAAGAGCTGGTACAGTTTAGAATCTTGTTTGAAATAAGTCTCAAAGGACAAAACTAATGATTCATGTCTGCCTTGTCCTGAAACAAATCATTTCAAGTATCTGCTGGGATCTAGCGGGCATCCAACTCTAAGGACAAACTTTGTGCATGGACTGGACACAATTCTGCCATCCCCAGGAGCAAGAGTACAGAAAATACGTTCATATAGATGACAGAAGATATTTCCATCATTCAACAGAAACCACAGGTGAAGGTACCTTTTTCAAATGCTACATCACTGGGAAGACCAATCGACGAAGCTGAAAGAAAAGTGATAAGACTTCCTGATTTATTTTTCTTGAATCAAAAAAGACTTCCTACCCTGACCAGGGCCCCATGTAATGCCTATGCTATGGAATTCACAGAGTGAAAAATAAACATTTGATATTCTGTCACTTTTTTCCCCATCCCATTAATTTGTAAGAGATAGGAGTGGACAGTATATGACACCAAACTGTTTGTTACTAGTGTTTTGTGTTTTCTTGTTCAGAAAAAAAAGTGTGCTCATCAAAACTGTGAGCCAAGCAAACATGTCCAAAACTGCAGTTCAGCAACTTCCATGAACACACCTGTCTTTTCGAAGTTTGCGCATGTCTATCATAATTATTATTGTAAGTACTATTTCTCTTGTTTAGACTTAGAGCTGCCACTTTTCCAGGACTACTTCTTCTTCTGCGTTCACTCGTATGCACACGAGTGGGCTTTTACGTGTACGACCGTTTTTACCCCGCCATGTAGGCAACCATACTCTGTTTTCGGGGGTGGGCATGCTGGGTATGTTCTTGTTTCCATAACCCACCGAACGTTGACATGGATTACAGGATCTTTAATGTGCGTATTTGATCTTCTGCTCGCATATACACACGAAGGGGGTTCAGGCACTAGCAGGTCTGCACATATGTTGACCTGGGAGATCGTAAAAATCTCCACCCTTTACCCACCAGGCGCCGTCACCGTGATTCGAACCTGGGACCCTCAGATTGACAGTCCAACGCTTAACCACTCAGCTATTGCGCCCGTCGCTTTTCCAGGACAACAAATAACTTCTATTTTGAATGCAGACCATGGTTACATATGGAAACAAATACAGATAGTTTAATAACACAAAAAATAAAAACACGTAATTGAAAACAAATATCAACAATATAACACAAACATGCTAATGACACACTGATAGTGATACAGTGTCAACATTTTACTCTCCCTACACACCTATGGCACAATGATTTTCATTATGAAGACTAAAGAAACAGAAGAGAGAAAACAAAGAAAAAGAAACAAACCAAAATGATAACCAGAACGATACAGACCATATCACCACCATGAAAAATGGATCTCCTGAAACACTCATGCTGAGCTTTAAAAAAAAATTCCTTTTTTAAAGATACACAGCAAGGGGTCATTGGAAACTATATCCAAAAGCAGAACATGTGTTTAGAGTACATACAATTCCAAAACACACATATAAAATCAGTACTCCTCCACTGCCAGGCACCTACCCTCAAAGTGGCCTTACACTCCTCAAGGAGCCCAAAGTCCAACAAGTCAAAATAAATACAATGAACATTCTTGTTTAACACCACTACTGTTGTTTCAAAACCTAAACTCACCTGATAGAAACCCCACAATCTGAATTCATCCAAGTCCCCCCCCCCCCCCCCCCTCAAATCAAAGTGAGCCACACAACAAGGAGAAGAGAACATACAGTGGACATGATAAGTGCAGGGATGCAGGCAGTGTGGACTATAAGAGCGAGTACGGTAATGGAAAAGCTGCCGGCCAGGATCACATTGGTCTTCTATTCTTCTTTTTTTGCTGCCCCATCATGCACCATTTCAGTGGCATAACTCCTATGCCACTCATTCCAAGTCCCCCATTTTCAACCACGCCTAGGTTTGTCTGTCAAAGTCCCAGTGCTGGCAGTCCACATGGAACCATCAATGTTAGGTCGCCAGGAGGCCACACACCAGAGGAAACCCCACACTGCTACCAAGTCACTTCGGTGGTATTCAGGAGTGCCTGTTTTGATTTATCACACTTAGGACCCCACCTATTTTTCAGCGCCCTACTGACGACATTAATCGCTTAGTCATGGAGTGAGCATCATCAGAGTGGATCAGCCATCACAGAACATATTAGTCTTGGGTCCTACCATCAGATGCCACATCCTGGTAAAGCTAAGGTACTGCAGCTGCAGGTAAACACAGCTCCTCTCATCACTCCCACAACACGTTCAACACTGTGATACCTGCCACCCCACCGCTTTGGTCTTAGCACGTCTCGGCAAGTCAAAGGGACAACAGTGAATACACTGACACATGCGTGCAGAAAACACTGACACATGCATACAATATGGATACATATGTATGTAAATTGTTTTCAGTCCTGTTAAGATCCACCACACTATGCAAGTCTTCACATCAACAGGTTTTATAACATGCTACCTGGCACTACGGTATCAGAAACAAACAAAAAATGGATCATTATCATGCATCAAAATCTCTCATGCAACCGATCATTTATCAAAATTTGTCAAGGAATCAATCATCATCATATCAAAAGCAACAACAACAAAAAAAGAGGACAAAAAACAGCCACTGGAAGGGGAACCCACGAAATCAAGTGGATAACGAAATTGAAAATCCATGTGTTCCAGCACCATGCTTCAATAAGAATAACTGAAAAAAAAAGAGAGATAGAGAAAGACAAAGAAAGAAAATAAGAAAAAAAATATCCAAGAAGAGTGAAAACAGTTCATTTCCAAGGGACTGTGCAGCACAAGAAGGGTAGTGGTGTAGAAGCATGCATGCACCACAGAAAATGCGCCACAGTGCCACAAAACAAACCCACTGACACTGGGGGGACCATTGCTGCAGGTGCACTGAGACTGGAAGCAATATGTCAAAAACTGAACAGGAGAATACATGTCTCTCACGTATTACTGACATGTTTATTTACACATGTGTAAGACAAAAATTATTCCATAGATAATAACTGCACCAGAAAATATCCATTCTCTACAAGCCCCATTGCATGAAAATCAACAACAAAAGAGAAAAAAAAAAAGGCAAAGCCTTCATGGCTCACGTGTGATTCCTAACAATTTTGGGAAGACACACACCTGCACCACTTCCTCTCAGGAAAGGGAAAAACAAACAAACAAAAAAACAGAGTGCTGGGTGGCGACTGTCAACTAACACGTTCAGACTGATATGAAGAGAACTGAACATGATTTACAGAAATCATGAAGTTTATCCATCAGTCAGAGTTGAAAGTGGCAGAAAACTTGTATTCAGAAGCTGCTACTGCTCTGCAAACTGTTTTCGTCAACAAGTGTCTTAATCCACAAGAAAAATATCAGTTCTGACAAAATAACTGCTGTTAATCCATGGGTCAGTATGAAAGATAAATGTGCTAAAGTTTTCTGAAAAATAACAATGAAACTACTCTGGAAATGATTACCACTTTGCATTTATTGTCCCCTTGCCTGGACATTGAAATTGGAATGTGCGTAAAGAACTAATTTTTTTTTCTTTTTCTGAGCCAAATTTCATAAAACAGACAAAGTATTTCCAGAGAAAATGAGTTTACCAGTTTGCCAAAGACACATGTTCATACATACATGCACACACAGACAAACCTAAACATAGTTGTTACATAGACTCACTCTGTTTACACACATGAGCCAAAAAAACCCACAACATGAATCACTTGTAATGTGCAGCCATAGTCACCAATCCAACCAACCACAAATGGTTTCTGTTCTCTGCTGTACCATTTGTTTCAGCATGTCTGGTCTGACCCAAACGCAACGTAACTGCCATCTCTCAATTCAGCAACCCTGGACCTTTTATCAGTCCATACTATCTGATGTCTCCTTCAAACCGACACTGAAACCGGAACTTCGTGCTCAGCAACTTTTTCAGCGATAAGTTCTCCCACAAGCAGTAAAAATTTGGTAGCACATTTTTACATACAAAAATACCCACAAACATACATATCCCACCATTCCACTGGAGGAAAAAAACAACCACAAACAAACAAAAAAACGGCTAGCAAGCACACATATGAACATAATGTTCCCCATGCATTAAAATCACTGACTGAACTCGGGTGAATCAAGCACTGGTTACAACACCGCTACTTGTCAACAACAGCTGCAGCAGCAAACCGATCTACTGATGTTACATGAATTGTACAATGTCCCTCTGTCCCCTCCCCTTTAAGTCCAGATGACCTGCTGCCATTCATATAAAGTGTGTATAGATATATATATTATATATATATAAACTATATAAAGAATATAGTAGGCAAGGGAAGTCCTCCCTCTTCCTCTCTCTTTGTTCTCTCCACACTTTACAGCATCACAACACTATGTACACAGGTGGAGCAGGCAGTGTTCACTGGTTGTCTTCAAGTCAAACAGGAACAAAAAGAAGAAGAACAAGGAAGTCAGCCCTCTCCCCCAGCCAACACTGTTTCTCTGCCCCTTCAGTTTCAGCTTCAGCTCAGAGGTCATCCTCCGTTTTGATTTTCTTGATGACTGTGCCTGCTGGCACCGCCGGTTTTCTGAAACAAACACACACAAAAAAGACAGATAAAAATTCAGTCTGACAACATCCTCTTTCTCTCTCCCCCTCTTCATGAAACACCATTTTGATCAGTGACAAGAAAACACCATTTTCATCAGTGACAAAAAAGAAGAAAAAAGGTAATCCTCTTCTCCTGTGTATTTGTTGTCAGCATACACTACTTTAGTTTATTTTCACCTGTGGGCTTTTACCATGTAATACTATTGCCTCTCAGGAAAAGTCAGGAAAATGACGGTAGCTAAAAACAAAGATTCAACTAATCCGTGTGCAGTGCGCATGCAACAATCTTATCAGGACAAGTTCAGTACCTGAGAAATTTTCTGAGTGCAAGGAAGCAAATAAAGTTGTTCATGGCCAGAGAACATCTGTCAGTTGTTTTTTTATGGCATCTATACAAGTAAATTTCCATCCATATCATGACACTCTTGCAAAAAATAAGCCACGAGACTGTTGGTATTTCCAAGAGCACTCATCCTGCATATTGTTTTCTGTATGGAACAACAACAGGCAGAGTTCTGCAATCATTTGGAGAGAAAGTCATACTTTCTACAGATGGAAGCTATCATCAATTCCTGTTATACAGGGTTCATTGGGACTTCAGGTTATGCTATGTAAGGACCCTGTAAGGACATACAAGGATTTTCTCCTTTAGTAAGGAAATCACCCACTGAAGACAAACTGAGTGATATCTTGCAACATGTCCCAACTTCTGGGGGTAACTTACGCATCTGCTGAAGGCCCTCTCTTGACTGCCACCTTGCCGGCACCTGCCTGGGGGCTCTGGGCAGCATCTGTACACACCACCTCCGTTTGTTAACACAGGAGTCACAGTGTGTGTGCATCTCACAACAACAACAAAAAAACGACTTTACCACTTGTTTGGATGCATGTGGACAGAGATGGCTGTGTCTGTCTGCTAACTTTTCGATGTATGGATCTGGCTGTGAATCAACATGCTGGCGTTCGCACACACACTCACACTCGTGCAAGAACGCTCACACTCACACATGTACACAAACACATGTGTGCTTATCTCCAGATGTATACATCTGGCTGTGAATCTACATGCTGGCGCATGAATTCATGCATGCACTCACACACACACATGTGTACTTATCTCTGGATGTACGCATCTGGCTGTGAATGCTCACACACACACACGTGCGCACACGCACACACACATGTGCTGATCTCTTGATGTACGCTTCTCGCTGTGAATCTACATGCTGGTGCCACACACACAGTCACAAGCACTCATATGTTTTTATGCTTGAAGGCAGGCACATGCACTTTCAAAAAATTTAAATGTTTTGGGGTACGACGAAATCCCTTCCCCATTTCAAAACCAAAAACACTATTATACTTGAGTGCACAATTTTTACTTCTAACTTGCCTTTCAGATTTTCTTCAAACAGACAACTGTCTTGATCAGGAACTAAAAGTGAACACAATCATCTTCTTTGTCTATGGGCTGAAACTCACGAGTTACGAGTGGGCTTTTACTAATATGACTGTTTTTACCCCTCCATGTAGGCAGCCATACTCCATTTTCAGGGGTGTGCATGCTGGGTATGTTCTTGTTTCCATAACCCACCGAACACTGACATGGATTATAAGATCTTTAACGTGCGTATTTGATCTTCTGCTTGCGTATAAACACCAAGGGGGTTCAGGCACAAGCAGGTCTGCACATATGTTGACCTGGGAGATCGGAAAAACCTCCATCCTTTACCCACCTAGCGCCGTTACTGAGATTCGTTCCTGGGACCCTCAGATTGAAAGTCCAATGCTTTAACCACTCTGCTACTGCGCCAGTCAACACAATCATCAAATCCAGGACTTGTTTTACCTTGCAGCCACCTGACTTGGGTGGCGGGGCCATAGCCCTTCTCGTTGCGGGCGGCGATGCGGAAGATGATGGCAGGCTTGGTGGTGTAGTCGATGTGTGCCGACTGCAGGCTGGCGTTGGTGACCACGCAGGAGGGGCTGGGCCCGCAGAAGACCCGAACGAAGGCCAGCTGGGATGGGGTGCCCGGCTTGGGCTCGGAGTTGGCGTTGCGCACGGCCAGGTACACTGAGTATTCTGTTATCTTGCCCGCCGTGTTCTGGGGGGGCTCCCACGACAGGTGGGCGCCTTCCGCACTCTGAAAACGATATTTTTCGCTTCTTCTTACCTGGAAAAAGAAGCTTCGTTCCTCATGTGAGCTAGCTTTATTCACAGCATTTTTTCCCCCCCAAGTAAATTTTCCATACCAAACACGAAGCTAAATTGAATGAAAAAAAAAAATATATATACAACGATTTGCTACACTGATGACAAAAGAGATTCGCATATATCTAGGCATGGGCATTCATTTTTAACCACTTTTGTTATTTCATATCATTTGTTTTTTGTTGTTTTTTTGTTTGTTGGTTGGTTTGGTTTTTTTCATTAAGTTCTTCATTGGATGGTAATGGTCAACGGATCTATTAACATTTTAATATCTAAGACAATGTATGCATTTTGAGGGTGAAGCATGACTTCAACAATGCACTCAGCTGGTCCACAGAAACTGCAGTATAGCTGCACTGATGGGATGCAAAATGTTGAGGCTTTTCTACTGCAAATTTCTGAGATAAACACACTCGCTACAAAGAGTCGTACCTTGCTGATTTTGATGGCTGAGGGAGCACCAGGGAAGCCTGGCAAGCAGGTCTTGAAGGCGGACACCTCACTGAAGGGACCACGACCACAGGCATTGATGCCCGCCACCCGGAACTTGTAGGCCGTGCCTGGCTGCAGCTCCTGCTTCTTCAGGTCGCTGTGGTCTGGCACGTTCACTACATCAATGTCCTGCTTACACATCAACAAGTCAATCTTCTGTTCAGACATCAACACAGCAATGTCCTGTTTATGTTAATATATGAACATGTCACCGTCCTGTTCATATATCAACATGTCCTGTTGACACACCAACAGGTCAATGTCATGTTGACACACACACGTCAATGTCCTGCTTACATGTCAATACCCTGTTGACACACTAACACATATATGTCCAGTTAACATATTAATGACCTGTTGACACACACAGCAATGTCCTATTGACACAACAACACAGCAATGTTCTGCTGACACATCTTCTTCTTCTGCGTTTGTGGGCTGCAACTCCCACATTCACTCATATGTACACGAGTGGGCTTTTACATATATGACCGTTTTTACTCCGCCATGTAGGCAGCCATACTCCGCTTTCGGGGGTGCTGACACATCAACACAACAATGACCTGCTGACACATCAACAAGTGAATGTCCTGCTGTCAGTTGACACATCAACATATCAACACGTCAATGTCCAGTTTGCACATCAATTTGTCAATATCCTGTTTACAAGTCAACCCTTTCATTTGTCAGACGAACTGTAGGTCAGCTTTGTTAGCACTTTAATCAGTTCTCATCTAACACAAAGAGAATACACTATTGCAAAAAGGGTATGGCAGCATTTGTGTATTGGTTCAGGAAAATATTCCACTGTTTACAGCAATAACTCAACAACCCTGCAGAACGCTCAAAACGGAAACAATGACATGAAAGGAAAAGAGCTTATCACATCCAGCACACTGACACCATCCCACCTCCATCCTCCACAACAACTGGAAGACAGCACCAAAGTCTACACAACACACACACAAAAAAAACCCATCACTCACCTCACTGTTGCCCTGTCTGTTTTCTGAGGGAAGATGATAGTGTGACACAACGGTTGTGGTGGTCTTAATGATTCCTACATCAAACCACTGGCTGGCGTCCCTCTTCACTGGCACTTTCTCTTGCTTCACCTTAAAAAAACAACAACAGATACACACTCCCATACAAAATGTAACCAAAAACAACGTTTCTGTTCAATGCTACAGAAATTTAGAGAAAATATTTTTCAAGTTTCAAGACTGGACAGGTCAATCAATCCATGAACAAAGATCAAAATCACTGTCATTTTCTGCCCAACTTTCTGCACAGCATATTTCAGGTTAATTTTGCCATCTCAATGTTTGAAGCAATTCTCAAAGCTAATATTCTTCTTTCTAGCAGAACAATGATTTCCCATAAAAAAATATAAAATAAAATAAAAAGCCAGCAAACATGTCACACACATGAATGATCAGTACACCATTAAAAAAAAAAAAAAAAATCAATTATGAACAGCTGACAACTGTGCCATACTGATTGACAAACTGATAAGCAAGAGCCACTCACTGGTTTTGTATCTGGTTCTTGTTTGACCTCCGTACCCGTGCCGACAGTTGCTGAGTTGATAGCAGCTGAGGCCAAGGTTGTCAAGGGATCTGGTGAAACAGGCACAGTATTTATTGTACCATATCGTATCCTGTCATACAGTATTGTATCGTACCGTATCGTATTGATCTGTTCTGTAATGTATCTTATGCTGCACTGCATTGCACTGCCGTGTATTGTTCTGTATAGTGTCATCTTTTGTCACAATGGAATTTTCTGCATGAAATTCGGACCACTAGGAAAGCTAGTGTCAATTTCTGAACACAGAATAGAAGACATATAAAGCAAAATTCATCCTTTGTCACTGTCAAAATTGCACAACAGATGCACTGTACATCAAGAACATGAAAGCAAGGATGACATCTGAAAAGTGTCAAAGCCAACTGAACACATCCCACATTAGCTCATCAGAAATCAGAATAAATGAAACGTCCCAGTCACTTCGACACGCAACAGTAAAATTACTATCACCATCTTACAATTCTAAGTAACATATAAACATGAATCACAAAACTCAAATGTAACTTTCACACACACACACACACACACACCACAGACCCTCCCACAACCCCTCATTTCCCAACCGGACATCACCCCTGCAGTCTGAAGCCAAAGAACCAAATCCTCATCAAATTACACAACTACACTGTCCTCACCTGAGGCATCTGATGCTGCAGGCAAAGCTGAAGTGTCCATGGCAGAAGACGAGGTGGTGGGGGGTGAATCCTCCTCCTCCATCTTCACCTCTGGCTCTGCCTCCTCCGGAGCGGAGGTGGCAGGAGTGGCAGACTCCGAGAGGGTCTCATCCATGGGCTCCTGAGCTGTTGCTGCTGCTGCCTGCGACTCCGAGGGCTGTTCCGACTGTAACAGCTCTGCCGGCAACGCCGTCAGGTCAGCACTGTCCAAGTCAGACACACTCGACACAGCTGCCGGTGGATTGGTGGCACCAGCTGTGTCCATAGAAGTGGCTTCCCCTGAGGTGGACGCTGGTGCTTGAGAGTCCGCTGATTCAGGGTTGTCCGTTGTGGGGCAGCCATGGACGCCATCACATTCCCCACTGCCGGAGGGTTGGGACGGAGGGGGTGGATCGTCGCCGGGACAACCGTGCACACCGTCACACTCTCCCTGACCAGCCTCCTGGCCCTGGCCGTCACCAGGACAACCGTGCACCCCATCACACTCCCCTTCCTGCTGCTGCTGTTGTTGGTCGTCACCAGGGCAACCATGAATGCCATCACATTCGTCGTTCTTTGGAGGTTCATCCTTGCCAGGACAACCGTGCACCCCATCACACTCATCTGTTGCAGGTGGGTCATTAGGACCTGGGCAACCATGGATTCCATCACACTTGTCATCCTTGGAGGGTTCGTTAGGCCCTGGACATCCATGGATGCCGTCGCACTCGTCACTTTTAGAAGGCTCATCCTTCCCAGGACAGCCGTGGATTCCGTCACACTCGTCATCCTTGGCTGATTCGTTGGGGCCGGGACATCCATGAATGCCGTCGCACTCGTCCGTTTTGGGAGGTTCGTCGTTGCCAGGACAACCGTGGATCCCGTCACACTCCCCAGAAGGCGGGGGGTCGTCATTCCCAGGACAGCCATGAACACCGTCACATTCTCCCTGCGCAGGGGCAGCCGGCTGCCCGTCACCTGGACAGCCGTGAATTCCGTCGCACTCCTGCTCAGACGACTGGGCCGCCTGACTAGAGTCCCCGCCATCGCCGGGGCAACCATGAATGCCATCGCACTCCTGGGTGCCTTCTGAGGAGGTGCCGGGCTGCTGTTGGGCCGTGGTGGTGGCTGCGGCGGGTGTGGCTGTGACGGGGGTGGGCTGAGCGGACAGCATGGTGGACATGACGTTGGGGGCTGAGGCGACAGCCCCTGCTCCCTGGGACACCGGGGTGATGGTGATCTGCACCGGACCCTTGCCTCCCGCACCTGCAACATCGTCATCATCTGCACGTCTGGCGTTACTTTTGCATCCACTGCAAAGAATCCTCACTCCTGCTGCAATGCTTCCCTATGTCTACTGCTCAGAACTCCCCGCTATCATGGCAAATCAACATCGTATCCAAAAAATATTTATATTTCCCTACGTCTACTGCCCAGAACCCTCACTCTTGTGGCAAATCAACCCTGTATCCAAAAAGTGTTCATCGAAAGCATGATCAAAATATGAAGGTCATTTTCTTTACCTGTACTTGAATTCCACTCTAAGCGCATCTATATGTTCATCACTGTAACACTCAAAACAGGTATGTTCAAGGTGTACAGTGACACAACAGTTCATCTTCCTCCCATCCCAAAAAAGACTGCAATCACCTGTCATGCACCTCAGACACTGGAAGGATTCAACTTTAATCAGTTACTATGTGAAGGAATAGTCTGTACAACAAGGTCATTTTCTTTATCTCTGTATGCCTTCTGCTCTCAGCATTACACGGGTACATTACTGTTACACTCTGGCTGTTACAAAACATAGCAGCCATCCTAAATTACACAGTGACAAATGAGCTGATGTTCCTCCCATCCCGGAAAAGACTGCAGTCACCTGTCATGCACCTTGGACACAGTGAGGACAATCACTTCAACTATGTCCACCAATATAGGTCACAGGAATACAGACTGCAATCAATGTTTTCAGTTTCTGCATGTTCCACTTGTTAAATGATGCTTTAAAACTGTGATGGAAACTCGACACATGTACACACAGGAAACACACCTATCTGACAGAGCTGTTACATGCTATCATTTGGCTGTCAAGACAGATTTCTCTGTGTGAAATTCAGGATGCTCTCCTCAGGGAGAGCATGTTCGACAATGCAGAACCACCCATATACATGATTTTTGTTTCTGTGTGTATCTTTTGCTATCAGAGTGGATTTCTTTTTTTTTTTTTTCCCAGGGACAACCCTTTTGTAATGGGTTCTTTTACAAGCACCAAGTGCATGTTGCACACAGATCCTCCGTTTATCATCTCATTCAAATGATAAGCACTCAAACCAAGGTCTAGTGGAGGGGAGGGTAAAATTCCCAGTCCTTATACAGGATTCCAATCCGCAGACACTCGCTTCCTTTGGTTGGGCACATTACAACGTGGCCAAAGCACTCTCCACTACAGACACTCTCCACCATAACCAACTTCTCGCCCAGACGGTCAGGACAGCTGATCCCCCCTCCACTGTTCTGATGGTCACAGCAAGACACATCTATCATACTCAGTAGCCCCACCTATAAAAACCTCCACCCATAAACACACCTTGAATAAATCAATCAATGCAAATGGTGAATCTTGTGATTCTCTCACTCCCCCTCTCTTTCTCTAGCTCTGTCTCTGTTTCCGTCTGTCTGTCACAGTTTCTATCCGTCTGTGGTGAACACCCCAGGGGTGGGTTGGGCGGGCCCCTCACCAGCCAGTGCCATCTGGTTAGGCAGGGTGACAATCTGGCGGGTGGCCAGGGTGGTGGGCACCTCCCCGGCAGAGGGCTGGGCGATGAGGGAGATGGTAGAGGTGCCCCCGGCCCCAGCGGTCACCGTCTTCATGATGGGGGCCGTGAGGGTGGAGGACCCCAGCCCCTGCTGCATGATCTGCGGGGTGGGCACCGACTGGGGGGCTGCCATGGTCGCTGTCTGACCACTGCCTGTAAGCACACCAATAATAATAATAATGATAATATGACACAAGGGTACTTAATCAACTACAAAAGAGAAATTGTCAAAACATTTCCTATCAAAAAGACATCAAAAAGTGAATAAATTAATCAATAAAAATCAATCTACATAACAACACAGTTTGATGTCTAGATAGTGCCTAATAATAAAAATCAATAAATAAAAGTCAATCTACAGACCAACACACAGTTTTGATATTTACAAAGTGCCAAATCAAATAAAATTATTGGGAAAGATGCTATTTTCCCCCAGTTGTAAAAAGAAAAAAGCAACTTTTCAGCAGCTTAAAAAGTCTCTTTCACATAACCATAAAACGCAAAGAATTCAAAACACACACTGTCATTCACAACCATCCACCACCACCCTTTTTTTTCCTATCACTCAGAGTGACAGAATAACCACAAACTGATTGTGGCCACTCCATGGATGGAAGAGTGGAAATAAATAAAGCTGAAAACTACTCACACACACACACACACAGAGTTTCACTGCCTTATAATCAGGCAGTCTGTAAATTCAAAGAAATGGATCATAATCAAGAATGCTAAAAGCAAAAGAAGGCAATGGGGAAAAAAAACAAAAAAACAAGCAAAGCATACCTGCAGAAAGGACACTGATGACAGGCTTGTTCTGGGCACCCACAACCTGTGGCCCACCTGGCAGTGTTGTCACTGTAACAGCTTTGTTCACTGAAACACACACACACACACACACAGCATATTGCTGCTGTCAATTCCTGTGGGCTGTGTTCAGTAATTTTCATGTAGCATGCGTGTGTGTGTTTGCATGTGTGTGTGTGTGTGTGTACGCGCGTGTGTGTGTGTGTTTGGCGTGTGAGTGTGTGCACGAGTGTATGCATTAGTAAAAGGGGAGTATACAAAATATAAAAAAAGGATTAATTAAAACCATGCAATAAACATCCCATAAACACTACATGTGTAAGCATGTGTACGTGTGAGTGAGTGAGTGAGTGTGTGTGTGTGTGTGGGTGTGAGAGAGGGAGGGAGGGAGGGAGGAAGGGTGGGGAGTGAGGAGAGTTAAGCAGGTAGTCCTGCACATGTTGAGAAAGAGGAAGGAAAAAAAAAAAGCCCAGTCATTTTCACATAAAAAAGGAACAAGACAGAAACATGTGTTCTGTTCCTGTCCTGTACAAACTACGACCTTGGTCATGCAAAGAAATCAAAAATATATGCAGCAAGTGACCTCTCTTTGTATATTACCCCCATTCAGCATGATGCGAATGATTTTGTGTTTCCTAAACCATGTTTCAACCACACCCACACACATAGTCAGCAACACACACACACTCACGCACACACACACACATATGCACGCACACACACAACACACACGGTTTCACACACATACACACACACACTGTTTCACACACACACAGTTTCACCCCACCCCAGCCCCCACTCCCACACACCTACCTGTGCCACCCGCGGACCCAGCGGCGCTCTGCGGGCTCACGACGATAAACTGTGTGTTGCCCCCCTGTCCGGCCAGCTTGGGCACGGAGGTGATGATCTTGGTGGGGGTGGACAGGTTTCCAGCAGAGCCCTTGGGGGCGGCGATGACGATGGTCTTGGTGCCCACCTGGGTGGTGGTGGCCGAGCTGCCCGGCTTGGCCACAGACAGCATGGAGGAGGGGATCGTCTTGATTACCGTGCGTGATGTAGCCATCTGCAGGAGCACCACACAGCAAACAAGTTTCAGTTTCTTGTTTAATGACAATACTACTACTAATAATACTGGATACTTGTTGAGCACTTTCCTCCCTTACAAGGAGCTCCAAGCGCTTTACAACAAACATTAACCCTTTCGCTGCCAGGAAAATAAGATTTAAGTGAAATCTATTTGCCAGGATTTTTTCACAAAAAACAAGTATAAATTTTCAAAAAAATCTTTGCTCTTTGTTATAAAAGTATATATTTTCTGAAAGGTAAATGAATAAAGAATACAAAACACATGTTTCCCCATTTTATATATTTGTAGTGACATGCTGTTGTTTTGAAATCAGTGTTTTGTTTTTTGTCAAATTTTTAACCTGTTCATTACAAACATTAGTCACGTAATTATTTGCACACACAAAATCATACTAGAACAACCATAATAATTTTTTTTTTTTAAAAGAGAGATTGACACACAATGCATAATGACTTCTCCAAGTGATATGGATGTGAGGCCACGTCCTCTCAGTCTCCATCCCCCTCCTCTTCACCCCTCTCACAAGGTCACTGTATCTAGTACTCATCAGACCGTGTTGGCTGAGTGCCAAGAAAATCACTCGCACTGTGTCCTGCAAATAAATCGGTCACTTTGTATTGAATTGTTGTATTTATCTTTGTCCCATCAGATTTCTCTGTGTGAAATTCGAGCTGCTCTCCCCACGAAGAGCACACTGCTGCCATGTACTGCCATTCCAACAAGAACTAGAAGACAAGGGAGAGGACAGGACAGACTCACGTTGGGCTGGACACTGCTGATGCCCAGAATGTTGGACGGGGTCTGGCCGTGCTGGTTGGAGGAGATGATGGTGGCCGGTTTGTTGGCCCCTGCCTGTGTGGTCACCAGCTTCACGATGGTTGCCCCTTGCGGCAGGCCGGTCTTGGTCTGTGGGGAGGGAATAAGCTTCACTGTACTCACAGTGACAGGGTAACACCCAAAACATTATTTGCCTGATAAATATCTAGTCTTCAACAGTACGGCACGACAGTGGAGGAAAATGATTGCAGGTTACAAATATCTGCCCACTAAATATACAGCCTAGAATAGAACAACATGATAGTGGAGGAAAATAGTTCCAGGTAACATTCTTGTCTGCCATAAAATGACTTCACAAAGATGCTTAAGCTACTTTTGTTTTCTCCGCATAGGCGGGTAGTAGTTTGCACAGGACAGGAATAAGACTCCCTGCCGGAGTCTGCACTAGTGGGTCACGGTAAAGTATGTGTAGTTAAACAATTCTTTATTTATTAATTATGACTAGCAAATAAGATATGCTTGCCCTTTGAGTGTGTGTGTACCAATGTAGATTTGATCAGAATCTGCAACATTAGAGTGATCCTCTAAAGATAGTCAGGGTCCCTGTAGAATTATGGGAAGAATCCATGGGATCCCCAAGACTTTTTTTTTTTTTTTTTTTTTTTTAAACTTATCAGAAACCATGTGTCTCATTGCAACCTCTGTCTGTCAGAAAAATCAGCAGACATAATCAAGTTGAACAGTGACACAGCAGTTCATCTTCTTCCCATCCCTAAAAAAGACTGCAGTCACCTGTCATGCACCTCAGACACAGGGAGAACAGAAGATATTTTGACAGGTTTTCAATGTTTTATCTAACAGAATTTCTTTGGCTGGAAAATGAGACTAATGTATAATAACAGTTCTTTATTCATATTTATAGTGTGTGTGTGTACCGATGAAGATTTGCAAAGACATGCAACATTAGAGTGATCCTGAAAAAGACTGTAGTCACCTGTCATGCACCTTGGACACAGGGAGATCTCAGAAGATATTTGGACAAATTTGCAATATTTTGTTGAACAGATTTTCATTGTCTGGGAAGAAGACTGACATGTCATGATAATAATTCTTTTTTCACTTTTTCCATGTATTTTCTGTTAGGTAAAAATATATATAAATTCCTTTAAAAACTTGACTCACATTGGCCACAGCCATGCCCTGCGTGGTTTTCACCAGAGTGACGATCTGTGGCTGGTTGGTCACCGTTCCACCCTTGTGTACCGTGATGATCTGCTTGCCCGCAATGCCGCCTGCGCCAGGCTTCACAATGGTTGCTCCAGGAGGTGCCACTCGTACTGTTTGGGTGCCAGGGGCTGGCACTGTCACGGCTGAAGCAACAACAAAAAAACAGCGTTATGCAAGACCAATTTCTTCCCTTGTTTGGTTTTGCTTTTGTTTGTAATGGTATCTAAATCAAAGAAATCTGTTTAATGACCACACATCTCAAGCTTCAAGTTACTTGCTCAGTACACAGCTGACTGTTACTTCTTTCAAAGAAGACAGTGGAGTAAACCACAACACAAAAAGTACAGGAAATCATCCATGTGAACGACTTGTCCTCACAGCCTCAGAGTTCACTTACCCTGACCCTGGCGAGCCGCAGACACTGGTGTGACCTTGACCCCTCCAGGGGCCACAATGGTGGGGGTGACGACCTTGATGCCAGACACAGGGGTGGTGGTGACACCAGCGGTGCCAGGAATCTTCTGCGTGGCAGCGGCTGCTGCGGCCAGCGCTGCAATGCCGCTCATCTGTCCACTGGCCTGCAACACACACACACACACCGGTGTCACTTCAGTGATCATGATAGTGGCGTAGTTTTGCTAACAAAGATTTATGAAGGCTTTCCTTGCCTGGTGCAGTCTCATTCAAGACTGGTGAGGCCTGTATGACATGGACATGTTCAGCCACAGCGACTGCAGAGGAAGGTCTGGGACAGTGTACAGTTTGGGAATGTTTTTATGTCATTGCCTCTTTCCTTCTGAGCTTATATGAGTATCGTCATGACAGGACAGCTCATATTTACTGAAGGTACAGACAAAAGCCACGAGGTTAAACGTAGCGAACAGCTGTACACCAGGCATGGCCAAATCTCCTAATGCTTACAAAGAAGGGGTGAACTTAAAATAACAGGACAACAGGACCTGAAGGTGCATTATTACAATAATCTGCCATTAACATTAAAGTATGCATCAGCAACAGTCCCCTGCCCCTCCCACACCCTCCCCTTTAATTCCAAACATGTGAAAAGTCTTTAAAAATAAAGAAGAATAAGTTTTTACCGGGTAAAATGTAGGTGTCATTTATTTGCTGCATGTAAATCACCATGGACACTACCTACCATGGACATTACACACACACACACACACAAAATGAACCAAAAGTTTGATTGCAAATATAAAAGCTGTATTATTTTTCTTTTGATGCCCCCTCACCTCCCCTCAATCACAACTCTCCTGCTTTCCATTTTATAAAAGAAAAAAAAAATCAGAATTTTCAAGGAAAAACAGTAAAGAAGTATTCTCCTATACATACAAGCAGTCAATGGTAGAAAACAAGATTTGTGCCCCCAAGCTACTATCAGCTATGAGAGGCCTGTATCAAAATAACAGCCCAGAAGACCGACTTACAGTGCTGGCGACTGTAGTGACTGTTTTTGTAGCCTGAGTGAGGACCTGGGATCCTGCCACCCGAATGGTGCTGGTCCCTGGGGTCAAGGTCACTGGGGCTCTGATGCGTGGTGTCGCTGTCACTGAAACAGAAACGGAAAGTCAGTTGGAATACACCCTGTACGTATGACACACTGGAATACACCCTGTACATATGACACAGTGGAATACACCCTGTACGTATGACACACTGGAATACACCCTGTACATATGACACACTGGAATACACCCTGTACGTATGACACACTGGAATACACCCTGTACATATGACACACTGGAATACACCCTGTACGTATGACACACTGGAATACACCCAGTACGTATGACACACTGGAATACACCCTGTACATATGACACACTGGAATACACCCTGTACGTATGACACACTTCCAGTTTAAATGTCCCAAGTCTTCATAACAAACAACACAGCTTTCAGTAAACACAGTAGTTTCCTGACTTATATGGTGATACAGCACACAAAGTGCACTTCCCTGAATTCTGACTACATTGTATTGTACTGCTCTTTGTCACCACTGTGGGAAATTAGGGCTGCTGTCCCTGCGGAGAGCACATCACCACAGTGCAGCACTACCAGCTTTTTTTTTTCCTATTTTCCTGTCTACATTCATTTGTTTTACTATCAAAAGTGGGTTTTTTCAGGATTTTATCAGTGACATCTTGTAACAGATACACACTGTTCTCATGTGGAATCGTTAGATACGGAGTCAGCTCATCCAAGTGTTTGACTTTTAGTCATGCAAGCAAAGTCTTTTGGTCAGTCTAAATTGAATTATGAAACTTGGAAGTCAAATCAAGAAATTTTTCAGAACTCCAAGTGTCTGCCAATGCCTCCTCTTCAACTTGTGTGTAGGCTGATTGACCTGAATGAATAGAAGACGTCTTCTTTTTGAAGCACCACTCCTCCCAAACCATACGATGAAGCATCAGCTGAAAGTTTCATTCTGTTGATGGAACTGTAGTGAATGAGAACTGGTGCATCACAGTTCATACAGATGCTTCTCCACAGACCATACCCAACAATCTGTGTACTTTTGCAACATTCTGTGTTCTCTGTAGATTTTTTTTTCTTTTTTCGGTCCACTTGAATTCTATCATTTCAAACAACGTGACGGAGAAATTTGATGGTATTCACTGAAAAAACACATTTCTTGTTCAAAACCACTCACACATCTTTAAATCTTTGATGGGCCATTTGAAGTCAGCTGTCATGTTCCTCGCTGTCTTTTCTACTGATCATAACATTGTCAGTGTCACATATGACTCATGGAATCTAGCTAGGATAGGGGTCATTGCTCTTTGAAAAACCTCAGGATCTAAACTGATTCCAAAAGAAAGGTATCTGAAACAGTATCTTCCAAAAAATATTATGCATGTAGTCAGCAGTCCCCATGACAAGGAATTTGAAAAAAAATCCACTGTTACAATCCAGTTTGCTGAAGATAGTAACCCCAGATAATTTAGTAGGAATGTGATCAGCTGTTAGAAGAAAACTTTCACTTCAAACACTAATGTTCTGTTAGGTGAAGTCAACAGAAAGTAATTTTTTTTCCCCCAAATCATGTTTATTATAAGTATATCATACAGTCCATGACCCACAGGTGCAGAAATTCTGATTTTGCCACTGAACATTGGTACTGTAGACACTGGCAATTGATGACAGTCGATGAGTCATCATTTAAGTGTCCCAGCCCCCTCCCAACCCTCACCCAACTTGGTTGATATTCTATTGTCCAGATCAACGTTCTTAAATATGCTGAACTCGACAAATGATACAGTGTTGAACAGTTACATATTCCTTTATCACAATTCAGCAATTACTGGGAGAAGAAAAAAAATGCAGTCTACAGAAGTAGGGGAGAGAAGATGGAGAAAGCATGACAGAATCAAAATACATGAACAACTAAGGACTACCACCACAAAAGTCACAATAACAAATAATAAATAATCCAAAAAATCAACACCAAAAAACAACAACAGTGCATAACTATGAGGATTATGGGCCACACCAGCACATTTTTGGGAGAAGTACACAATAATATTACAGGTTTTTCTTCCAACTAGAATAAGACCTAGGCATTTATCAAACTGATCCTTGAAAACTTCACTTGTTTTACATTTTTAACTCCAAGCCGCAGAAGAGAATGCAGACAAAAGAATATTCAACACCATAACTGTTCTCACCTCTGATCAACTGTTTAAAAGCTATCACAAAACCAAACCTGTATTTACTGTAGAACTACCAAAAGCAAACAGTTCTGCATGCATTCAGGTAACGTTCAGACAAGATACACTCATGATACTACTGCATGCAATGCAAGTCAAACATTTTAAAACAGTATTAAGAAATTTGATAAACACACGAAAAACAAATGGATGTTCAGTATTTCCTTGATTACATTATTTTCAATTACGCACCTGGCAGGGCAAAATGCATCAGGCATCTGGCAGGGCAAAATAAATATTCTGTTACCAATGCCTTCTTTATCATTCCAAGACTTTTTCTTGCCAATTTTCAGTGTCAGTTGTTTCCGAGCCTGAGAAAAGCTCTGTTCTTCTGTTCTATATTCTAATCTGCCCTTGTTTCTTGCACTACACCCTGTTATTTATTATGTTTGGATTTTAGACTTGATAAGGACAGTAAACAGTAAAACCATTACTGAGCCAGCTGAAAGCACCATATTCAAAGTGACACCCATGTCACCTCCACATTCTTCAAGCATTAAGTTCAACTCCATTACATCACAAACTATCAGTTCTTCATGCCAACACTTTTTACAAGCATTATCTACCAGATGCCAACAGACAGCCATTGCAATACAAAGTGAAGCTGACCAATTAGTCCAGACAACTTGTGTGAATGTGTTTTGAAAACTCACATTGGAAAGAAGAGAAAAATACACAATAAACATGTCAGTGCCAGCTCATTCTTTCTGGTTAACTGTCATAACATCATCAATACATGATACTATATGAAAGTTGCCCTAGAAGTAACGCATCCACCTAGGAAGCGAGAGAATCCGAGCACATTGGTTCAAATCCCCACAGTCACCAGTATTTTCTCCCCCTCCATTACACAGAGGTGGTCTGGACGCTAGTCATTCAGATGAGACGATAAACCAAGGTCCCATGTGCAGGATGCACTTAGCGCACGAAAAAGAACCCATGGCAACAAAAGGGTTCTCCCTGGGAAAATCCACTTAGATAGGAAAACAAATAAAATTGCAGGCAGAAAAAAATATTCAAAAAAAGGGTGGCACTCCCACTGTAGTGAAGTACTCTCCTAAGGGAAAGCAGCCCGAATTTCACACAGAGAAATCTTTTATGACAAAAAGAGTAATACAATAATACAATACACAATGCATACATTTGCATTTCACCATGATGTATTCCATTCCAAAATTAGCTGTTGACTAAAGACTGGAAGACAAACAGGATTATTACCCAATTAGGAGAGAATGATAAAAATAACTGTAGTTCCATACCAGAAAGGAATATAAAAACAGAATAATACAGCATGCATGATACATATATATATATATATATATTTATTTTAATCTTCTCTCTAAAGAAAAAGCACCAACTAACAGGCAAGAAAGCAACAACAACAAAAATAAATAAACTGACAAAACAACAAATACATATGATAATTAAGAAACTGATTAAAAAACCAAAAGGTACAACAGCAGTACAAAAACGTACAAATTGCAGAAGCCAATGATCAGTCATAATGACCACAAAACAGCAATAACAAAAGATGCCAGCAACATTAAAAAACAAGAACAGAAATAAACTGTCACCATCACAAAGAGAATCAAACCAAATAAAAGATGTAACAAGAAAAGGGGAATTTTTTTTATTTTAACAGGAACCTGACGAAATCACCAGAAACAATCAAACAACAATCAGAAGTAGCAAAAAAACCAAAACCAAAACAAAAAAACATTCCTGCCTGGTGACACAAAACTTTATAACCATTATCACATTTATCCATCCTAACATTTGGGATGGTGGTTACCGTGGTAGAAGGTGAATGGATGGGTAAAGGTGACAGGGTCTGGGCAAGAAAGTAGGGGTTACAAGGGAAAGGAAGAAAAAAGTGTATTACGTGTGTGTGTGTGTGTGTGTGTGTGTGAGTGAGTGAGAGTGTATGAGTGTGTGTGTGTGTGTGTGTGTGCGCGCATGTCCATGCACTTAATCCATGCACATGGTTAAACTGCAGACACAACCTCTCTCTCTTTTTTTTTTTTTTTTTTTAAATTCAGCTGATTCCCAAAACTACTATGTTGCACCTATACCTCTATCCCCAACAGAGTGTAGAGACAGTTTACGTAAGAGATTAAAATCTGACACATTTCAGTGATGATGCTAAAATCTGACACAACTTTCCAGCATAAATAAATGTTAATAAAGTCCAGTGAACTTCCAGCTTCTGAGCACTAGAGTTGTTCCATCAATTCACGAAGTGAGAGAAAAGACATGCAGCATCCACATCAGAGTTCCATCTCAGCTGCTTGGTAACACAAAAATACAATAATAGTAGGAGCAATCTTGAAGAAAAAGGTTCAGGTGTAAGATTATTCACTCTGATATTGGAAAGTAGGGCAAGTAAAATAACTGTCCCTCTCTTGTTCTTCTTCTGCTTCGTTTATGGGCTGCAACTCCCACATTCACTCCTATTTTACCCTGCCATGTAAACAGCCATACTCCGTTTTCAGGGGGGGTGCATGCTCGGTATGTTCTTGCTGCCATAACCCAAACACTGACATTGATTACAGGATCTTGAACATGTATATTTATAATCTGCATGCGTATACTCATGAATGGGGTTCAAGCACGAACAGGTCTGCACAAATGTTGGACCTGGGAGATCCACCCTTATCCCACCAGGTGTGCTGAAACCAGGGACAGAATTTGGGGAAACTCTGGCAAGAATCCGGCACTCTAACCATTTGGCCACCGTGCCTGTCCTCTCTCGTGGTGTATCATATCATTCTACCTACTCAACCCATTATATATGACCAATCTAATATAGACAGATATTTTTTCACTTGTGAAGAGCTGATTATTTCAATGACATTTTTGTATGTTTCAATATTAGATATATTACTTGTACACTTAATTGAACATGCCATGCAATATATTTTTAAATCCAACACACAACCTATGACAATGTTAGATACTTCTGTAGCAACCCATCTACCGAGGCATGCTTAGCTATATTTTGGTTATCAAAGTTGGCCAACATTAAAATCAATGTCCTGGGTGTCTGCTGGACACACACCCGCAACACTGAAGCCAACAAATACAACACAACATAAATCTGCAGTCACCACGGACGATGATGACTCCAGTACAGCGTCATTCCATCAACATCACCACATCCACATTTAAGGGAAGCCCACAACACGGCCACAACTAAAGCTGATCTGATCCCTGCCAGTTGTCATGCACCACTGAACGTCAACAAGCAAAAAAAAAATAAAAAGGAAAAAACTGGCCGGTACCTCTAACGGTCTGGGGCTGGGCCATTCCCAGGTTGGCGAGAGTAGCTCCCAAGACAGGTCGCACAGAGCCTGCTGAGGTTAACAAACTCTCCAGTCAAAATACCCATGACAGATAACTCTTCACACATGATTGCATGTTCTGTCAAGTTCCTCATCTGTGGTCATTTTTCTCTCTAATCTCAGAGCGTATCATCCCTAATGATTTTTTTTTCCCTTTTTTTTCTTCATTTTTTACTTCCTGTTGGCCACACTAATATCACTGACTTGTAATCCTGTTTATGACTAAAAATGAAGCATGACCAGCTCATATATAATAAATCTACTTTCAGGCCATCGGTCTATCAACTGAACTGAAAGTGCTAAACCACAGAAAAGAATATGCAATATGATTTCATTGTAAATTTCTACAAAATTTATATCACTGATACCACCTGACAAGAGGAACAGTCAAGAATCTGAACACCAGTTTCTACCTTTCATGTTGAAGAAGGTTGAGGTGATAAAACCGACCACACAGTGACAATGGGTATAACACTTTTTGCATTTCTTTTATCATTTCATTTATACAAAAGTCTCCGGATTCACTCTCGAACAGGAAAAAAACCCACAAAAAACAAACAAACCCACATACCTAGCTAATGCAACCCATCTTTACTTACCTTTTCTGAAGACTGAGTTTTTGTCAAACTCCATACGTGATCCTTAGAATTTCATCTGATGAACTATACTGGAAGAGGACACCATAAACTGATAAAAAAAATAAAAATAAAAAAACCCATCCCATTCCTTACCTGCCCCAGCAGGGCGGAGCACGGTGGTGGTGCCTGGCTGGGCGGGAGTCAGCTGCCTCATGACGGGAGTCCCGGTGGGGGTGCCGACAGGGGCCACCGCCCCGGAGGCGGTGGTGGCAGGAGTCTGGGCGGGGGGCAGATCGTACTTTTGTAGCTGCAGCAGGTAGGCATCAGCAGTGTTGACCGCACCCCAGCACACCTCCAGAGTGTTGGTGCTCGCCCTCACCAGCTGCACGCGGGACGGCGCTGGCGGTTTTTCTGTCGCACAAACAAGACTCACTAGTGAAGCTGCTGGTTTGAATAGTGGCTATTCATCTTTCAAAGGATTCTGACACACATGCACGCACACTGACACACGCACTCAAATTGAGACTGGAGTTTCAATAGTGCTGTTCATCTTTCAAAGGACGCATGCACACACACACACAGAGTCAAAATGAGGCTGGCGTTTGAATGCTGTATTCATCTTTCAAAGGATTCTGATGCACATATACGCACGCTCAAAATGAGGCTGGTGTTTGAATACTGCTATTCATCTTTCACAGGATCTTCACCATTCCAAGAATGCTGAATGAGAAAATATGTGCAATGAGAAAAAGTTAGTTCCCAATGACATGACAGATCTTCAACATAATTACCTTATCACAAACATTGTAAAACCAATTAAACAGTGTGCAGTTTTTTCTATTCTCCCTATCTCCACAGCTCCTTTCTCTTTGTATAATGCACACAACAAAACATTTTTGCATTATGTTGGACCAACAGGCATTTCTTACAAGAAGGTTCCTGTCCCTTTGAATCAAAAATGAAAACTAATGACAGCAAACTGGCTCATATCATGTGATATAAACAATGCAAAGTTCACGTTTACTCTGAGAAATATTTCATTTCCAATTTTCAAATCATTCACACCCAAGACCTTTCACAAAACCAACTGCATGATATGTATGTAGACAAGTAACAACTTACCTGTTTCCAGGAACCAAAGGTCCTTGAAGCACACCTGTTTCAGCACACACACACAAAAAGGAAGTCAGAATTAAATCAACACAACTGTCCCCACACATTTCACTGACAGAGCTATGATATTATATGTGTTTATTGGCCATGATTCATTGCCATACACACTGATGTGACAGCTATGATATTGTATGTGTTCATTGGCCATGACTGATTATCATGTACACTGATGTGACAGGCTTCGCATCAAAGGCAGGTGCTGACATTTTTGCAGGATAATCTTTCATTCTTCCAGAGGTCAGTTAGCCAAATATTCGCATCTGTCCTACAATGTTCCGACTATTAGCCACAACTTTCCCCCAAACTCCAACTCCTACAGCTAAAATAACAGTGCAGCTTGTTTATGGATTTTTCCCAATGTTGCAAGTTGTTCTATCTGCGTTTAGGTCAAATTAAGTTGTCTCCATCAGTCTCCAATCTATGTTTGGATTCACATTATGTTTCAAAACTGGTTCTGACTCTTCATGAATTCAAAACTCACTGTAAAAGTGTGCTATTGATAACTGTTTACCTTTTTTTCTCTCTAAATTTATACACAGCCATTTCACACACAAAACATTCAGCTGATCGCCCATGTTCAGACCACTTCCACAATGCCGAAAACATGACGCAATGCTTACGATGCAGCTTTCAAACTGAAGGAGATCAATCTGACTACTGAAAAGGAAAACTGAAGTGCTGCCTATGAACTTGGAGTGAATTAATCCATGATCAGACGTTGGAGAAAGCAAAGGGGTGAACTTTCTCGCTGCAAAAAGTCGCAAAGCTGGACTCTTGAAAGAAGCTGACGACCACCAGCTCTAGCCAGCAAGACTCGGATTCATCCGACAGTGAAAACGAGGCAGGGGTCAGTGATATGGCAGAACAAGAAAAGCAAGGCCTTCAAGACTCACTTGTGATACACTTTTGAAAAAATCCAAGCTTTTTATGTATTGAGTATAATGCATTTACTGTTATATTTATATTTTTTGTATTATCTAAACTTGGCACTTTGATCTGATATTCGACCCAACCAAAGATCTATCATTATTATCATTTTTTGCTAAGCGTGGAAGTTTTATTTATTGCAAACGTTTTGGTGTAGGCAGTAAAACAAGGGAAATTACTCTGCTGGGGAACTTAGTTTGCTTTAAACTGATCTTTCTCATCTTAAACATTACATTTTGAAATTATACTCAATACATAAAAAGCTTGCATTTTTTTTTTAAAAGTGCATCACAAGTGAGTCTTGAAGGCCTTGCCTCTCTTGTTTCAAAATGTAATGTTTAAGATGACAAAGATCAGTTTAAAGCAAATTAACTCCACTAGCATTACATAGTAATTTCCCTTTTTTTCTATCTGCACCAAAACGTTTGCAAAATAAATAAAGCTTCCATGCTTAGCAAAAGAAGTTCCTGTTTGAGCCAAAAATGATAATGACTGCTCTAGCTGTTGGGTCAGAATATCAGATCAAAGTGCCAAGTTTAGAGAATACAAAAAATATAAATATAACAGTAAATGCAGTTTGCATATAATTAGGCTTCATTCTTTATTTTTTTGTGCCCATCCCAGAAGCGCAATATTGTTTTAAACAAGATGACTGGAAAGAACTGAATTTTTCCTATTTTTATGCCAAATTTGGTGTCAACTGACAAAGTAGTTGCAGAGAAAATGTCAATGTTAAAGTTTACCACGGACACACAGACAGACAGACACACACACACACACACAGACAACCGAACACCGGGTTAAAACATAGACTCACTTTGTTTACACAAGTGAGTCAAAAAGCTGTGCTTCTGTTGTTCAATTCTGACACTTAAGACGAAGCTTTCAGTGCCTTCAATGGAAATGATGACGACGATGAATGAATAAATGTGACAACCAGTAATTGTTAGTGTGTGTGTTAGTGTGTGTCTTTGATGTAGCTGTATTTTTATTTTTGTGTTGCTTTGTCACTGAATTTGAAACTGAACTTGTGGTTTGCGCGTCTGACAAGTTTCTATAACTGTCAAAATTCTCAATTTTTGTGATTAATTTTCAGACGTTTTTGCACTTGGTTTTATGTACAACATTTGCGGCTTATAAACCAGTGTGACTTACATGTGTATAAATTCCAGTTGCTGTGTTTTAATTCAGTGGATGTGGCTTATATAACAATGCGCTCAATAGTCCAAATTTTATGGTACACAGACTGGCTAATGATCACACCCATTTCAGAAATCATCATCAGTGACAGAAAGACAGCTTCAGGTAGATAGATGAAAATGTCGTCACCTGGTTGTTCCATGCCTTGCGGTATCCATCCCGCCCGCTCCAGATGTACAGCCTGGTGTTGATGGCCACGGAGCAGTGTCCAGCACGGGCACGAGGGAGGGCATCATCATACACCTCCATCGCCAGAGCCTCCCACGCCATTTGTTCTGCAACACACACACCTTTAGTCAGACCTCAAGACCTCAAGGGATTCTGCTCTGTTTCATTACATTTAAACCTCTGAGAACAATCATGAAAACGGGATACCACAAACTACAAGCAAACTGAGGATCAGTTTCAAGAGTGCATTTTCACTTACATTTGTGAGTATGACAGTGGAATAAAACAGCTTTGCACAAAGAAAAAGATTTTACTATAACTGTCCATTGTGTCAAAAATAATTGCAGAGCTCTGTGTGTTGTTCACAGGTTTCTCCATTGCATTTTGCTTGCTGATGATTGTGCCCTCAACGCTGGATCTGAAGCTGACATGCAACTCAGCGTCGACAAGTTTGCCACTGCCAGCAGGAACTTCGGCCTTACCATCAGCACGAGGAAAACTGAAGTTCTCCATCAGCCAGCCCCAGGGAAACCCTACGTTGAGCCCAACATCACAGTCAACGGTCAGAGACTCAGTGCGGTGGAGCAGTTCACATACCTTGGCAGCACACTGTCACGAAACGTGACCATCGACGATGAAGTGAACGTCAGGATTGCAAGAGCAAGCGCAACTTTTGGCCGACTCAGTGCAAATGTCTGGAACAGAAGAGGCATTAGTCTTGAGACCAAGCTAAAGGTCTACAGAGCAGTAGTTCTCCCGACACTACTGTACGCCTGCGAAACTTGGACAGTGTACCAACGACATGCCAAGAAGCTGAACCACTTCCACACAACATGCCTCAGGAAGCTACTGAACATCAAGTGGCAAGACAGGACCCCAGACACAGAGGTGCTCGCAAAAGCCACCCTTCCCAGCATCTTCACCATCCTGATGCAGTCCCAGCTTCGCTGGGCTGGACACGTGGTGCGCATGCCAGACCATCGGCTGCCCAAAAGGCTCTTCTATGGCGAGCTGCAACAAGGGAAGACATCACACGGAGGTCAGAAGAAGCGCTTCAGAGATACTCTGAAAGTCTCTCTTAAAGCGTTTGATATCAACCCTGACTCCTGGGAGGAATCTGCAGTGGACCGTGACAAATGGCGCGCTGCTGTGCACAAAGGCGCCAAGTTGTGCGAGGCCAACAGGACTGCAGCAGCTGTTCAGAAGAGTCAGGCCAGAAAGTCACGGGCAAACAAGCTCCCTGACAATGATATGCCTGTCTTTGTCTGCCCCAACTGTCAGCGAACATTTCGTGCGCAGATTGAACTATTCAGTCATCTGCGCATTCACAGATAGATTCATGAGCATCCTCCCCCCCACCCCACCACCACCCTCCCCCCATCCCCCAGCTGGATGACAACGATGGTCATCATCGATCTTGATGGACACACCACCACACCACCACCACGGGAATTCATTTAGCTCAGTCTTTTACACTGGATATTAGTGCTGCAGCCTTGGGGGCTGGTTGGCCTTTGGGAACCATCCCAACACCAGTTGTCCTATAACTCTCTTGGCTGAGAGAGTGGAAATGTAATTTGGGCAAGACACTCTCCACTGTTATCAAATGCTAACCCAGACAGTCATGACAGCAGTTGCCTTCTCTTGTCAGACATGACTGACAACCATACGTTGTTCACTGGAACTTATAAAAGAGGTCAAAACAACAATCATACATCTTCATGAAGAACATCTTATTACTCTTCACATACATTTCTGTTATCCGTTTATTTCTAAATAGTTTTGATATTCAAACAGAGACAAAGATGTCCTTCCTTTCCCTTAAAATACTCCATAAAACTGAATAAGGCATACTCATAAAAGTCTCTCCTATCTTACTTAATACTTCTGCTAATCTCATCAAATCTGCATCAGTCTTTCAATTTTGTCTTGCTTTTCAGCAGTTTTATATTAACATATTTTGTTCAAAACATTATTTTATTTCCATATGAATATAAAGCAACAACCAAAAACTGAAGATTATTTTTTTAAATACCAATAAAACTGTAACTAACATCAACTAAGAATGTACTGAATCTTACACTAAGGTCAGTTACAGAGACATATTCCAATCCTAAGGAAATACCAAAGTTAAGCTTTGCATAAATGAGCATTCACAGCCACCCACTACCTTTATTTCCCCTCCTCCCTCCACATTTGCGTATGACTTGAAAACAATTCTGATGTAACAGAGATTCAAGTTTCTTTAAAGTTTAACAAAAAGGCATTCTCAGACCACAGCTATATCATTGTGTTAAAACCTTTCACTAATATCATCATTTAGTTATCAATTTTATTCAATCACTCCAATGAGGCTGAAAATTATCCAATAATTCATTAGCTATGTAATTAGCAATGGTAAGAAAATTCAAAATTAAACCAATGTTTTTCATTTTCATTGTACTGTGTTGATACATGCTTCCATGTGTGTGAGTGGGTGGGGGTAGGGGAGTGGGGAAATGCGCTATATAAATGTCCATTATTATTATCATCATATGATAATAAATTAAAAAAAACCCACTTTTGCCAGAACAAACACACACTTCTTCTTACAAACCTTGCCATTCAATTTGCTACAAGGGGACATTCAACCTGACAATACTTCTCTCCCCCCCCCCTCCCAACAGAGCATCTTACCAAGATTGAGTGAGGCCAGAGTGTTGGTGCATTTCCACTCTTTTTCGTGTGTGGCCACCTTAACGTCATCCATCACCAGGGGCACCCAGCCCCCAAACACAAACATGCGGTTTCCGATGACAGTGGCGGAGTGCAGACTGCGAGGCAGAGGGGGGATTCCTGAGATGTTGGGCTTGGTCCATGTCGTGGTTTCTGGGGAAAACACACACACACGTCGTGGTTTCTGGGGAAAACACACACGTCACTGGCAGAAGACAGATCAGTTTCAACTCTTGGCTACTCGTTTTGGCCTCGGTACTACTTCTGATAAGAACAAGCACAACATTGCAATAAGGTGGAATAATACTGACGCATGGGGACATTTACAGTTGGGTGGAACACTATCTACACAAGGGGATAGGCATCACTCTATAGCTGAGAAATTTCATTTCACCTGACCATCAAACTGGCAGCCTATGATGGGGTGCAGGCACCCTGTTCGGCTCTTTTCCATGTCTGTACCTGAATCGAGTGTGTGTATGGATATACATGTGCATAAGGAAGCAACAAGCACGCATGTTATATCATTTTTTTTATGTCTTCATGTAATATTTCATGACATTCAAGGTCACTTAGACCTAAGCATCAACAAGAACTGGAAAAGGAATCCATAGACTAGCCTATTTCTTTCTTTTTGTACACAACCTTTAACCAGATCCAATAAAGCCTTCCCTAGATAGCTCACTCTTTGTTCATATCACCTGCTCTTTTCGTCCTTGGAAGATGGGTTTTTTTGCTGCCCTCTCTTTCATTCTGTACTCACCAACATCGTATTGCCACAGGTCCCCAAGTCGACAGCCACTCATGCCACCATATATAATAAGGCGCGGGTTCCGACCCTCTTTGTCTCCATAAGCCACACACGTGTGAGATTCACGAGGTGGTGGTGGTGTTCCATTCACCACTGGCAGGTCCCAAGCTATTTGGTTGGACGCTGGCTTCAGATCAAGGGTGTACAGATCGTTCAGGTACCTGACCCAGTAATGAATTTCAACATGGCTGAACCAACTGGTTATTTTTGTATATATGGAAAAGGGCAGGCGTCACACACACATACACACACAATCACATTATATATTGCTAAATATCTTCGTTTCATTAAGTTCCTACTTTACCATTTGTCTACTTGGTCATATTTTCTTATTCCATTTTTTTTTTTACTGTCATTGTTGTTCTTGTTTTCAACTGATACTTTTTTTTCTTTTTTCATTTTCATCAGTTTTCACACACACACACACACATAAATGCACGCAATCACATCTTAACAGTGTGCAGAGGTATATATGTAAGCAGCCTCTCTCTCTCTCTGATCTTTGCATACTGATTCATTTTTGCTGTTTAGTCACTTGAGCTGATTCAGTCTGGGTACTACTAATTTTAGGCCAGTCTGATTTCAACTTGATTGAATTCATTTCAGTTACAACAACACTGGTCTACTCTAAGAGAAGACAACTACATGACATGCCTAATACTAATAGAGAAAAAAGCCATATTTATTCTAAAATATAAGAAAGAGTTATCATTTTCACCCAGGTGTAACAGCACCTCAAAGGTGATGGCTAGAAAGGTTTTGTCAACAACTAACATCTTGCCCCTAAAAGGTGATAGCCTCATTGGTTTTGTCAATATCTTGCCCCTCAAACATGATGGCTAGATGGGTTTTGTCAACAACTAACATCTTGCCTGGGTTGATTTCCAGAAAAAGTAGAAGTTTTCAACTTAACACACACACACACACACACGGATTTAATAATTCTCACCTGGGGATGTTATTTTTGGGATCTTCACTGTCATTGGCAAGTCCTCCAAACAAGTAAGCTTTGTTCCCCAAGAGTGTAAAGCTGTGACCTGAAACCAAAAAAGTCATTTTTTTTCCAACTGCATGTGCTTGACACAAAATTGTAAATAAATCAAATTACATATTACTTCTTAATAACATATGCCATTTAACATATTACATATTGTTTGACTGATATGGATATATATATATAGCGCCTATCTTCGGTCGGAGACCAAGCTCTAAGCGCTTTACAAACATGCGGTCATTTGCACAACAGCCTGCCTACCTGGGTAGAGCCGACTCAGACACACATGTACACACACTCAAACACACATGTAACGTTTTATGTGTATGACCTTTTTCTTTTTTTAATACCCTGCCATGTAGGCAACCATACTCCAATTTTAGGGGTGTGCATGCTGGGTATGTTCTTGTTTCCATAACCCACTAAACGTTGACATGGATTACAGGTTAACTTGCGTATTTGATCTTCTGCGTGCATATACACACAAAGGGGGTTCAGACACTAGCACGTCTGCACATATATTGACCTGGGAGATCAGAAAAATCTCCACCCTTTACCCACCAGGTGCCATCACCAAGATTCGAACCTGGGACTCTCAGATTTAAAGTCCAACGCTTGCACCATTCGGCTATTGCGCCCGTCAAAATATACCTATCAAAATATAACAATGACATAACAACAATTAAAATTCCCAACTACGACTCATTTGCTTAATGGAGGGGTACTGGTCAGGTACATCGACACCAACTTTTTCGACTTACTCCATTAAACCATTATTTGCCCCTATCAATTACTCCATTAAACCATTATTTGCCCCTATCAATTACTCCATTAAACCATTATTTGCCCCTATCAAGCATACTAAACAATGAATGAATAAGAAAAACTACTAATTCAAACTCCTCCAACACACTGGAAAAAGTTAGTATCCTTTTATTTCTTTCACTTCACACACACACACATAGTGCTCTACTGTGGTGAGGCCCCCTCCTCAGAAAGAGCAATTCAAGTTTTATACACAGAAATACGTGTGACAAAAAGTAATGAACATAAATTTGTGTTATTTGTCATACATATTTCCATGTATCAAACATATTCAAATGCAACTTTTACAAGTTACAAAACACACAGAAATAAGATGTGACAAAAAGAAACAAATACAAATGCAACACAAACTACATTCACAAACACCCGTGGTTCGTCCGTCGGGATCAACGAGGACCATCTAGTCATCCTGGGGGTGGATGGGTTGGGCTCTGTGGGTGCGCAGATGACTGGTCAGGCCAATTCGCGCCTGGAAGGCTCTGACTCAGTGTGGACAGGGGATGGCGGCGGCTGTCGGGGACTTTCTGGCACTGATTTTCCTGGCCTGTCTGCGTTGCTCTGCTGCAGCGATTCTGTTGGCCTCACAGGATTTGGCGCCTTTGTGGACAGCTGAACGCCACTTTGGTCTGTCCATTACATTCAGCTCCCATGTGTCGTGGCTGATGTTGAAGGCCTTCAGAGAAGCTTTCAGAGTGTCTTTGAAGCGCTTCTTTTGGCCTCCATGGGAGCGCTTGCCATGCTGGAGTTTGCCGTATAGCAGTTTCTTGGGGAGCCGGTGGTCTGGCATGTGAACTACATGGCCTGCCCAGCGCAGCTGGGCCTGCATCAAGATGGTGTAGATGCTGGGCAAGTTTGCAAGAGTGAGCACCTGTGTCAGGGATCTTCTCTTGCCACTTTATGCCGAGAAGTTTTCTGAGGCTGGTGGTGTGGAAGTGGCGTTTGTAGACCGTCCATGATTCACATCCATAGAGCAGTGTGGTGAGAACTATGGCCTTGTATACTTTGAGCTTCGTCTCCAGGGTGATGCCTCTCCTGTTCCAAACGTTCTTCTGGAGTCTGCCGAAGGGTTGTCTTCACTGCAAAGCCAACTCCAGCCTCACGTCTCTCTTCAGGTCCGTGACCACTCCAAAAGAAGGTGTAGCCTGCGCCTCGCTCACAGAGTTCGCCTTCTTCTGCCAGTCTGGTCTCACTTAAGGCAGCGATGTCGATGTTGTACCTGGCTAGTTCACTAGCAATGAGTGCTGTGTGTCTCTGTGGTCTGTCTGAGTCGCCTCTGTCCAGAAGCGTACGCATGTTCCATGCGGCAATGGTCAATGGGGTGCTCCTTGTTTTCTTCTTTCTTTCCTTTGTGTGTCGACCGCTTGAGTAGGGTCCCCATCAGCCGCGGTATGCTGACTAGGGTGGTGTGGAGCAGGCAATGTTTAGGGCACCTTTTCTAGCCCCTTCCTCATGTCATGGAGGTGAGCAGTGCTGTCCTGAAGAGGGCTGCTCAGTCGCTCAGGGGGCTGCCGATCTCCACCGCTGCTCCAGTCGGTGAAAAACGACCCTGTGGCCTGAGCTGCCTGTGTGCAGATCCACAGCTACGACTGCCAGTGTACCCACACCTGTCGCTTCGTCGCTCGCCTGTCGCCACAGGGCTTGGGGAAAATGATGGTATGGGATGAAGGATGACTGATGACTTGCGCGATGACTTTGTTTATAGTGAGGAGGAGTTGCACACCGTCGACTTCACTCTCTTGTCCGAGACCATCTGTATCAAGTGGCAAGATGAGGTCAAGACGACTGGAGATGGAAACAGATGCAGTGGATGACCAGGATGTCCTATGTGCCTCATCCTGCCCTCAGCACTCCGCAGTGCTCTGCTGCAGCTGCCTTCCTCTCTGTTGGACCATGAAGGCTTCTTCCGCAGAGTCCGCCAGATCCAGCCCTAACTCACCGAGGGTTTGAGACCCATCGGCTACCCTCACCTAGTTTAGCCAGCCTATCAAAGCCGTTGCCCGGGGGTTGGGCGCTGCCGTATGCTAGCAGCTTCTAGGACCCATAGGTGAGAGCTGGGTGCCGGTGGGGACCAATAGAGGACGAACCACTCCCGGAAGAGCGTGACAAACCCCCCCTCTAGAGGTACTACCCCTCCCGTGCACCCTAACCCCTAACGCCCACAAACACACGCAAACACACACACACACACACACACGGGCACACACTACCCACCCAGGCGAGGACAAGGAGGAGCACTGTTCTTGGGTGGTTTGGGTTTGAGTCGTTTCCACTCCCAGCGACTAGCCTGCAGCTCGTACAGCTCATTGGAGTATTTCCCGTACTCCACCATGCCGCCAAACACCAGAATGCGAGTGCCATCACAAATGAACCCATAGGCAGCACACCCAGGAGGGATGTCACCCCTCACAGCCGGCACAAACCACTGGTTAGTGACTGGAAACACAGAAAAGTGATTTGTCTGATCTTTCTTTCTCTTTTATTCATGGTCAATGTGTGTGTGTGTGTGTGTGAGAGAGACACAGAGAGAGTCAGAGACAGATAGAGATAGATAGAGAATGTGTGTGTATGAGACATAGAGAGAGTCAGAGACAGATAGAGAGAGAGAGAGAGAGAGAGAGAGAGAGAGAGAGAGAGAGAGAGAGCGAGACAGAGAGAAAATGTATGAATGAATCTTTATTTTCCTGTGATGGAGATATCAGCACACTGGTAAACTTACAAATCTGTCGTTTTGAGAGACACACACTGACACAGAAGACAGATGCATACAAATATATTATATGATATGATATTGATAAGGATATTTATATATAATATACTATAGCACCTACCCTATTCTGAACGCTTTAAAACACAGAGTCATTTGCACAACAGGCCGTCTTCCTGGGCAGGGCAGACTTTAGACTCTAGTGCGTATATAGGAATAGAGAGAAAGAGGGACAAATGAGAATCAATGTTTAACATTTGTGGAATACCGTTTGTCATTGAGCTGACTAAAATTGGTAAAAACAAAAACATCAAATCACTTCAACTGAAAACAATGATAAACCAAAATGGCAATGATATCAAATCACTGGAATAATGATGTAATCAACAATGTCATGTATTTAATGTTATGCTTTTTATACATAATAAATAAATGTATGAAAACATATAGGTTTTGATTAAAGCATGTATGCAACATACCTAGCAGCCAAGGGCAACAGCTGACGACCAGCTTAGGGTGTTCAAATTTCGCACTGATATTATATCACATAATGATATATATTATACAATTTCTCACCACCTTGACCCTCTATTAGGCATGCATCCAGTTTCAGAACGAGGCTTCAAACATTTGCTTTTCATGTGGTTGATTTTGCTGGAGTTCTCTCACGTTTTACGATTTTTTTTTTCATGTGTGTGAATTTCTGATGCGAGTTAAAATGGCACATTCGCAGTTTTAAGAGATTTTTTAATACTTCCTCAACGATGAATCTAGCGATGAATATGAAGGTTTTTCTGCCAGAATATCTTTGACAAATGGATGATTGTGGTGATGTGATTGTGAATGTGAATGTGGGGATCTTGGACAGTTCGATAATGACAAAAACCGCGTGCTGAGTGGATTTTCATGACTGGCTGGTCGAGTTTTTGGAAATGGCAGGTGCAGCGATAATCCATGAAAGTTAATTGGATGCAGATTTTTTTTTTCTCTTTTTACCGCCAATGTGGTTGACCTACTTGTAATAGAAACAACTTGATAATAAAATATGCAGGCCAGGAGAAAAAAAAATGTCTTAATACTCTAATGCATATTGCGTTCACATTTGGCGTGATATCAACCTGGCTCAAATTAAGCTTCTTTTTTTTTTTTAAGATAACCTTACAAAATGATCATTTTATAATTCATTGATTGAAATGCCATGGTTCTGAAGTGTCATATCTGAGAACCAAGACCATGCTTCAAGAATAAGGTAGGGAAAATGTACATGCACTTCCCTGCTCAAACTTACAAGTAACACTGAATGACTAATGCACTTTGTTGTTTCTAAATAATTTTAATTGATCTACAGATTTAAATTTTACCACTCAAAGACTAACCTATAATTCATAAAGCATGTAAACTATTTCTGCAGGATCTTCAATGTTTACCCAAACCACAAACAAAATTTCACATCAATGCTAACTGTTTAAATGCAAGTTACAGGTGTATGTATGCAGGTAGTTTCATACTCAAAGTCAGTCACAGAAAATAATCTGGCTGCAAAGGAAACAGTGCTGGAAAAAATGTGGCGTGTTCAACTTAAAGATTAGGGCTGAAAGGGTTAATCAAAAGCGAGTTTAAATTCTAATATTTGGAAATAAAAATGTTTTTTTAACACTCCAAGTATTTTTCAAAAATAAAATAAGAATAACAAGTGGAGACTACGTCACAAACATACTTCCGATTGAAACTGAAACTTGTTGGCGCTCCCAACGAAAAGAGTAGACGTGGTTCATTCCCTTGTTACTTTCGTAACAGATGGCGCTAAGCCATGAAAATTAACATAAAATATACAAGTGCTTAACTTAAACATGAAAAGAGATGGTTTTTATTTTTTTATGCCAATACTTTTCATCGGTCGTTATATATTGCACATACTGTAAAAAGTCATGAAATTATAATGTCGTAGACATTGGGAACAACTAATCTCGCAGTTGCGATATGTAAATAGAGACCACAGAGGTAATGGCCGCCAATTCGGTCACACGCCGATTCAAGCCGACAACACCATGTACATGCTAAAGTATGCAAGCAAATTTGATCACACAAACTAAATGTTACTTACTGACTAAAGCCCATGCTATGCTGAATTTTTCCATTGTGGTTAATGCTTTGATTTTAGGTATGCATAAAATAATTTTCATCATCAAAACAAATCTGGGCGCCGCCATCTTTGAAAACAGTTTGTGTCCATGCACATTGCGTTTAAATTTCAGATTACAAACATACACAAAAATTCAAAACTGGTATCAATCTTAAAACATACTGTGACTGTTTCGTTTTTCTCTCAGTGGAAGTACATGCACATCGATATGAAACGCACAACGGCTTTTCTCGTTGACACCATAAAGGGCGCCATCTTGGATCAAAACAAACAGAAATATACAAGAGGAATATTTGCACTTACTAGTATTGAACACATGAAGTTCGTCAACGATTCCTTCGTTACCACCACCAAACACAATCATCAATTCTTTTATTGCAACAGCTCGATGACCGTGACGAGGCCTTGGACATGGCCCTGTTGAGTTTGTAACACGCTTCCACTTTAGTATGGGAGCCGCCATTTTGTGTAGCTGCTAAGATAACGCCGAAACGCCCGGATGTCGGAATAATTTTTCGCAGGTCACGTGACTTGTGTAGGCGTGTTTGTAAAAATCAAAACATATTTCATTTTTTAAATCAACAACGTTTCCGGTGGTATTGCTTAGGTAAGTTATACATACTACTAACTGCTTTAAAACAAATTCTTATACATATTGATGCACTTTCGATTTTTCTCCGGACAACGCCGGAAAGTTACGACACTGATTGAAGAATGATGGTCCAAGAACGATAACTGTTTAGCAACGACAAACAATTCCTTCCTTCCTTCCGTGTTGTGACCACAATCACATTTTGATTTTTCTGTCACACTATGATGGATCTGCAGGAAAAGGCACTAGCTAAAAAAAATATTCAATATTAAAAAGGACCTTTATTTCGCAGTGTCTAGGCTGGACCACCCCGGCGAGCGAAGCGCTTCCCGGAGAGAAACCCCGACCAGCACAGCTGCAGCCTGTCCGCCATTTTCTGATAATTCCAAAAGAAACAAAATTAATATGCAAAGACCATTTCAAAGGTAGAGCGGCAGTATTCCAAACAAACAAAGGGGGAGCATAGTTTATCATCAGTCCGGAATGCAGTAAAGACGCAGATCAAATTCTACGAGATCTGAAATCGAAAATGAAAGTCATAATAATGATAAGAATTGTCAAAATAACTTATTATTACAAGACAATAACTGACAATAGATATATCTTAGATACCGATTAGACCTAAAGATAGTTTTTTAACAAAGTGAAATAGTGAACACGGCTATGAAAACAACGACAACCACACCCCAAAAAATGGGGGTGAGCAACAGACTGAATGAAGTTTTAAGTTGATACTTCTGTTCAGAAGACTGAATGATCTGCGGCGGCTTTTCACGGCCGTCGTTGTCTCTGCATTGAACCAAGACAAGTGATAAGGGGACAGACTAACTGATTTATCATTAAACACTGCCTGATACTGCATTGATGTGATCATAACAACAACAGCGGCTGATGACAAGGAGAAAAACTCAGCCGCTAGGATGAATGACATGAAAAAAGGCTGTAAGCAGTCAACCTAGCAGATGAAACTGACGTTAGACTGCCTTTCTTTTCTCTCCTTCTGTGTATCATGTAATAATTATTTCCTTCTTTACAAATAATAGTAATGATAATAATTATTATTATGAAATAATCATCAATCAATCAATCTTCAGTTGTGCAGAGACAGGCCCGGTGGCAAATCAACTGAAGTGCTAACATACCAGTCAACCCGTAATAGCATCGCTCTAATTCACAAAGACAAAGGGGGTAAACAAGACAAGACAAGACAAGGGAAAATTCTTTATTTTCGAGGATAATAGATAAGCACTGGCGCGCTTTTTTTTTTTCTCAACCAGTCCGCGCCCTGGAACCGCAGGGTCTACACTGCACAATGCTACATTTTTCATAGTGTCATAGCATGTACTGCCGGAGTACACAATACTACATACAGTCATAACATGCGTACACAATACTACTTAAAGGCATAAACATGGTAACAATAAGACACTGACTATGTAAAGAGGCCTACAATGCTCGGTCAGTGGGGAAACTGACGAAGGCAAGGAAGAGGCAGTGGAGGGAGGGGCAGGTGTGTGTGGTGTGGGAGGGGGGTCATTTTGGGAAGTGGTTGGTTTTAAGGCCAGACTTCAGGTTGAAAGAGCTGACTGAGTGCAGAGACCTCAGTGACGTCTAAAGCGAAAGAGGAAGCTAGTTCAGTTTAAAGTGCAAGCTCCAATGAGGCAGCTAGAGAAAGAGCTTGCGGCCGACTGTCAGTGGTGTGTTTGAAATCTGGGTCATAGACACTCATTTCTCAGTGTTCTAGTGTCTGTGTGTTGTTGGAGTTTAACGACCTATGTCTGGGTATATTATATATATATATATATATATATGTGTGTGTGTGTGTGTGTGTGTGTGTGTGTGTGTGTGTTGTGTGTGTGTGTGTGTGTAGTATACGGAAACAGAGCGGGTCTGAAGTTGCCGGTTCGCACTGATCGGCTAAAAATAGATCATTGCATGAGTTGTTCGTCAGTTGAGAGCGAGATGTGGTGTATAAGTGAGGGCAGCTACAGAGACTGATCAGGACGTGGCAGATTTTGTTTATAGATTTATCAGTAACACAGAGTGCTGTTCTTGTACTTTATTTTATGCGAGATCATAGGGAGGCAAATACAGAGATGTTGCAAGACCGAGAAGAGTGACCATGACTGTCGGCTGACGTGCTCAGATATTTTCTTTCTGAGGACAAGTCGGGTAGCAAGATTTTGCATTATATCGGTATAATTATAACACTGACCAAATTAGTAAAAACTAATAAAATTAGTGTCGAGTTCTGTTAATGCTCACAGTTTATCAGTTGTAATTCTACTGACGAAGGATTTGTTCAGTGTGACACAAATCAAACTTCACTTCAACACTCTGACATTCCTTTTCCTGTCAAGTTCTCCATCTCATTTCATTCATTATGCCCATCGCTCCCGGTGGAGTGTAGGCCATCGACGACCCCTCGCCATCGCACTCTGTTCTGGCCATTCTAGTCCAATTGGTCCCTTGCTGCTTCAGTTCTGCCTCAGTGTCTCGCTTCCAGCTGTTCCGAGGCCGGCCTCTCTTCCTCTTTCCCTGCGGGTTCCACTGAGGTCAGGGCTTGGCGTGTGATGCTGGACGCTGGCTTCCTGAGGGTGTGTCCAATCCAGCCCCACTTCCTCCGCAGTATCTACTTGTGTTCTCAGTCCATCTAGTGATCATAATTAATTATCTTTGATCGTTAGAGATCTGTCAGACTTTCTATTGGAGTAAATTACATCTACTGAAGGTAGCTCGATCCAGCGGCTTGAGTCACTGGAACGGCTTTTAGTTTTGGCAAAAAGCCCAAGGTCAAGTTGTTCAGGGCTTGGGCTGGTCCAGTGAAGGTTGCTTTGTTCAGTGGGTGTGCTAGCTCGATCTCTCTATCTTCAACGTGACTCAAAATACCGAGCATTCCACGTGGCAACAAAAATCTAGGAACCTATGGAACTCCGACCAGCTACAGTTGCCGAGGCTCCTTTTCTTGGCATCCCGGCTTCAGGCAGGGGCCGGCCACTGAGTCCACAGTGACAAGCCAGCATTTTTATTCACTGTTCTTTTCCTACATGCAGGGTCTTCAAAGGTTTAGGGCTGTGCCGGTTGGGGCTTGTCTCACTGACTGACAAAGGGACCGCTACGGTAGCCCGCGGACTGGCCTACTGAACTGGAGATGTGGAAAACTGGAGTTCTCTTTCTGTCCGGAGCACGTGTGTGTGTAAATTTGTCAAGCAGGCTTTGAATTTTGGATTGATACACAATTCAGAGATGTGCATAAATGCCCTGGCTTCCGTTAATGCATGTTCATTTGTATACAACTGCGTGTGCGCATAAGCATGTGTGTGTGTGCGTGTGTGTGCCGGTGAGGTTAGTTTGTCAAGCATGCTTTGAACTTTGGATTGACACAAAATTCAGAGATGACTGTGTAAAGGTCTGCAAGAGGAGAGTGTAACTGTTGTGCTGATTCTGTCCCACAAATGTCAAGTTCTTTTGTCTTTGGTTTTAATTAACAAAGAACATTTTTCATCCGTTTTGTGTAGTTATCTTTCTGTGCCCTCAGGGATAGAGGGGAGGTAACCTACTTCCGGGAGGCTATTGGCCGAAGCTACTTTCGTTTTCTCCGCACAGGCGGGTAGTAGTTTGCACAGGACAGGAATCGGACTCCCTGCCGCAGTCTGCACTAGTGGGTCACGGTATGTTAGATAAACGTAATTTTGGGAAAAAACAACAATCCTTTTTCTGGTATTGCCAGGACCGGTATTATATGTGACAGATGGGATCAAATTGATATGATAGCCAGAATCACTTAGCTGTATAATGATAAAAATATCAAATAACTCATTGTCTATTGTGGCCACAGGGGCCCTATCAGAAGTCTTACAGTATATATATTTCAGTTTTAGTCGACATGATACAATTTCATGGTACATTCTACTGGCTCTTTGGACAACTGATATGATGAGATATATGCCTTGTATGTGCGTGCGTGCGTGTGTGTCTGTGTGAGATGTGTGTGTGTGTGTGTGTACGCGTATATGTCAATGTCACTGTGAATGACTAGGAGATCATTGGTTTGAGCCCCATCAGAGACATAACATCATGGGAAAGGCTGCGGACTCCTGCCCAGAGTTCCATGTGCTTTGGGCTCGATCTGAGTGTCATCCACTTCACTGAGGCATCTTATTTGCAAATACTGCTCATGTTTCCCGATCAACACAGTGTATGTATCTCTCAAACCTAACTGACATGCGGGTGTGTTGTGACAGAAGCAAAGAATGCCATTCTGAAGCAATACGTTCAGTCTTGTAACAGTGCCTCAGATGCACATGGATCTCCATTGGACCATGGCACACCATCTCACATTGACCATCATAAAAGGAAAGATAATGACATATGTGCCTTCATGCCCTACTCTGGTGACCTTTTTGTATTGTATTGTATTGTATTGTATTGTATTGTATTGTATTACTTTTTGTCACAACAGAATTATGTGTGAAAATTGGGCTGCTCTTCCCAGGGAGAGTGCATCGCTCAATGCAGCACCACCTTTTCTTTCTTTCTTTTCCTTCAGTTCTATGGTGTCATCAGACTGTTCCGAGGCCGGCCTCTCTTCCTCTTTCCCTGCGGGTTCCACTGAGGTCAGGGCTTGGCGTGTGATGCTGGACGCTGGCTTCCTGAGGGTGTGTCCAATCCAGCCCCACTTCCTCCGCAGTATCTACTTGTGTTCTCAGTCCATCTAGTGATCATAATTAATTATCTTTGATCGTTAGAGATCTGTCAGACTTTCTATTTGAGTAAATTACATCTACTGAAGGTAGCTCGATCCAGCGGCTTGAGTCACTGGAACGGCTTTTAGTTTTGGCAAAAAGCCCAAGGTCAAGTTGTTCAGGGCTTGGGCTGGTCCAGTGAAGGTTGCTTTGTTCAGTGGGTGTGCTAGCTCGATCTCTCTATCTCCAACGTGACTCAAAATACCGAGCATTCCGCGTGGCAACAAAAATCTAGGAACCTATGGAACTCCGACCAGCTACAGTTGCCGAGGCTCCTTTTCTTGGCATCCCGGCTTCAGGCAGGGGCCGGCCACTGAGTCCACGGTGACAAGCCAGCATTTTTAGTCACTGTTCTTTTTCCTACAAGCAGGGTCTTCAAAGGTTTAGGGCTGTGCCGGTTGGGGCTTGTCTCACTGACTGACAAAGGGACCGCTACGGTAGCCCGCGGACTGGCCTACTGAACTGGAGATGTGGAAAACTGGAGTTCTCTTTCTGTCCGGAGCATGTGTGTGTGTAAATTTGTCAAGCAGGCTTTGAATTTTGGATTGATACACAATTCAGAGATGTGGATAAATGCCCTGGCTCCCATTAATGCATGTTCATGTGTATACAACTGCGTGCGCACGCACACGTGTGCGTGTGTGCACACGCATGACGGAGCATGTGTGTGTGTGTGCCGGTGAGCTTAGTTTGTCAAGCAGGCTTTGAATTTTGGATTGATACACAATTCAGAGATGACTGTGTGAAGGTCTGCAAGAGGAGAGTGTAACTGTTGTGCTGATTCTGTCCCACATATGTCAAGTTCTTTTGTCTTTGGTTTTAATTAAAAAAGAACATTTTTCATCCGTTTTGTGTAGTTATCTTTCTGTGCCCTCAAGGATAGAGGGGAGGTAACCTACTTCCGGGAGGCTATCGGCCGTAGCTACTTTCGTTTTCTCCGCACAGGCGGGTAGTAGTTTGCACAGGACAGGAATCGGACTCCTTGCCGCAGTCTGCACTAGTGGGTCACGGTATGTTAGATAAACGTAATTTTGGGAAAAAACAACAATCCTTTTTCTGGTATTGCCAGGACCGGTATTATATGTGACAGCTGGGATCAAATTGATATGATAGCCAGAATCACTTAGCTGTATAATGATAAAAATATCAAATAACTCATTGTCTATTGTGGCCGCAGGGGCCATATCAGAAGTCTTACAGTATATATATTTCAGTTTTAGTCGACATGATACATTCTACTGGCTCTTTGGACAACTGATATGATGAGATATATGCCTTGTATGTGCGTGTGTGTGTGTGTGTGTCTGTGTGTGTGTGTGTGTGTGTGTACGCGTATATGTCAATGTCACTGTGAATGACTAGGAGATCATTGGTTTGAGCCCCATCAGAGACATAACATCATGGGAAAGGCTGCGGACTCCTGCCCAGAGTTCCATGTGCTTTGGGCTCGATCTGGGTGTCATCCACTTCACTGAGGCATCTTATTTGCAAATACTGCTCATGTTTCCCGATCAACACAGTGTATGTATCTCTCAAACCTAACTGACATGCGGGTGTGTTGTGACAGAAGCAAAGAATGCCATTCTGAAGCAATACGTTCAGTCTTCTTACAGTGCCTCAGATGCACATGGATCTCTATTGGACCATAGCACACCATCTCACATTGACCATCATAAAAGGAAAGATAATGACATATGTGCCTTCATGCCCTACTCTGGTGACCTTTTTGTATTGTATTGTATTGTATTGTATTACTTTTTGTCACAACAGAATTCTGTGTGAAAATTAGGCTGCTCTTCCCAGGGAGAGTGCATCACTCAATGCAGCGCCACCTTTTCTTTCTTTCTTTCTTTTCCTTCAGTTCTATGGTGTCATCAGACTGTGCAAATGGACTGTTGCTGAAGGAATAAGATGATAGTTTCAAAACAGATGGAACATTCATTCAATGCAGGGTCTCCTCCACTAGGTTTCCACACATCTTAGCATTGCTAACTCTCTGCAGACCACTGTTGCAGAATGAGACTGGCAAGGTACAGAATAATCAACATGTGTGCTGAGAAGACTGGGGGAAAAGTCTGTGACACTTTAATGATGACCTGTTAGTACAATTAAAAACCCCAAAACTTCCAATCAAGGCAAATCACCTAACCCCTGTAAAGTCTATCTCACACAAAGATAAGCAAGAACATGCCTTAGAACAAAGAAGGAAACAAGTTGCGCACTTTGATCATTCCATTACTTTTAATATTCTCTCATGACAAAGGTTCAAGGTGCTGTACATTTTTCACCCTCTTCTTAAATGACATATGACTGAAACCAAAACTTCAAAATTAACAATGCATTCACAAGCTCATCAATAAAAAACACTATCCTGATGAATTTATTAAAGTGGTTAAGAGTATGACTCGCTGATAAACACAAACTGTGTCAGCAAGACATAAAAAACAAAACAAAAATCAAACAACTCATTTAGAGTCTTAATTCAACACACTCTCGTTTATAACCACATTCCATGTCAGCAAGACTAAAAAGAGAAAAAGAGAAGAAGAAGAAAAAAAAATCCAACTTCATTTAGAGTCCTAATTCAATACACACTCGTTTACACCTTCAAATTATTATTATTTTTTAAATCACCCACATCAAATTCATAAGAACATTACCTTCAGCAATGTTGATATAATTTGACGGGTTCATTGTTTACTCTGAACACATTTGTTAAGCTACAGAATCTCAGGTATAAACAATCAATGCCAAAGTTATGAAAATGTGAAACAATGTACAAATGATCATGCAGTGAGATTCTTTTTTTTTTTCTTTCTTTCCAACTTGTCTAAAAGAAGTAAAAAAATTTTCTCCACTAAAGTATAACAAAGTGGAACAAAAACATGTCCTTTAATCACAGAAAGGCATTGCGACATATTTAATGTACAGAAACAGCTTCCTTAGAAAAAAAGAGTACATGAAAAAAAGAAGAAAAAAAGAAAGGGTTTTGCCCATACAAAGAACAAATTTTCAAATATTTACATAACACACATCTGGTCTTTTTTTGTCAACAAACTGACAGAAGTAGGAGTGACAGTCATCATGGAATACTGTGAATGGAAGGAGGTGACGGAATGGTTAAGATGCTTATCTTCCAACACAGTGTCTGTTTAGAGTCTGGGTCTGAATCCTGGCCTCAACCTTTCTCCAAGCTTGACTGGAAAATCAAACTGAGCGTCTCCTCATTCAGATGAACCGATAAACCAAGGTCACATGTGCAGCACGCACTTGGCATACTGAAAATGGACTCATGGCAATGTAAGCGTTGTCCTCTGGAAAACTTCTGTAGACGAAATCCACTCTTCTTCGTGGGCTGCGACTCCCACACTCACTTTTATACACAAGTGGGCTTTTATGTGTATGACCGTTTTTACCCCTGCCATGTCAGCAGTCTCACTCCAGCGTTCTTACCCAACAAGGTCCCTAAACAGACACAGGACTCAAACCAGTGTTCTTACCCAACAAGGTCCCTAAACAGACACAGGACTCAAACCAGTGTTCTTACCCAACAAGGTCCCTAAACAGACACAGGACTCAAACCAGTGTTCTTACCCAACAAGGTCCCTAAACAGACACAGGACTCAAACCAGTGTTCTTACCCAACAAGGTTCCTAAACAGACACAGGACTCAAACCAGTGTTCTTACCCAACAAGGTTCCTAAACAGACACAGGACTCAAACCAGTGTTCTTACCCAACAAGGTTCCTAAACAGACACAGGACTCAAACCAGCGTTCTTACCCAACAAGGTCCCTAAACAGACAGACACAGGGCCTCAAACAGCGTTTCTACCCCAACAAGGTCCCTAAACAGACACAGGACTAAAACCAGAGTTCTTACCCAACAAGGTTCCTAAAAAGACATGGTACTGAAACCCAGCATTCTTACCCACAAGGTCCCTAAAACAGACACAGGACTGAAACCAAGCTTTCTTACCCAACAAGGTTCCTAAACAGACACAGGACTCAAAACCAGCGTTCTTACCCAAAGGTTCTGTACAGACATGGGACTGAAACCAGCATTCTTACCCCAACAAGGTTCCTAAACAGACATGGGACTGAAACCGGCGTCTTACCCAACAAGGTTCCTAAACAGACACAGGACTCAAACCAGCATTCTTACCCAACAAGGTTCCTAAACAGACACAGGACTCAAACCAGCGTTCTTACCCAACAAGGTTCCTAAAAAGACATGGTACTCAAACCAGCGTTCTTACCCAACAAGGTTCCTGTACAGACACAGGACTGAAACCAGCATTCTTACCCAACAAGGTTCCTAAACAGACACAGGACTCAAACCAGCATTCTTACCCAAAAGGTTCCTGTACAGACATGGGACTCAAACCAGCATTCTTACACAACAAGGTTCCTAAACAGACACAGGACTCAAACCAGAGTTCTTACCCAACAAGGTTCCTAAAAAGACATGGTACTCAAACCAGCATTCTTACCCAACAAGGTCCCTAAACAGACACAGGACTGAAACCAGCATTCTTACCCAAAAGGTTCCTGTACAGACATAGGACTGAAACCAGCATTCTTACCCAACAAGGTTCCTAAACAGACATAGGACTGAAACCAGCGGTCTTACCCAACAAGGTTCCTAAACAGACATAGGACTGAAACCAGCGGTCTTACCCAACAAGGTTCCTAAACAGACATAGGACTGAAACCAGCGGTCTTACCCAACAAGGTTCCTAAACAGACATGGGACTGAAACCAGCAGTATGGTTTGAAGCACCCAAGAAGAGAGATAAGGGTTTTGGGGGATGGGGTACGAAAAACAAAACAACAGTGCACAAGGCCAAACGTTTTGCATGTATCAGTTATGCTTAATTAAGTAGTTATAAAAGAGCAAAGCAGCAAATATTATACAGGTCCATCCGATCTGTTTGATCACCACTTCAAAAGTATTATGTAGGCACATCCCTTGCCTCACCAAGCATCATTGAGGGTGAACACACTTTATGTCCAATTGTCACACACAGCAAACACATTCCCCTCTCATTTAAAAAGAACCATCTGTGCGGTCACTTTGCTTGCTCACAATCAAAAGAGTCACACCCATACACACAACCTCCTCACACATGGGTGTAAGAGATGATCAGAGAGTTGTTTTCATATCGAAAAAAAGAAAAAGAAAAAAAAGAAATAAAAGAAAAAAAATGAAGGACTGCTGGATTTGTGGTTAGACATTTTTTCCCCATTCTCACAGGTCAGAATGAGCAAAAACATGTTAGTGCCACAACCCCAAGTAGAATGTACACATGTGCATAACAGCAAAATATGTATGTAAAAGATGTTGTTCCATTCAAAATGCCATAGAAATTATGCACACACACACACCAGGCATGCACCACCTGTGAAAACAGGGTTAGGCTGGCTATAAATGCAGTAAAAACGCATGAAATTCTAAAAGCCACATGCATTAAATCATTCTAAACACACACACACACACACACATTTCATTTAAAGGAAAGGAAATACCTCGATGCGAAAACCCACTGTCCCATCCCATGAACACCAAAAAAGACTGCACACACTGAGGCAGATAACACACAACCCAACCCATAATTTCAGGTGAACGTGCACCTGAAATCTGCACCATAATGTAAGGGCAGAGAGCAGCACGTTTCAAATGTAACGCCACACTGAAACACTGGCTTACACACACACACACACACACACACACACACACACACACACACACACACAAACATCCCCCACAAGCCATCCCCACACTAAAATCATCTTTACACACACTAATTGCTTTCATGTCACCTGAGTGCTCAGGTAAGTGGGTCGTAAAAAATATCTTCATGCACAGCGAAATATGAGAATTGCAATGGAAAGAAAAAAAACCCTGGACAGTGGACTACTGAAAAAGAACAGACAAAAGAATTGTGAAAATGGTCAAGAAAATACGAGATTAAAAAATGACACATTTCACTCACTATCATAGAAAAAAGGGAGAATTGTTTAAGTGCTCAAGAAAGAAAGAGATTCAAGAATGTCCATTTTTCACTGCAGCAGAAAAAACAAAGGAAATACATGAATCTGAGTCATTTGATCACTGCACTTAAATCAACTCAGTTGAAAATGTAATAAAATTTTTTTTTAAAAAGCTGGTCAAAAATGTATCACATTCTCTTTTGTTTTACCATGTAAAATTCCACCCCAAGGAAAAGTGGAACAAAAAAAAAAAAAAAAAAAAAAAAAAAAAAATCAGGAATATGTACAACAGAGTTCTTCAGTATAAAAATATATAGCTCTTGAATTTGTCCCATCACATCATTAGCTGCGCTTTGTTTTACAGGGACATCGCCAGGTTTATGATTATGCCAAATGTGTACAGTAAGCATGATGATGCAACCCAGAACTGTATATTACAAACCTCACCCCTTACTTTACTCATCTTTTCCCCCATGCCAACCCACACACCTGTGCTCACAAAGAAGGGAAAATAAGCACAGCACACATAAGGCAGAATATCATGTAAAAAATGCTGAAGAATAAAATGCATACCACATCCTTCAAGCTGTTAGTATTTTGCAGAAATACATTTTTCCCCCACTGAAAGACTGCAAGCCAACACCCTGTTTCTGTTTGGCGCAAAACCTCTCTTGTAACTTTTCTTATGCTAAATATGAAACATAATCATAATGATTTAAGGGGGAGTTCAATAAAGCGATGATATCTTGTATGTTATTAAGTCCTTGCGGGGGAAAAAAAAAAAAAAAAAAAAAAAATCAGCACCAGTTTATCAGACTGAAAATCTCACTACACTACAGGACCAGTCCAATGGAAGAATTTGTGAGCAGAAATTTCATTGGACACTTTTCAGCGCAAGACAAAGTTCAATACTACCTTTTACAAATAATTATCTTCATTGCTAATGCCACCAAAGCCAGTTTTATCACATCCAAAAATATCTTCATTCAAAAGTAGAAGTAGAAAAAAAAGTGCGAGTTTGACTTATCACACTGTTTCAAAATTGTGTCTTAAAACATGCAATGGCTTTAAAAACAAAATCATAGGTATTCAATATCAGATCGATGCTGAGAAAATCTCTTTTAAGGTCACTTCATGGCTAGAACCATTGCATACAAATTTTCTAATCAACAGCTAGGCTGTTACTAACTGTGCGATCACCCCATTTTTGTTGTAGTTGTCGCTGTAAGGTTTCTTTTGTTTGTTTGTTTGTTTTTCCTATACTGTCAATGTGCAGTGAAAGAAACATCAGTCTTTCCTCTTCTCTTGACTAATACTAATATCATTTTCATTACGACTATGATTATTATGACTATTATATTTGAGGTTATTATCATTATTTGATTTTATCTTTCATCATCATCATCATGATCATCACTACTGTTTTTAGATTTCGTTAGTAGCTGTTGTAAACTATCATATGATGTCCACTTAAATGTTTGTTTAAGCTTTTGTTTGTATGTATGTACTTTCATGTTATGGAAGTATAACCATCCAAGACTGAGGGAAAACACACAGACACAAAAACAACAACAACAAATTTTCTAACAATGACATAAAATCACAGGACCTGAACACGCATAACGCCATGGCGTTTTCATCTGTTAACCAGAATAAAAGAGACCAGAACCTTTCAGTAAAATAAACCCTCCATCTTAAAAGAAAATGGGATGCAAACACATGGAAATGAAACATTTCTCCATCCGTTCTAAAATTACATACTGAATTTCGGAAAATATGCTGCACAGAAAACTGCGGAAAACAGACTGGTAGTCATGGTCTTTGCATAAGCAGACAAGAACCCAACAAAAAGGAGGCAGAAAGCAGCTACCCCTGCATTCTGTCAAGTAAGCTGCAGGGAAAAAGACCCAATGTGAATGAGGAGGAATTTGGTTTTATGTCATGCGACATACATTGGTGATCGCAGACAGTTTAAGCATTGATTTTCATATTTGAAAGTCGTCCTTTAAAACCAAAGAAATAAAAAGGTTAAACCATCAAAGTGGGAAGTAGTAAGCAGTAGCCAATCACATAGACACTAGCAACCACAGGGAAGTGGTTGCAGCCAATCACACGGACGCTAACAACCAGTCAATGTGGGAAGTGGTAACAGCCAATCAGTAAACACAAAAAAACACATGTAAGTTGTAGCAGCCAATCACAGGGACACTAACAACCAGATGGTGTGATCAACACAACTGTCCAATCATTTTTGCCAGAGACATCAACTGATCCAAGAGGTGTGTTGAACTCACTGATCTATTTTTAGATCAGTGAGTTGGAACTGCAGTCACAAGTCACCAGTCTCTCAGGATGGTTACAACAGCTGAAGAGCGATAACAACCAGTTTGTGTAGTCAGTATGGGGCATGGTCATAATCACCAGATGATCAGTGTGTATGTGTCTGTGTCCATGTTTGTGTGTGTTTATGTGTGTTCATATGTATGTGTGTGTGTGTGTGTGTGTGTGTGTGTGTGTGTGTGTGTGTGTGTAGACAAGTGTAAGCGGTTTCCAACAACCAGTTAGCAGAGTCATCAATCGACAATGTAACTGCACTGCAATACCAGACAATCAATGTGTGTGTATGTGTGGGAGTCTGAAGTATTCAACCAAATGGCATTGACACACTCAGCAACAGGCAATCAGCATTTACACACAAGCAATCCTGCACTCATCCTAACCACACTGCCCATACTCATTGCACAATAAGATAACACAATGGCAGAAATCAGTGCTGCGATAGCAGTGAAACATTCTGGTAGGTGGAGGTCCAAAACAGTGGGAAGTTAAAAGAAAAAAAACCAACAACAGCAAAAAAACAAAACAAAAAACAACAACCACCCTCATCATTCCAAATTATTGACCAAGAAATAAAAGACGATGCATCATGCTTAACACTGCCCACCAGCCGGAGTCTACCACCAAGAAGAAATTGTAAGAAAACCACGAGTTGTAAAAATACCAACAAAAAAACAATCACCCTGCTCTGCAGTCATGAATGGAACCCAATCACCACCAAATTTTGTGTAATTTACAAACAAAACAAAAAAAAAGTGGGGGTGGGGGGGGGAGGGGGGGGGGATGCCAAGTTCAACTGTGCTATTTACAAGTTTAATGCATGAATGATTTTTAGCCCTGACGTCTTAAAAAATGGGAATAATCACCAGCATGAGACGTGCGTCAAACACCCCTGACCCTACCACGTTCAGACTGTTGACTGCAACGATTGCAACAACAGAAAATTCTGGCACTGACACAAGTTTCTACTCCTGTCTTTTTTGTCACTAGCACCCCATAACATTTATTTACGGATTAACTGTCTTCACATTTGACCTATGGAAAAGAAAAGAAAAAGATGAATGGCTTTGACACAGAATTGTCATACCAAGCGTATTTAATTCAAATATGATCAAAACTGACAAGTTTTTTAATCTCAAACAAAATGGCCATACCATTCCCCGGGAATACCCTTCAGATCAACAAACAATCGTCTGGAATACATTTGTCATAACGGAAACAAAACTGGTGCATTTTATGATAGTCGTGTCCGACTATGACCATCAGAACAGCAGAGGAGGCAACTGCTGTTCCGACTATTTGGGCTAGAATTTGATTATAGTGGAGACTGTCTTGCCCAAGTACATCCCCACTCTCTCGGCCAAGAGGGTTTTAGGACAGTCGGCGCTGGGATGGTTCCCAAAGGCCAACTAGCCCACAAGGCTGCAGCACTAAGAGCCAGTGCAATTTTGCCTCCTAGTATGAGAGTCATAATCCTTCACAAAAGACTAAGCTGTAAATGGTTTCCCATTGACTGGAGAAACCATTGAAAACTGGTGCATACTTCTGATAAAACAGACTTTCTCAATCATCAAAAAATAGAGTTTTAATGTTAACAAAATAATAACTCAAAACAAGTATCCACTTATCATTGAGTTAGTTGCCAAAAAATATCAAACGTTCCCTGGGTGTAATTACATCCAGTTTCATTCCTAACATTCTTCCATATTGAAACGAAAGTACAAGGCTAGGACAGTAAAGGATTAAACAACAACTTAGAGAAGTAACTCTCTTCATTTACAAGCTACACAACTTCACATCAATACTGACTACGCTACCTATTCAGCCAAACACACAGGTAAATCAAAGGTACATTGGAACAACCCCCTTGACACTTCCCCTATCTTTTCCTCTACAAACAGGGCACAACAAATGTAACAGCCATGAGCAAAAACGCATCCAAGTCATACTGTCCCCTACTGTGTCCGTGTGGAGAAGCAGACCAGACCACACACGGAACCCATTCCCCAGGACTGCTGGGGACCCAAGAGGTGTGAAGGAGGAGGTCTGGCTGACACCCACAGCCCTACAAGATGAGCTACATGGGCCTGTGGAGACTCTCAAATAAAAACCCACCTGTTTCACCGGAAGGGCTAATCTCAGAGAACACCGGAAGGGCTAATCTCAGAGTGTAAACTGTGAACAAGACACAGATTCCTAATATTTTCACGACAAATCACTCTTTGTCTGAGTGCATTGTTCTTTAAGACACTGGACAAAACAGACTGAAGAAACCGTCCACATGAGGGTTCAAATCCAAAGTGGAATCAACAGAGTACATACATATTTTTGCGGCATATCAAAACACAGAGGAATGGGTGAAATGAGGTCAGTTTGTCTCTGTCATGACATGGTGAAGATATGTGTGTGTGTGACCAAAGCAGGAACAATCATAAACACAATCTGTTCATGTACCATATAAACAGTCACAATGACAAGTAATTACACTCCACTATGAAGGTATATGATTAATGTGTAAACAATTGTAAATACTGCCAAACATTCACACTCAATTATGAAGGTGTATGGTTCATGTGGAAACGTTTATTAACACTGACAAACATTCACACTCAATTATAGAGGTGCATGGTTCATGTGGAAACAATCATTAACACTTACAAACATTCACACTCAATTATGGAGGTGTATGGTTCATGTGGAAACAATTTTAACACTGACAAACATTCACACTCAATTATGGAGGTGTATGGTTCATGTGGAAACAATTATTAACACTGACAAACATTCACACTCAATTATGAAGGTGTATGGTTCATGTGGAAACAATTATTAACACTGACAAACATTCACACTCAATTATGGAGGTGTATGGTTCATGTGGAAACAATTATTAACACTGACAAACATTCACACTCAATTATGGAGGTGTATGGTTCATGTGGAAACAATTATTAACACTGACAAACATTCACACTCAATTATAGAGGTGCATGGTTCATGTGGAAACAATCATTAACACTGACAAACATTCACAGTCAATTATAGAGGTGGATGGTTCATGTGGAAACAATCATTAACACTGACAAACATTCACACTCAATTATGGAGGTGCATGGTTCATGTGGAAACAATTATTAACACGGACTTCTTCTTCTTCTGCGTTCACTCATATGCACACGAGTGGGCTTTTACGTGTATGACCGTTTTTACCCCGCCATGTAGGCAGCCATACTCCGTTTTCGGGGGTGTGCATGCTGGGTATGTTCTTGTTTCCATAACCCACTGAACGCTGACATGGATTACAGGATCTTTAACGTGCGTATTTGATCTTCTGCTTGCATATACACACGAAGGGGGTTCAGGCACTAGCAGGTCTGCACATATGCTGACCTGGGAGATCGTAAAAATCTCCACCCTTTACCCACCAGGCGCCATCACCGTGATTCGAACCCGGGACTCAGATTGACAGTCCAATGCTTTAACCACTTGGCTACTGCACCCGTCATTAACACTGACAAATGTTGACACACCACTAAAAAAAAATATATATATATATAATACATTAATAGAGGGTTTTTTTTTTTAAAAAAAAAACAACAACAAAAACAAACCAAATCACACGAAATGTGGATATGAAATCTGAATGAAAACAACTATAAATCATTTATTCACTCTCTGTTACATTAACATATGATGTACAGAAACAATATCAAACAGTCTGTTACACTGATATATGATATGTAGAAACGATCACAAACACAATCAAGTCACTAGATAGCTAAAAAAAAAATATATATATATAAAAAAAAATGACCAGATTTTTAAAACAGTCGTCACAAATCATATTTATCTGTTCAGCAGCAAGGTCTGCAAGAGCTTGTGGAATGAAGACACTTCAAAAACAAAACACTGAAAAACAAAACAAGACCATGTTCAAACTGCGACAGTAAAAGGATTAAAAATACAAAACACGAAACAAAAACGGAACCAAAAACAAAAGCAAACTCCACACCACAAAACATTTTCAGACAGATTGAGTAGCTGCATAGGGCAAATAGCATCATCATCCAGTATGACCATATATCAGACATATATATGCATACCACAACAAACAAGACATAACAGCACAGGACTCAGCTTGAAGGAGTGGAAAGAATGCAGGACTCAGCTTGAAGGAGTGGAAAGAATGGACTCAAAGCATTCTAATAAAAAGACACTACTGATGATATGTGATCAACATTCTGATTCCTGAAACAGATTTCTAAGACCTCAGATGTGTGCATCTCTGCAGAAGATGGAAGAGAGAGAGAGAAAGTACTAAAAGAGTGCTCTCTTTAACACTGCGTGGGTTCAAATACCCCTAGGTCCTAGGCCTAGCGAGGCTGGAATGTACCAACAGACAGAATGGACACCAGTGGAGGTCAGTTCTGTGACACGATAACACAACAACAGTTTCCAGGGGAACACCGAGCAACATCCGTCAATAACTTCCAGGACGAAGCATCTTGTCAAAAAGAATTGCCTACAACAGTTTCAGTGGTAGACGACCATAATTCACTGCCACAAAACAGCACACCACTGTAAAGAACAGAATATCGCAGCACTGATCAGTCATTCACACAGACACTCCACTGTAATCAAATTCTAGCCCAGATAACTGGGGCAGTATTTGCCACCTCTGCTGTTCTGATGGTCTAAGTCGGACATCACTGTCATTCACACATACAGTTCAGTAAAATACAGTATAGTACAGTTTACAATACAGTACAGTATACTATAAAATGCAGTAAACAATGCAGTACAGAACAATACAGTACAGTATACATTATTGTATAGCGCACAATACAGTACAGTGCAACACAGTACAATACAGAACAGTATACAACATTGTGCAGGGGAGTACAGCACAGTATACTTTATAGTACAATACAGCACAGTTCAGTTCAGTTCCACGAAGCACTGTATAGCATACAACACAGTACAGTATACAGCAGTTCAGAACACCAAAATACAGTACACTGCAGAGTGCAGTACAGCACATGACAGCACAGCACAGCACAACTCCATACAGCACAACGCTGCGCAATACAGTAAGTGCAGCACAACCCAAAAAGCTAGCTACCCGACACCACACAACACAACACACTGCATGCCACAGGCATCAGATGACTGCGCTTGTGACATCATATTGCATCCCCATACACTGTGTTCAGTCAATAATAATAATAACAATAATAATAATAATAACAATGAAAACCAAAATAATAACAAAACATCTATATAACCCTTTCAAACATCTCAAAGCACTTTATAATAACACATCAGTCTGATGCAAAAAAACACACACACACATACACACACACACACGCTGACAAACACACACACACACACACATTGCAAATCAAACACACACACACACAAACACACACACACATTGCAAATCAAACAAGTATTAAAAAAAAAATAAAAACAAATGCAGCGAGGGCAAATCTCAAACATATCCTCAGCTTCACAGACGTGCATGAAATGTCCCTTCAGACAAGAGTCATCACCAACAGATCCACATATCTAGCCTGAGCTCATTTTGTTGTAACAATAAAGAAGACCACACACACACACACACACACACACACACACACACAATCATCAGGCAGTTGCAGATCTGTCTGTCTCTGCACCTCCTGTCTCACTCGCATTACGATGAAACCAGTCCACAGGACTGAAACCTCCAGTCCAAGGCACAAAGGCCTGTCGGCGACACTGCAACGTCCTTTGGAGTTGGGGTGAAAAAGGCACACACATCATCAACATCATCATCATTGGCAACAGGGACACATACACTGAACAACCTTGCTGTTGAAGTACAACCTCTGATATGTCACACAGAAGTTTTCCTCCTGTCACAAGAAATGGTTGTCAACAACGCACACTGGGTGGGACTGGAAGAAAACGAGCAACGCTCTGTTGCTGAGTCAAGGTACTGACTGGGAGGAAGAAAACACACACGACCAGCAGGTCCAGCTCAACTGGCTGGCGTACAGTTCACTGCCAACACGGCTCCTGTGTTTCGTGACTGGCGGCTGAGCTTCAGTCAGCCTAACGCTCGGCGATGTGCTTGTGTTTGTTTTTACCGGTTCAAGTTTGATTCTGAAACCACCACCCACGCTACACAAGTGTTCATGATTTGATCAGACTTGGCATCGCCAACCAAATTTTTGACAGTGAGCGCTGTGGTATGTTTGATTTCTTGTGTCTATTTTTTGTGGTGTCGAAAGTAGAACCAGTGTGAGTATGACAAGCTGATTTTTGTAATATACACAAATACTCAGACACAACAAAAACAAAGGTGATGAATAATACAAGACTAGAAATTAAAAAAAACACGCAAGATAAACAATATGTGTCACATTACCAGTTCAGGACAGCAGTCCTTGTTCGCATGCAAACCAATCCAGCTTCCCCTTTCCCTGCCAATCTCTGAACTTCCTTGAATACTTTTAACGGCTGACTGAATCAAGCAATATATACACCCTTATCTTAAAGCTTGTCCATCTGCAATGGAACAGAATTAATAGAATCAAAATAATAATTAATTTCAGTTTCAGTTTCAAGGACATGTCAAAGAGTGTGGACCCATCCACAATTGCCATACCACGTTCACCGTATTTAAAAAAAAGAAAAGAAAAAAAAAAGAGCAGATGCCTGACAAAAATCAAGCACACTAGTCAGACCTTTAGAATAAAACCTGAACAAAACCAAACTAAACTGAACTAAATTCTAAAACATAAAGACTGAACATGCACACTAAACCATACTTCATCCACAATAAATGATCCTTCACTAGACCATTCCTCATTGTTATCAACCCTGTAGAGAGGAAGAGAAGGGGGCTAAACTATCCAGTCAGCGCCGCGTTGTGTGTGGGGTGTGTGCGTTGTGTGTGTGGTGTGTACACTGTGTGTGGTGTGTGCGTTGTGTGTGGTGTGTACACTGTGTGTGGTGTGTGCGTTGTGTGTGGTGTGTACACTGTGTGTGGTGTGTGCGTTGTGTGTGGTGTGTACACTGTGTGTGGTGTGTGCGTTGTGTGTGGTGTGTACACTGTGTGTGTGCGAGGATGGCTCCACCATAGTCTGCAGGAGTGACGTCCAGTCGCTTCCCACAGCCCCGCAGCAGACATGACGTCCATCCTCACCCTCCTCCTTCCCCTCTTTCTGCACCTCCCCTCCACCACAACCACCACCACCACCACACAGCACCTGTCACTATTCCACTCTATCCTTTACACCTGAAACAGATAAAAACAACAACAAAATGTTAATATTTGCCACAGGCTAAAAAAAAAAAAAAAAAAAGAAAAAAAAAGAAAAAAAAAAGAAAAAAAAGGTTAACTCTTACCAGTTTGCATAAAATGTTGAGCTTTGCTAAAATAACCACACTGGTGTCATTCAAGACTCAATATCAGACACTCACCAACAGGCAAACTACTCACATTATACACAAAATGAAAGACAATTAAGTAATCTTTCACATGAAATCCTTGTTTCTTTGATAACATGAATCAGAGATGAATACCATCGACTCAAATTTAGGTCTTATGGGTAAAAATATTTGGTTTTTAATTTTTGGGGGGTTAAATCAAAAACTCTCAAATCCACTGTGTCTAGGGCTGGGCATAGGAAGACCAGGTCCAGTCCCATCCTTCCTTCCGCCGTTCCAACCATCCCCAACCAAAGTCAGGTAACCCATTCGCACCTGGGTGGAGTGAGGGAAATCAGAGTAATGTGCCTTTCCCAAGGACACAACACCATGCTGAAACAGGCTCACAAATCCTGATCACTGTGCAAAGAGGAAGCCCCTCCCCCCCCCCCCCACCCCACCCCCTCAAAAAATGTTAATCCTTTTTTAAAACAAGTTGTCCTTTACTTTGGAAAGCAGACAGACTATCAACTGTGTATGAACAAAAAAAGTAAGAACGAGGGGGAAGAATAGGTGGTCAAAGGACTGGTGGAGGAAAAAAAAGGGGAGGGGGGAAAAAGCGAGAGAGAGAGAGAGAGAGAGAGAGAGAGAGAGAGAGAGAATAAAAAGAAAAAGAAAATGGTATCAAATCATCTTAAAGAAGGCATGTGATGCACCATAAAAGAAAAAGATTTGTACACTTACTGTCATATCAAATTTGTTGCATTTTGCATTCAATGGAGGAATGTTAAAAAAAGAGAAAAAGAAAAGAAAAGAAAAAAGAAATGAAAAAAAAAACGAGGTTGGAGGACCCATGAAAAACAAAAAGAGTAAATCCCTTAACAGCTCTGTCTCTAAACAGTCTATACAAATGATAACTATGCTAAAATGTTTCTTATATAACGACGATGTTATTTCTTCTTCAGCTGTCTTCTTACACTTAATATAAAAGATAAATAGACATCCCTTTTTTTTTTTTACTTCTTCTGTCTTCGTGGGCTTCAGCTCCTGTGTCTACATGTCTCCTGTGTTTGACATGTCTACATGTCAACTGTTTTTACCTGGCCGTTAGGTACGCTCCCATTTTGGGGGTTATGCATCAGGGTACACTTGTTTCCAAAACTAACCACAGACTTACATGGTTTATGTGATCTTTGAACATGTGTATTTAATACAAAACAAATAAACATTCTGGTTCATAAAATCTCCCACAACCAGATCCAAAAACAGCAGACACGTGCAACACACATTCTGCAGAAAAGTGTGAAGACTTACTGTGCCACCATTGTCAGTGGGTGCGGAAGAGGCATCAACACCTCCGTTGTTCAGCTTGGCTTCAGTGGACCCGGAGATGCTATGTTCTTGTATGCTCTCTAGGGAGATTCTTTCTCCATCTTCCTCCTGAGGAGACAGCCAGTACACAGGATTTGTTTATTATCATTACAAATTTTTACTTTTAATTAAGAGTTTTGATACTGTTGCTGACATGATAAATATATTAATCTGTAGAGCAGATATGCTTTACATTCTCTTAAGCAGAGTATGGTAGGGATATTTTATTTGATTAAAGGATATATTTACACACACATTACATATAATGTTCTTATAATGAACAATTCATAATGAGTCATCCTTGTACTCATCAATAAAAAGAAAGAAAAAAGAAAGATTCTAGCAGTGCAGATTCTCTGTTCTATTTCACAATGTCTTACTTGTATGCGTTCATCTGGTTTTTCAATTCCTATTCTTCTCTTGACAGGTAACTAGTTATTTTTTTAACGATTGTTTGTATATATCCAAGAATCTATTCAGTGTGTTTGTCCTTTCTCCAACCCCTCTCCCCCACCTTCTCAACACCATGACACTAAAATATAATATCAATAAACATCACACAATAAAATAAAAAAGATTACTTCATGGATCGTATGTGAATTTCCACAAAGTTTATCTGTATCAATACCCTCAGCATTATTTAATTTTTTTTTTTTTTAACAGATGTAAACAGAACTGAAGCTCACAATAGAAGGATATAACAGGGACTGTCAAACACTATGGCTTTGATTAAACATTAACAGGACTCGCCCCCTTTTGAACAACACAACCTTCACTGAACTAACACCCATCCCTGAACAACATGACCTTAAGGACGTCAGTTAAACTCAACTCCACTACTTAAACATTTAACATAGAACAGCAAAGACAGCTCGTCTCTCTTACTGAGAGACTGTTTCCAGGATACAGTTTTGAAGTGAAAGTACAGCCAACCAAAGGTCAGCTCAACATGTTGTTAAACAACTGTAATGTATTGTATATATCAGTCTGCTTGTAAGAAGTTGGGGAAAAAACTGAACACAATGAAATGCAGACCAGAAGGGAACAACATCAGACTGGTGTGAGTTTGGAAGATGTCATGGTGGTCATAGTACCGGTGCACATTTCTGACACTTGTTTTTATCCCATACAACACTTTGCTGACAACATTTGAAGCTGGTTAGTCTGACTCTTATCAAACATGACTATTTTTAAGTTTAAAGAAAAAGCGAACGGTATCATTCTGACTTTTAATCAAAGAAAATCGAAATGTAAAATATCTAATCACAGAAAATTGAAATGTAAAATATCTTTCTCTGTATCTAAACTCAGTTCACACACACACACACACACACACACACACACACACACACACACACATCCTCCCACATGTACACCATCATGAACAGACATACACTGTGTAATACTGACACACACACACACACACACACATAAACACATACACAGTGTTAACAATGGCACAACAATCAGTGCGATAAGAGACTCTACAAGAGGAGAGAGGGGGGAATCCTCTGAGCTTGTGCCTGACAAACACAGCAGCTGGTTGCTGCATGAAAACAAGGAATGAGGGAAACAGCCACAATGCTGTCAACAGCTGAAGGGACACTTCCAAAGGAGATACGTTCAGACAGCAAAAAAAGACTGTTTCATGTAAGTAGCTGATTGCCTCTTTTGTCAGCACACACTTATTGCAAGCCTGTGCTATGTACACTTAACTTAGAATACAAGGCTCTGAAAGGTCTAGATTCATTTGAACTCTTTCACTGCCAAGTTTTTGTGTGAAAAATACTACCCGGTACCAAATATTTTAGGCTCGACGCTCTCAGTCACAGGATTCAGTTCATGTCAAAACACCCCTGAAAGCGGAGTATGGCTGCCTACATGGCAGGTTAAAAACGGTCATACACGTAAAAGCCCACTCGCGTACATACGAGTGAACGTGGGAGTTGCAGCCCACAAACGCAGAAGAAGAAGAAGTAGTTCATGTCAAAACAACACAATGGACTCGTTCACTTCTAACATGGTCAAGGGTAGCCACTGTTCTATTGCACGGACAGCTGGCTGCAGCTGTCAAGCTTTGTTACAATGTAAGAAAAAAACAAAACAACCCAGTTACTTTGAACATTACATCTCGATGCTGACTGAAGTCGCCTATGGCGGTGAACTGTCCAGTGAACTAAAACACCCATGGCGAGCAAAAAAGTTAAAATGTTAGATAGTTCATTTCATGAAACAGATCAACAGGATAGTGGCGAAACAAGTGGGGATAAACTACACTTCCACAAAATCTACTTTTATTTATACACACACAAAAAAAGAAAAAAGAAATCAAGAAGAAAAGAAAAAATACGGGGTGGGATGAGGGGTAGGTAATGAGAGTACTACATTTCACTACATTTTTTTTTTTTTATCTAAAGAAACTTTGGTTTCTTTTCATCTCTGTTCCCACTTTTAAGTGTACTTGTAAATATTTCTCAAAAGCACTGGTTCAGGGTGTGTGTGTAATGCTGATAACCTCCAAGACACTTTCTCTGCCAATACAAAGACAGCAAAACAACCTACTTCACTAAGGGGTAGGGGAATGGAGGGATGAGGGGGAGGGGGAGAGGGCGGTTATCTCACGTATGTCTCAAGCTGTTGATTTATGACAGTGCAAGTGACAGGCAGTTGTTTATATGTAACTTTTATAATAATAACAACAACAATAATAATATCAACAACAATAATACCTATGACAGCAACACATGTTTACCAATAAGCATGTCATATATCTGAAAGTGCAGTTTCAGACGCCACAATACACAGTTTCATACCACTGAAATCTCAAAGCTTACATCATCAGCACATACATAACATACAAAACATAAACAATCAGAACAAAACAAACAAGAACAAAAAACAAAAAAACCCAAAGAAAAACCAAAGAAATGCAGTGACTTGGCATACAACTTCACAAACACCCAAATATTTTGTCTTATTGTCTGTAGATTCTGAAATCAGGTTTGTATGCTTTAAATTTATCAGACTACAAAAACCAAATCCAAGATCATTATACTATAGAAATAAATCATATATCTTTTGATCGCAAGAAGAAAACACATTGCATTTTGCCGTGTTCCTCTCTAAAATGAGTGGGGCTGACAGGGCTGCAAAGAGATGGTGCTGGTCACGAACAGGGAGCCACAGAATCGCATGTTCCTTTATCAATACAAGAGGGCTGCCATTTCTTCTCCAGTACCATCCATGTCAGCTCACTTTGGATGCATGACAAATGAGAGAGTGGGGGTGGGGGAGGGTGGGGGAGGGAGGGGTTTTGGGGAAAGAGTGGTCATGAATGATTCATGTAGTTTGTAACTTTTACTTTCATGTAAAGCGCCCTAAGCACTTAGAGAGAAAGGGCGCAATATAAATGTACATTATTATCATTATTCATTGGAGCAAGCATCATGGAGCAAAGACAGGGAATTATAATACCGGCAAAATGGCTGAGCTTCAAACAGTGTTCTAACTTATATTCGTAATTTTAAAAGTATTCTTCAAACACAGACAGTAATGTACTCACACAAAGACAGGTTCGAGTATTATTGTATGGGATAAACATGAATGCTTTTGTTTAATTGTTTGACATTGCTGAAGAATCGCTGCATAGTCCAACAGGACACCTGCTATACATGTATACTTGGCTTTTTTCTTTTCTCGCCACAAAATGAATGAATGCATACGCATACAAACAAACCAGCACACACACACATGCATGCACACCCACATGCATACACACATACATACACACTCATAAAAACACACATACAGGCATACACCTTCATGCATACATGCATGCAAACACACACACACACACACAAACACACACATGCATGTACATGTGGTAAACATGTGTATAGTGTGTGCGTGTTTTTATATAAGTTTGTGCCTGCCTATGTGTGCGTATGTGTTAGGGTAGCTGTTAGATACACATGTATGTTAAAATGTATTATGCATTGTGTGTGTGTGTATGTGTGTGAGTGTGTGTATGTGTGTGTGTGTGTAGCCACATTTTGGTGTGTGTATGTAACATAGATGTAATGTTTTATGCTAACAAAAGCGTTTTTGTAAAGCACCCAGAGCAGATTTCCGGATAGTGTGCTATATAAGTATCCATTATTATTATTATTAAACATCACTGTGTAGTTGCCATGAAACCACCGGCAAGAGGAGAACCCCACACCACTGCAGGATGACTGGTTTTCAGAATCAGTGATGCATGTTGTGATTCAGTTTGATTTGTCTACATTCCAGGACTCACAATCATACATTATAATAATTACAATTTTAATGATTGCTCATTCAGAAGTGTTTTTTCACCCCCCCCCCCCCAAAAAAAAAAAAACAAAAACCAGACCTCACAGCCCAAAACTTAATAAACTGTAAATGAAGAAATAACTAAATAACATTAATCAGTGCTCACACAAACACTCAGCAGACATCACCACAGCAGTCATCCAACTCAGCTTTGTCCTCGCTTGCATACCACAGTGAAGTGAAGTCACAATCGTGACACACCATCCTCAACATCTACAGTCTTTACTTTGTGTTTTACCCTTTACCTGGAGACAGAACTGATCTACTGTACATTGCTAAAAGTCAGAAAAAAAATTAACTACTAAACAACTGAAGAAATCAAGTGGGCGTGTGGACTGGAGGTAAAAAAAAAAAAAAAAAAAAAAAAAAAATCACTTTTAGACCAGTTTGTTAATAGTCAGTTAAAAAAAAAGAAACAAAGACGTCAGTCAAGTCAGTGTGTTAGAAGAAATTGTAAATGGAAACAAATGTGGAAATCCAGGAAAATGTGTTAAAAGAGATAACAACATTACTAAGAACATTCTAACAATATTTTTTGCTGTTAAAATACACATACAAAGATAACGTTATCTTCAGAGTTCATTTTAGGTTATTATTGACACCACTCATTCTATCACTCGTTAAGTGTATGCACAAAGAAACATAACATATATACACATACGCGCAAGCATGTTGACACACACTCATGCACAAGCACACACATCACCACCATCATACGCAAGCACGCACGCACAGGTGCACACACACACACACAAGTGTGCAAGCATGAACACACATTCACTCTCTTGCTCACCCAACGCTTAGCCACTTTGGATTTGTTCTTTTTTTTCCACTCCCTTCCACATTATTGTTTATTCCATATAACCAGAATGTGAAATGGGCATCCATCATTAAATTCTTTACGCTTAATATCTTGTGAAACTAAAAAACAAGCAAAAATTTCGAACACACGTCATACTGAATTAAAAAAAAAACTGATGCTGTGAGCAAAAATTCAGAAGACAGAAACTCTCAGAAATATAATTATAGAAATAGAAATATTCAAAAACTTAATTAAAAAGTTATATCACGTCTATCGTGAGTCAGTATGGGTAAAATAACAGAAAAACACATGTCATACTGCATTCAAGAACTGACACTATGATAAAAAAAATTCAGAATATAGGTCATACTGAATTATAAACTTATACTATCATGTCCATTATTAGTCAGCAGAGGTAAAATAACAGCAGAAAAACATGTCATACTGAATGAAGTAAAACTCAGAATACGGGTCACCCAAAATTAAAAACTGACACTATCAAGTCTACCACGAGTCAGTACGGGTGAAATAACAGAAACACTCAAGCCACAACAAAACAAACAAGTGTGAAGATGGAACAGTAACAGGGCACACAGCAACACCACCAACACGTCTACTACCTTCAACGCCTGGACTTTGAGTCTACACAGAGGGGGAAAAAAACCAAGCTGATACAGTTTGCACTGCATGCCGCAGTCATGTTCATGATTTGAGTTCATCAAGTTATTTTTGTTTCCACAAAGGCCATATCCAGCTTGCGAAAACAAAAAAACGTACAGAACTTTTTTGAAGAAATCTAAACCCATCATAACACCTGAAATAATGAAAGAACAAACATAAAATAACCCAAAAATAAGTGCAGAAATTTTGTGCAGAAAATGAACCCAAAACATGAAATAACAAACAAACTTCTCAACATTGAAAATACCTGAAAAAAAAAATGACCAGCAGAATAATGATCAGCAGGAACAACAACTACAACAAACACAACCACCACATACACCACTTTCTTCCAAATCAACACATAAGACACACCACCACAGACACTGATTTCTTCACTGTCAATGATAAGGAAAGTCTGAATGAAAAACAAGGCAGATGCTGCCTGTATGTCGGTGGAGCAGTGGCTGAGTAGGAGCTAGGAGTCCTGAGTTCAATTCAAGCAAAAGCTGGAATCTCTACTCCCTCTTTCACAAAATCTGTTACCTGGATGCTGAACTTTCAGAAGAGATAATAAACTGGGGTCCTATAAGCAACATGTACTTTGCAACACATAAAACTACCCATGGCAACAAGAAACTTGTCCCTGGAAAAATTCTGTAGAAATATTCAGTCTGGCTATGAAGCATATTTGCATTCAGACAGGAGTGGGAGGGCTGGGGGAGAGGCACTCTCTCACTGCGGACAGCAGTCTGATATTCACACAGAGAAATCTGCGTGTGAACAGAAGTCAAAGCCAGTTTATTCCAGACGTTAACGGCTAGTCAGCTACAACGTGACCACAAGTATTGTTAAATGTGATTTCAGCTGCAGTGTAAGCGCTATGTAAATGCATGTTCTTATTATTATGATTATCATTAACCCATTCAGACCTGGGAAGTTTGCAGCTTTGGCATGGAAGCTTCCATGCCATGATGAGGAAACAAGGCAGACAATATTCTGTTTCTCCTCTTCATTACACATGGATACAGCCAGAAATACTGTCAAAGTTTTGTTCCTTTTCTTTGCTGTCTGTGCGAATGTAGGGACGTGAAAACTGTTTTAATGAGTCGAATTATGACACCAAAGCAATGCTCAGGTGCAGGGCTCAATGAGTTAATCTGTTCAGCTTGTTAAGGGTGAGGGAAGATCGGGAGTGAACAGGTTCTGGAGGACGCGACCTTTCAGAGAGGTCAGTGTGTCCAAGGACTGTCCACAAGTGACAGAAACAGGTTATCTGAGGATGGCTGAAATATTCTGTTTGTTAATTAATGCAACATCCGATAATCCTCTTCCTTCTCCCTGCTTTTCAACAAACATCACATACACACACAAGAACACACATGCACGCGCAAACGCATATACACATTCACATACACACACGCATGACCATACAACACACACATGCATGTGCATGAACACTAAAAAGAACGTAAATGTTTCTGTCAGTATAAAATACAATACACTCACCCACTTCAATAATACATTATAATCATCCAACTCCACAATGCAATGCAATCACCCATTTCCATTGCTCCAACACAGACTTAAGCTCCTTTAACCCTTCTGTAACCACAAGCACATTTTGTCAAGATCATTGTGTCCTGCTCCCCAAAATCCCTGGAGCATTCACTGAATACACTCTCTCACACGCACTTGCACACACACACAAACATGCACACATGTACGTACACGCACACACAAACTCGCACCCCAACCTGCCCTCACCCTCTCCCCAACCACCACACACCCCCACCCCCACCCCAGAAAAAGCAAAGAGGAATGGAACCCTCACCCCCTCCACAATGGCCAGCAGACGCTGAGCGTACAGCACTGCGTCATGCACCGTCAGGAACAGGCACTGCTTGTCGCTCGTCTTGTAGAAGTCTGTCTTCTCAAACATCTCACGCACTGCAGCTGGAACCCACAACGACCAAAAAGAAAGTTATAAGGTTTTAAAGGGCCGGGTCGCAGAAGTGATCTTTGCAGCACTATATCTGCTTAGAGTTAAGAATGTTCCTAAGTACATGGGCCAGGTTTGCATGAGGTGATCTTTGCAGCGCTATATCTGCTTAGAGTTAAGAATGTTCCTAAGTACATGGGCCAGGTTTGCATGAGGAGATCTTTGCAGCGCTATATCTGCTTAGAGTTAAGAATGTTCCTAAGTATATGGGCCAGGTTTGCATGAGGTGATCTTTGCAGCACTATATCTGCTTAGAGTTAAAAATGTTCCTAAGTATATAGGCCAGGTTTGCATGAGGTGATCTTTGCAGCACCAAGTTTGCTTTGAGTTCGGAATGTTCCTAAGTATATCTGTGTTTTGTATTTGCATTTCTCTTTTTTGTCACAACAGATTTCTCTGTGTGAAATTTGGGCTGCTCTCCCAAGGGAGAGCGCGTCGCTAAACTAAGAATGCCACCCATTTTTTGGTGTTTTTTCCTACATGCAGTTTTATTTGCTTTCCCTATCGAAGTGGATTTTTCTACATAAATTTGCCAGGGACAACCCTTTTGTTGCCATGGGTTCTTTTCCATGCATGCTGCACACAGGACCTTGGTTTATCGTGTCATCCGAATGACTATATGGGCCGGTTTGCATCTTTGCAGCGCTATATTCACTTTAGTATATGAAAATGAACGTGGAGTTGGGAACATTCTTAACAATAAGCAAACTTAGCGCTGCGGCCCACCCAAAGGTCCCATGACCCGTCACAGCCACTGAGTGCAGTGGGCCTGGGAAAGTCTCCTGAGGAAGCACTCACCGCTTCCACCATCAGGAAGAGCCAGTTAGAGAGAAACACAAAGACATACATGAACATCAACACACACACACACCTTCACACATAAAAACACACTCATGAAAACACACACGCACACACACATGCAAACCCTCACACATAAAAACACACACATGAACACACACACACACATGCACACACACACACACACACCTTCACACATAAACACACACACACACTAACTCAACATTAAAAACAAACAAAAAAAAACCAGACAGACCAAACAAACCAAAACATCCCCCTAAACTCAAAGACTGACCTTTACACTGAGCGAAGAACACCTGAATGGAGTAACTCCTCATCTCTGTGATGACCTGCACACAGTGACATGTGCTCTTCACATTTCTATCATCTACCCTCTACTGGTCTTTCGCTCTTCTATATTTCACTGCAATCACTTTGTTGTTTGTTTGTTTTTTCCATTCTATAGGAAATTTTCTATCTAAAATTATGTTTAAATAACATACTTACCGTGACCCACTAGTGCAGGGGTCGGACATTCCTGTCCTGTGCAAACTACTATCCGCCTATGCGGAGAAAACGAAAGTAGCTACGGCCGATAACCTCCTGGAAGTAGGTAACCTCCCCTGTGGCCCCCTGGCTAGCGCCCTCTTTTTCCGGCAGCCATCTCGACTTTTTTTCCATTCTATATTAATGTTTTACACAAACCCAGTGTAGGCTCTCACGGCCTGATCAGTGTGTTGGAATAATTCGAAGATCAGCATCTGCTCCCCTTTTTCTGCAACAGCAGATGTGGTGTAGCGAATATGGATCAGCCTCGTGCATTTAGACATCACCTTGAAAGTGAAACTGTAAACTTCGGTTAACTTGTGGACAGACTGCAGTAACTAGACACAAGGAAAACTGAACTGGACAGTGGATATACCTCATCAATCATTAACTCAGGGTTCATACAAAAGAGACCGAGCAAAATTCTGTTGTTGGTTTTTCCAGACTAGACTGCCAATTTTCATATCAAACACAAAGCAAAACTGAATCAAAATGAACTATGTTTAACTGGTTCTTAACAGGTTATAATATCTCCCTTTATCAACTAAATGAATGAAGAAAGACAACAACAAAAATTATATTAAAAAAAAAAAAGTTTCAGAATTTGTAGGTTCTATTTTTGATTGTGTATTATTTATGATTGTGTACTATGACGTGTGTGTGTGCGTGTGCACATGCTTGTGTGTGTTGTTTGTGTGTTTGGGTGTGTGTGTGTGTGTGTGTGAGAGGGGGGTTGTGTGTGAATAATTATATAATGTTCTGCATCTTGTGTTCAATTATTCCTTTTTGGTATTTATGTTTTTCTCTTTTTTCTTCCTTCCTTTTATATATATATATATATATATATATATATACATACATACATATTTGTAAATGCCTTGGACTTATTTTTAAGATGAGGCATAAATGCTCATAATAATAATACGAAGAAGAAGACGACGACAAAAGCAACACACACACACACACCGCAGCACCATCGCACCCTGACCCTGACCTGCTGCAGCACCTTGACCCCCACAGAGTCCACGTAGCCCATGGTGGTGCAGTCGATGATGACGAAGTACACGTCCGTTACCGTCGGCAACACGATGGGGGAGTCTGTCCCTCTTTCATTCAGCAGACTGGTCTGGTTGGAGGCGTCACCGTTGCTGTCTGCCGTCGTCATGGTGACGGGGTCTGCTGGGCTGTCGTCACCGTTGTTGCCGTCCGCCGTTTGTTCCTCCGGGGGTGTCACTGCCGGCTGAGGGTCGTGAAGAAAGGACATCTTTTCAGAGGCATGTAGAAGGGAGGTAAATACAAAGGGAGGAAACAAGCCACACTTACTTTTCGATTTCTCTGCGTAAGCGGGGTAGTAGTTTGCACAGGACAGGGAATCAGACCCCAGACGAAGTCTGCATCAGTGGGTCATGGTATAGAGTGTGTAATTAAACATACATTCATAAATCTGTAACTTCAAGGGGAGTGAAAACAAAAAAAAAGAGAAATGATAACAGTAATTTGTTTGTTTCATGATGGAAGTGCAGTAAGCATGTATGCTTCCTCTGAGAAGGGTGTGTGTGTGGGTTTCACTCTTCTCTGTCTGTCTGTTTGCCTTTGTTATTTAAACAGAATGCTTGCCCATATTATCTTCACTGGTGGAGCTTAGTTAAACATGTAACCACAAGGCCATAACTCCACTGTTTAAAGCATGGCATTATCATGGAAATGATCATCTCAGACACGAGAAAATTGTATCGGGAATTCCCAGATGTTTGCTTCATTCATTTCATTTTGCCCATCGCTCCTGGTGGAGCATAGGCCATCGACGACCCCTCGCCATCGCACTCTGTTCTGGATTGTTCTGGCCATTCTAGTCCAGTTGGTCCCTTGCTGCTTCAGCTCTGCCTCGGTATCTCGCCTCCAGCTGTTGCGAGGCCGGCCTCTCTTCCTCTTTCCCTGCGGGTTCCAGGTCAGGGCTTGGCGTGTGATGCTGGACGCTGGCTTCCTGAGGGTGTGTCCGATCCAGCCCCACTTCCTCCGCAGTATCTGCTTGGCCACTGGTTCCTGTCCCGCTCGCTCCCACAGATCTTCGTTTCGGATCTTCTCCTGCCATCGGATATTGTAGATTGTGTTGTCCGCCATGTCTCGCATCCGTAGAGCAGAATTGACTTCACATTGGAGTTGAAGATGCGGAGTTTGGTTTTCATACTGATTGCTCCAGATGCCCAGATGTTCTTGAGCATGATGAAAGCTGTTCTAGATGTTTGCTTAACCTTGCACATTTTTTGTTGTTGGAATTTTTAATGTTTAATTGTTTTGTGAAAGTTACTTCTGAACAGTCAGCCTACTTTGAAATAAACAAATAAGTACATATAAATAAATAAACAAGTAAATAAATAAGAGGAAAGGTTGCTGTGTGTGTGTTGGGGGGGGGAGACTTGGGGGGGGGGGGGGGCACGAAACAACACTGTGCACACACCTGAAGACATGGAAACAAAAGGCGGAAGAAGACAGCCTGACAAACACAGGGTACAGTACCCACCTCTGACTCCGTGACGTGCCTCAAGGGAATCACCTGCACCTTGAGCAGCTCCTTGTCTGCCTTCTTCTTCAGCTTCTTCAGCACAGCGGGGTCAGCAGTCAGCTTGTAGATGGACGTCTTGAAGTACTCACTGTTGGCGAAGAACAGCGCCGACTCGAATCGGAAGATCTTGATATGCTCCAGTGGTTCAGCCTTCAGATAGAAAATATCAAAAATGCACACTCAATTTTTCAAAACTGATGAGACTGAAAACTCATTTTTTTAAAAACTGATGAGAAATTAGACGCCAATGCCTATCAATGAAGAGGATTAACATGCCAGCTTAGTAATCGGAAATACGTGCTCAGCGGTATGCTCCCAAAGTAATGTGTATTACTGATTCGTTCTTTATCATATTTTTGCAAATATTTCCATCCATACTCTGTTCAAAGTTATCTTTAAAACCCTTCATTATTTCAGTATTCAGATATTGTTTTGTTCATTTATTCCTTTAGTGTTCTGATTGAATGCTTATGCTTAAAAAAAAAATGTTATGAATGTGTGTGAATGACTAGTGTGAAATGATTTGATTTGTCTCTGATCACTATTCATTGACATATACACATACACATTTGGCAATTGTACGAGGTGGAGAGGTACCCTGAAGCAACACCTCAACAACTGGGGAAGAAAAGGCTGCTCAACACAACTGAGGACAAACAAAAACAAACATAGAAACGAGTTGCTGCAACTCCTACAGACCAGACACCACACACAGATTTGACGACTGCGACAGAGACTGCCACATCTACACTGGCCTACACCGTTACAAGCAATGCTGCTTCAGCCAAGCAGCCAGTCCAAAACAACAGCTAGGATCCAACATCCATGGTCCTCCTTGACCGAAGGAGGCCTCTCAGTAGTAGTAGCAGCAGCAGTGGTAGCAGTAGTTATAGCAGTATTGTTATCATAACCGACGGGCGCAATAGCCGAGTGGTTAAAGCGTTGGACTGTCAATCTGAGGGTCCCGGGTTCGAATCACGGTGACGGCGCCTGGTGGGTAAAGGGTGGAGATTTTTACGATCTCCCAGGTCAACATATGTGCAGACCTGCTAGTGCCTGAAGATCAAATACGCACGTTAAAGATCCTGTAATCCATGTCAGCGATCGGTGGGTTATGGAAACAAGAACATACCCAACATGCACACCCCCGAAAATGGAGTATGGCTGCCTACATGGCGGGGCAAAAACGGTCATACACGTGAAAGCCCACTCGTGTGCATACGAGTGAACGCAGAAGAAGAAGAAGAAGAAGTTATCATAACCAACACAACAGTGGGTCACAGGGAAGGAAGCCTAACAGACAGTGAGAGGAGAGGTGTTCAGTGTGGTGTCACACAGAGCTCTGACTCACAGCTTTGATGATGGACATGTCCTTGTACAGGTCAGTGCCTGGCACCTGGCCCAGCAGACAGGCCCGGGGTCTGCACACATGCACACACACACACACATGCATCAACACCTCCACCACCTGTTCTCCCTCCAACCCCAACCTCACTCCCTGCCCCAGTTTTTCTCTGAACAGAGCCTCAGCAGTCTCACTGAGACAAGGAGTGTTCTATAAAAAAAACAACAACAAGAAGTTTATTTATATAGCGCCTAATCAAATGATTTTGCTCTTAGCGCTTCACAATTACATCTACTCCCTTTATTTCTCCCTCTAATGAATTATGCCGACTGACTTGTCCCTACCCTACATACAGTCTCTTTACTTTGGCAGAATAAGTAGAAATTTGGGAGATCAGGTAGATTTTTTTAATTTTACATACAAGTAGCAACAGTCTCTTTTGATTAGTAGGACAAGTAGAAATCTGGGGGAACAGCAGATTAAACAACAACAACAACTGTATGTACAATTAAAATAGCAACAGTCTGTTTACTTTGGCAGAACAAGTAGAAATTTGGGGGAACGGGTAGATTCTTTTTTTTTATTTTTTTTTATTTTTTTTATCTACATACAAGTAGCAACAGTCTCTTTGTTAGAACAAGTACAAATTTTGGGGAACAAATAGATTTTTTCCATCTACTTGTCCCTATAACAATACATTATCTGGGAATTTCTAACCCTGCAGAAAGACAGGATTCAGACAGAAGAGAGACATATAGAAAACAGAAAGACAGGATTCAGACAGAAGAGAGACATCAAGAAACAGAAAGACAGGATTCAGACATATAGAAAACAGAAAGACAGGATTCAGACATATAGAAAACAGAAAGACAGGATTCAGACAGAAGAAAGACATATAGAAAACAGAAAGACAGGATTCAGACAGAAGAGAGACATAGAGAAACAGAAAGACAGGATTCAGACAGATAGAAAACAGAAAGACAGGATTCAGACATATAGAAAACAGAAAGACAGGATTCAGACATATAGAAAACAGAAAGATAGGATTCAGACAGAAGAGAGACATAGAGAAACAGAAAGACAGGATTCAGACAGATAGAAAACAGAAAGACAGGATTCAGACATATAGAAAACAGAAAGACAGGATTCAGACAGAAGAGAGACATATAGAAAACAGAAAGACAGGATTCAGACAGAAGAGAGACATAGAGAAAACAGAAAGACAGGATTCAGACAGAAGAGAGACATAGAGAAACAGAAAGACAGGAATCAGACAGAAGAGAGACATCGAGAAACAGAAAGACAGGATTCAGACATATAGAAAACAGAAAGACAGGATTCAGACAGAAGAAAGACATATAGAAAACAGAAAGACAGGATTCAGACAGAAGAGAGACATATAGAAAACAGAAAGATAGGATTCAGACAGAAGAGAGACATAGAGAAACAGAAAGACAGGATTCAGACAGATAGAAAACAGAAAGACAGGATTCAGACATATAGAAAACAGAAAGACAGGATTCAGACAGAAGAAAGACATATAGAAAACAGAAAGACAGGATTCAGACAGACAGAAAACAGAAAGACAGAATTCAGACCAAAACAAAAAAAATGAAATAGAGACACACAGAGAACAGGCAGACAGACAGACAACTGACCGTTGCTGGCGAATAATGACTGTGAGCAGAGCAAAGATGATGCCAATCATGAGACCCAGGTCGACGTCCAACAGCACTGTAGCAAGGAAGGAGACAAACCACACAGACTGGAACACCACCACCACACACACACACCTTGTTACTGCTCCGAAAAAACAACAACAACAATAACAAACAAGAGAGGCAAGGCCTTCAAGACTCACTTGTGATAAATTAAGTCCCCTAGCATTAATTACAGAGTAATTTCCCTTTTTTTTTTTACCCACTGCACCAAAACGTTTGCAAAATAAATAAAAATTCCATGCTTAGCAAAAGAAGTTCCTGTTTGAACAAAAAATGATAATAATGACTCCTCTTGTTGTGGTGTCAGAATAAAAGGTCAAAGTGCCAAGTTTAGAGAATTAAAAAAAACAAAAAAAAACAGTAAATGCAGTTTGCATATAATTAGGCTTCTTTTTTATTTTTTTGTGCCCATCCCAAAGGTGCAATATTGTTTTAAACAAGATGACTGGAAAGAACTGAATTTTTCCTATTTTTATGCCAAATATGGTGTCAACTTACAGAGTATTTGCAGAGAAAATGTCAATGTTAAAGTTTACCACAGACACACGGACACACACACAGACAACCGAACACCGGGTTAAAACATAGACTCACTTTGTTTACACAAGTGAGTCAACAATGCAAACCTTCTCAATAGTGGTATTGTGCTCAGCTAGAAAGCGAATGATCACGAATTCAAATCCCACACTGAAGTGGGATTTCTACTCCCCTGCCACCTGACCTTGAGTAGTAAGAAGTCAGGGTGCTAGTCTCTCGGATGAGATGATCAACTGGCAGAAAGTTACATGCACTTAGTGCACATAAAAAAACTGACAGCAAGAAAAGGGTTGTTGATGGCAAAAAAAAAATCTGTTTTAATCCTATTTTGTTATACTACCAGACAGTACAAAAAAAAGGGGGGGGGGGGGAAGTGGTACTGCACTAATGGTGACACTCTCTCCCTGGGGAGAGCAGCCAAAAATCTGCTGCGACAGAAAAATAATGAAATACAATATAATCCAATTGAAATGGAGTTTAGATTTCCCCCTCTGAGCTGTGTCTGTTGAAAAACTCACACAGGTCAAGTCTCAAGGAAACGAAGTAGTTGCTTGAAGGTATCCAACTTTTCAACAACTCCTAAAGCTGAAGCTAATTAATTTTTACATTATAGTTATTATTTATTATTTATTTGTGTAAGCTTATCTATCATTTATTCACCTTTTTTTTTTTTTTTTTTTTTTCTCCTCAAGGCCTGACTAAGCGCGTTGGGTTACGCTGCTGGTCAGGCATCTGCTTGGCAGATGTGGTGTAGCGTATATGGATTTGTCCGAACGCAGTGACGCCTCCTTGAGCTACTGAAACTGAAACTAACAAATCAGAGTAATCATTTTGCACAAAATGTCAACAGAAAATGGTGATATATACTCACAAAGTCGATGATAGAGATGTTCCACAGTCTCTTCAGCTCAAGAAACTGTTTGAACATCCCTTTGAGAGCGACAATGATGATAGCTGCCAGAATACACTGAAACAGACAAGACCACACACACTTACTTCACACACACACTGTAGAAGTCAGATGTAAAAACATAGCCTTTATACAATAATCATATTTGTTTGTCCATCAATTTTGACATGTGAGGGTCAAACTTAGGAGAAACCACAGCAATAAAAAAAAAAACAAAAGTAGCGAAAATTCAAACAGGAACGTATAGCAAAAATAACCCCCCCAAAAAACAAAGCAATATGTCAAACTAGATGATCAAGATGCCTTTTTTGTGGGCAAGGTGCAGGAAGTGGGATGGGGTGTAAAATCTATATTTTGGCATATTCACACACACACATTCACTCACACACACACACACACAAGTGAGGTGGGGTGTAAGATCTATATTTTGGCAAATTCACACACACACACACACACACACACACACACACACACACACACATCACTCACACACACACACACACACACACACACACACACACTCACAAACAAACAATGGAAGAAACCCATGTGGACCCGACCCACAGAATACAGATATGCAAAGGAATACAGTTTCAGACCCCATCCTACGACAGGTAACGACTCACGTTGGGCAGCGTTCTGAAGTAGCTGCCAAGAACCAACAACACCACCAGGAGAAGAGCGCTGGACACCAAACCTGCCACCTGGGGAGGTCAACACAACAACCATCAACACTGTACAGTCCACCGCATCAAACAAAAACAACTGAAAACAAACACCCACACAAAAAGGATGTCCACAAGGGTGTACATGTATGCATGAAAAACTAATGACCATAGCAAATCAATGACGAACACATCACTCAGTCACTGCAAGTACTTTGTCTTCACGACTGATCATTTCTGGATTTTTTAAAATCACACATTATAACAGCAAAGTGAGATCTCTAGGATCAATGCAATGGGAATTTACTTACAGCTTAGTCTATGTTATAAATGTATTCACAAATCTGCCCCTTCCTTTCTCTGTGGCTGCCTTCACCTCTGCACTCCATCTCACTCACTACGATCGATCACAGATTCAAACACTCGACTGTTGGCTGCCATTCTTTCTCTGTCTCTGGACCTTACAATTGGAATGAACTTCCTCTTTCGCTTTGTCAAGTCTCCACACTCAGCTCTTTCAAGTCTGGCCTTAAAACTCACCTCTTCCCAAAATAGCCTCCCTTTCCTGCCTCTTCCTTGTCTTAAGTTTCTCCAGTTTTAGAGTTATGCATGCGTGGGAATGACTGGTGTGAAAACACTTTGATTTGTCTCTGCACAAGATTCAGCGCTATATAAATATCATTATTATTATCATTATTATTATTATTGTGAAGCACTATCACTCTCAAACTAGAAGGCAAGATTGCACTGGCTCTTAGTGCTGCAGCCTTGGGGGCTAGTTGACCTTTGGGAACCATCCCAACGCCGACAGTCCTAAAACCCTCTTGGCCGAGAGAGTGGGGATGTAAACTGGGCAAAGACACTCTCCACTATAATCAAATTCTAGCCCAGGCAGTCAGGACAGCAGTTGCTTCCTCTGCTGTTCTAAGGGTCATGGTCGGTCATGACTGACTATCATACATCAGCATGGAAAGAAGCATACTTGGATGGACTTTCATTCGACAGCTGAAATAAAGTTCAAGTGACAAGTGACTTTCCCCTTTAAAGCGCATCTTTTCGCACTGCAGTGTGTGCAACACAGGTGATGTGAAGCGTGTGTACCTGAGTCTTGCCCCCCACGTTGTCCTGCACCAGACTCCTTGACAGGGAGGCAGAGGCACAGAAGGAGGAGAAGAAGGAGCTGGTGATGTTCACTATGCCATAGGCCAGCAGCTCCTGTAAGAACACAGGGAATCAGAACATTAATGATAATAATTATTATTATTATGAGGAGGAAAAGGAGGTTGATGATGAGGAGGAGGAGGAGGATGTTGGACATAGAGTAAAGATCTGGTGATGTTCACCATGCCATAGGCCAACATGCATGGAACACAGGGAATCAGAATAGTAATAAGAAGAAGAAGGAGAAGAAGAAGAATGATGATGATGCTGACGGACAAAGAGGCAGAGGCGCAGAAGGAGAAGGAGGAAAAGGTGATGTCCATTTTGCCATAAGCCTGTAAGAATACAGGGAATCAGACAGTCATACATAAACAGATCACCACTACGAACAACAACAATAATGGTAGTGATGATGATGGTGATTATATAATTAATTTTCAGTAAAAAGAACAATAAATAATACAAAAAAAGTATCAATAATAATGGTTATTATGATTATTCTGATTATTATGAGTATGATTCTTATGATTATATTGATGATAATTATTATTATTATTATCATTATTATCACCATCATCGTCACCACCACCATCATCATTTTTTTCATTACATCATAATCATTTTTAGCACCATCATAATTGTTATGATGATAATGATGATGATGATGATGATGATAATCACTATTGCAATTATCATTAATATTTCTACTACTACCGTTCACACTTCCAGTACCGCAATTGCAGCTGTTGACACTGCCAATACTACAACAACTACTGCTGCAACACACGAAACCTCAGTTCATCCATCTCATCCCAGACGACTAGCGTCCAGACCCTAACTAAATGTCTAAGTGGAAAGGAACAAAATACCAGAGAGAGGGGATTCAAACCTAGGCGCTCGAGACTCTCTCACTTCCTAGGAAGACACTAGACCACCACTCCACTTTTTGCTGACCATCTTCACAGACAAGAGGCCCGAATGCCACTGACCTGGTTGGAGTCGATGTCATAGTCGTGTTTCTTGGCCAGGATTTTGGCCATGGAGACGGAGATGGCGAAGGCGACGATGCCCAGAGCGATGCTGTCGGCCACCACATCCTTCAGGTCGCCGAACTGCTGGGCTTTGGGTGGAGGGATGCTGTGCACGACACACAGTGATATCACTCGCTTCTTTTTCATCTCCTCTCCATGTATGTATGTATGTTTGTGTATATATACATGTCTATGTGTATGTATGTATGTATGTATGTATGTATAGACTTAACAAAAAGCTAAGGACCAGGTCATCAAATTGTTTGGCCATGGGAGGAGAGATGCTGCACTCAACACACAGTATCATCTCACTTCTTCCTCCACTCTTCTCCTCCAAGTACATATGTATGTGTGTTTGTGAGTGTGCGTGTACATGCGAGTTCACATGTACCGTAAAGTTCGGTCTATAAGCCGCAACTTTTTGCCCCAGCTTCTACCTCTGTGGCTTATACAATGATGCGGCTTATTTGAGGATTTTAACGATCCCGGGAGTGTCACGTTCTCGTCTATTCTTAGCTGCCCTTCAACTCACCAAAATCATGATTTCTATCCATGAATTTTTGGAAGAGCTTCAGGTTAGTGTGATAACTGTTCACGTTTTATAAATCAAATCCCCACACATTAAAGCCTTCAGATCAGCATTCAGTTCTACTCTGCTCAAGCGCACACCCTCATCATGCAGAAAATGCGACGTAATGCCTATGATGCAGCCTTCAAATGAAGGCAATCGACATAGCAGATGACAGCGCAAGCACCGAACAAGTAGCAACCTCCACTTTGCGTTCATGTTCATGAAGTGAAAGCGAGGCTGAAGTCAGTGACAAGATGGTGGAGGAAGCTGTGCTAGTTCTCTTCAACTCGGACACCGAAGACGAAGATTTCAGTGGAATCAGTGCGAAGGATGACATTGAATAAATGTGACTATCCCTAAATTATGGATCTTATTTTCGTTGTGTTTATTTATTACTTTTTTTGTGGCACTGGCAGTATTTTCGCTTGCTTTTCTTTGTGTTGTTCCCGATTGTGTTTATTTCATAACATACAGTATTGACAGCTTTTCTGTAGTATCAGTATGTGTTCCGGTACCGGAAATAAGTGCGGCTTATAAGCCAGTGCGGCTTATGTATGGATAAAGTTCAATTTTTTCCAAAATTTCGTGGGTGTGGCTTATACACCAGTGCGCTCAATATACCGAACTTTTCGGTATCAACAGACTTCACAAAAAGTTAAGCACCATGTTCTAAAAACTGCTGGACCTCAGGGGGAGAGGGATGCTGCACATAGCACACAGTAATACCACACTGTTCTTTTTCGCCTCTTCTCCGTATCACTTACGGTGTATATGTATGTGTATATGTGTAGGTACACACATATCTGTATTTACAGACGTCACAAAATGTTTAAGACAATGTCATCAAACTGCTGCACACAACACACAGTAACACCACGCTGTTCTTCTTCGTATTGTATGTATATGTATGTGTGTATGTGTAGGTACACACATGTCTGTAGCTGTATAAACAGACTTCACAAAACGCTAAGGAGCACGTCACCAAACTGCTGCACACAACACACGGTAATATCACGCTGTTCTTCTTCACTTCCTCTCCATATCACAATGAAAACGATAAGTATTTGTTGCGTAGCGCTAGATTTTGCGCAGAAACAAATCAAAGTGTTTACGCACCAGTCATTCACATGCATGCATACCTATAATCAGAGGAATGAAGGATAAAACGTATAAATGCACGTACACAAAAAGCCAGAAAAACAGAAGACCTGGAAAGGGGTGGGTGGGGATTATTTTGGAAAGAGGTAGGTTTTGTGGCCAGGCTTGATAATAATGATAAGAAGAAAAAGAAGAAGAGCAAGAAGAACGAGAAGAAAAACAAAAACAAGAATAAGAAGAACAGATAGTACTTGTATGGCGAGAACTCTCCACATCATGCGCTCTAAGTGCTTCACATGAAACCATACATACACTAGTGCATAATAACATACCTCTGTGCATGAAAAAACAATATATATAGGCATCTATACACCAAGACAATACTACAAATTGCAGATTTGAATAATCACACACACACACACACACACACATACACACACACATGCAAACAAACACACACAAGACAAAAAAAAAATGCCCTACGCACACACACACACACTCGCGCATACACATACACCCACCCACAAACACATACGCTACATGATGATTTCAGTAAAGGGTAAAGTGGGGTGGGTCGGAGGAGGAACAATGCAGACAATTAGCTATAATCCATCACACCCAAAGGCCCGTTTGAACAGATGTGTTTTGCAGGTTTGTTAGAGCTGAGAGGAGAGATTTGACAAAACAAAAGACGGAGCTCATTCCAAGAGTAAGGTCCAGAGACTGAGAAAGAGTGGTGGTCAACTGCGAAGAGTTCGAATCTGGGAAACTTGTACATCCTGACATGTGACTCACCCAATGGGCACGTCTCCGACAATCTCCACGTTGTACTCTTCTTGCAGGTTCACAAAGTAGGAGATGACTGTTCCCAGCACAACCTGATCAACACGAAACAACAGACTTCATCTTCCCATCTCTTCACTCTAAAAACAGATCTTTTTGTTTTTTTTAATATTGTTTCATATAAAATCATATATAATCATATAAAAAATTAAATTAAAAAAAACAAACAAGAGAGGCAAGGCCTTCAAGACTCACTTGTGATAAATTAAGTCCCCTAGCATTAATTACAGAGTAATTTCCCTTTTTTACTATCTGCACCAAAACGTTTGCAAAATAAATAAAAATTCCATGCTTAGCAAAAGAAGTTCCTGTTTGAACAAAAAATGATAATAATGACTCCTCTTGTTGTGTCAGAATAAGAGGTCAAAGTGCCAAGTTTAGAGAATACAAAAAATATAAATATAACAGTAAATGCAGTTTGCATATAATTAGGCTTATTTTTTTAATTTTTTTGTGCCCATCCCAGAGGTGCAATATTGTTTTAAACAAGATGACTGGAAAGAACTGAATTTTTCCTATTTTTATGCCAAATTTGGTGTCAACTGACAAAGTATTTGCAGAGAAAATGCCAATGTTAAAGTTTACCACGGACACACAGACACACAGACGCACACACAAACACACACACACACACAGACAACCGAACACCGGGTTAAAACATAGACTCACTCTGTTTACACAAGTGAGTCAAAAATCAAAGACACAGTGATGAGACATAAAATTCTATTTCTCCTCAGGGTGCACAGTTACACTTCTTCCAGTACAATCACTATCTCTTTTTTGTCAAGTCAATATAAACTAACAATCAATTAGAAATAAAACACCCCAAAAAACAGAGAAACCTCTTGTAGTCTGACCGCCAATTATCTCTGGATCAAATGGGTACATAGTCAAGTATTTTAGTTGAAGGCTAATTTGCAAGTTTGCATCAATCTTAAAAAACTGAAAAAAAAAACCAACAAAAAAACATTTCATTTCAAGGTTTAATTCTAGAAGTTAACTTCAGTCTAGAAGACAACCCATGTCATTTCAAGGGCTAATACACAAATTTACATCTGTCTACAAGACTACCCATTTCATTTTGAAAGCTAAACTACACGATAACATATATCAAGAAGACCACCCATTTCATTTCAAGGGCTAATCCACAAGTTTACAACATCCAGAAGATGACGCAATTCATTTCTGAGGTCTAACTCTACAAGTTTATATCAAAGTCAGCCGTTTCCTGAATAAGCCGAATCGGTGACAGCCCTGCATTCCACTCTCTGTGTTTTCCCTCTCAGCTTCTTTCGCACCATTCACTGCACGAGTGGTTGACGTACTCACCACTATGAGTTCAATGGGGATGGGCATTTTGAGCCTGGGTTTGATCTTGGGGTTGTTGTTGATGTATTCCTTCACCACCACCAGCACCAGTATACACACCCCTGACGCTATGATGGTGACAGAATTGGTGGTTGGGATGTTGACGAAGAAATCACGATAGGACTGGAACCATCAGAAAAGCGTGTTGGAATAGTGGAAACACACACACACACATATCTGATATGTGCAGGCATACATACAAGGTAACACATTCATGCATGGCGAATACTTATGTCATATAACTGTGCAGGTGTTTTTCTTTCTATCTTGCATGCTGAATACTTTATATGTCATGCATAACCGTGCATGTGCCTTTCTGTCTTCCCTTTTAGTGCACCAAATTCTTCTTTCTTATCAACAATCAATGACATACTCGACGCATGAGTTGAATGCATAAGCATCCACACAAAATGATACTAAACCCATTATCCCACGTAAGTCGACTTTTACCCAGATTCTTTTAGTCTACCTCCCACTAAACCCATTATCATTATTTTTCATCACTGCAAGTGATGGTGAAGTTTCTGATTGCCAATACAAAATCAGAAGTAACATGATCATGCCACCCATCAGTTAAAAAGAAAACAACAAAACACAATAGCAAACACATATATGTCACTACATCTGTTGATCAAATAAACGCATACACTGATGTTTCAACATACATGTACAGAGACACCGAGGAATCAAATTTACTGGAAGCACCACATGTTCACAAAATACTTTAAAAAAGGCACAAATCGTAAGATATCAAGCACAAAGTGCTCTCCACTTACACGCTATAGGAATATCTTTATAAAAATGAAAATACCAATAATAATAATGATGATGATGATCATGATAATAACAACAACAATAATGACAATAATAATAATAATGATAAATAACTGAGCTGCCCACATACCCAGATGACCAAACAAGCCAATCTTACAAGTAAGCAAGAGAGGGGAATATACGGACGCACACACACACACACACACAACTTCAAGCGAGCGCAAGCGCAAGGAAACTGACATAGATCAGTTTGAAGGCCCCGTAGTAGCGGCCGACATGCAGGCCGAAGATGTGCTTGATCTGTGAGGTGAAGACGTGGCAGGAGGCCCCTGTGGTGAAGCCGCTGATCAGGGGGTCAGACAGGTATACCGTCAGAAACCCCAACCTCAGCACACCCAGCAGCAACTGGAACACACACACACACAAACACCCTGACATGGCAACCTCCTGAACTCTTTCACTGCTGTAGGCAACTTTTGTTGATAGACAGTGCTCCGCTATAGGTGACTTTTGTCGACATTGAGGGGTCTTGTTGATAAGACCATTTTTCACAGTGTAACAAAGCTCGACAGCTGCAATCAGTTTCCCCGCCAACAGAACCATGATTAAACTTTGGCCCCTGGTCGAGTTTGAAGTGAACGAGTCCACTGTGTTGTTTTGACATGAACTAAAACCTGTGACTGAGAGCATCGCTTCTAAAATATTTGACGCTGGGGAGCGTGGCAGTAAAAGAGTTAATAATAATACTGCATAATTTTTCTACAGCGTCATATCCAGCACCAATGCTGCTCAAAGCGCCTTACACATTATCCAGCTGAATACAAACATGCCTTAAAAAACATTTTAACAGCTCTCTTCTCAACGAAAAACATCCAATGCGTTCATATATAAAAATCAAAAAGCACATCTCAAGTTAACAAAGCTTAGATTAAGATAAAATGCATTTCATAAAACACACACTCACACAGTGACAAACACACACACACACAACACCCTCCCTTGCAGACACACACACACACACACAAACTGACATCAAATATCAACCGCACTAAGCATCAGAATATTTCTTGATGCTCCTGCAGGTACAAACTGATACAATTAAATTCTATGGCTGAGATTCAGTTTAATTTCTCAAGGAGGCATCACTACTTTCAGATAAATCCATATCCACTACACCTCATATGTTAGGCAGATGCCCGACCAGCAGCACAACCCAACTGCTTACTCAGGCTTTGAGCGCATGCATATATATATTTGTGTACCTTTCAGTGTGCATTTCTGCTACATAATTTTGCAAGAGAACAACCCTTTGGTTGCCATGGGTTTCTTTTTCAGAGCACCAAGTGCATGCTTCACATGGGACCTCGGTTTATTAATAATTAATAATTATGGTATTTATAAGGCGCAAAATCTTGATGTCTCACCCGACGGGCGCAATAGCCGAGTGGTTAAAGCGTTGGACTGTCAATCTGAGGGTCCCGGGTTTGAATCACGGTGATGGCGCCTGGTGGGTAAAGGGTGGAGATTTTTATGATCTCCCAGGTCAACATATGTGCAGACCTGCTAGTGCAGAAGATCAAATACGCACGTTAAAGATCCTGTAATCCATGTCAGCGTTTGGTGGGTTATGGAAACAAGAACATACCCAGCATGCACACCCCCAAAAACGGAGTATGGCTGCCTACATGGCGGGGTAAAAATGGTCATACACATAAAAGCCCACTCATGTGCATACAAGTGAACGCAGAAGAAGAAGATGTCTCACCCGACGGACTAGACGCTCAGTTTGATTTTCCAGTCAGACTTGGGAGAAAGGCTGAGAGGAGGAACTGAACCCACACCCTCGTGGATACTGCACTGATCGACAAGCATCTTAACCATTCTGCAACCTTCAACCTTTACCTTGATAATTTCTTGATGTGGTATGAATCATGTATGATAGTCAGTCATATCGGACTATGACCATCAAAAAACTGCAGAGCTGGCAACTGCTGTCCTTCACAAAACTGGCATTTACACAAACCCTGGATAGGCTCTCCAGGCCTGACCAGTGTGTTGGGTTTATGTGGTCAGGAATCTGTTGTTTTGTTCTGTTTTGTCATTTTTATGCAGAGAATAAAAACAAAAGAATGGGAGAAAAACCCCAAAAACCTCAACCATCTATTCAACACAGTCATTTCACCCACTCTAGGAAGACATTGTCGGGAATGGCCAGAGGGCAAAACAGATGCGGAAGTGAAGCTACTCATAGAAGAAAACAGTAAAGAAGAGGACATCATCATATACACAGATGGCTCAGTCACCAAAGACCAGTCTGGTTGGGGATTCACTGCGAAACAAAATGGAAAAACAATTTGGGAAGAGAATGCTGCCTACAAAGTCACAACCTCCAGCCTAACGATGGAAGTTGAAGCTGCGACACATGCCCTCCAGTGGCTATCGTCCATCCATACGCCCGGAAACCAACATGCCATGATTCTAACCGACTCAATGAACCTCATACAGAAAATTGAAAACGGAATGGGAAGCCCAGAGTGGCATAAGGCAATGCGCAACTTTCAGATTAAAAAACTCACATGGTCATACTGCCCGGGACATGCAGGTGTTAAGGGAAATGAGCGAGCTGACAGACTTGCTGGTAACGCAACACCAACGAGCGGCCTACATCTAGGAAAATCGGAAATTCTCAGAAAAGTCAAAGAATACCAAAAAGAACAGGTACAAGGCCATCACACCATCGATCGCCTCAAAGAAATAAAAGCAGAGAGAGGGAGCGGCCGAAAGTCTAACATGAAAGGTAGAGCACGATGCTTTGCAAATCAAACAAATATCGGCATCATTTCCAAACCAACATTGCGCAAATTTCTTCAAAACGGAACAGAGTCTCTGTGGGCCTTTCCAAATACAATAGACTGAGCAACACACTAGACGCCACGTTCTTGGCATCAGAGATCTTTTCCCATCCCTCTTGGCAGCCTCTGTGCGTGTGCGTGTGTGGATGTGTGTGTTTGTGTGGATGTGTGGGTCTGTGTTTTTGAGTGCGTTTGTGAATGCGCGAGAGTGTAAGTGTACACAAGTGTCAGGAGAGATCTGTGTACGGGTGTGTGTGTGTGTATATATATATATATATATATATATATATATATATATATCTTTGTATATATGTGTGGGGGTTGGGGGTGGGAGATATGGGCGTATATGTGTGTGCTTGTACAAGTAAGTGTTCATCTCTGTGAGTGTGTGTTTGCGTGCGTGTGTGTGTGTGTGTGTGTGCCGTGGAAGCTGCGATACGTAGGCTAGAAATGAGTGTGTGGAGGAGGGGGTTGGAGGAGGTGCAAGGTAATGTGTGTGTGTGTGTGTGTGTGTGTTGGAGCTCATGTACGTTTATATGTATTTGACTGTACTTTCATATCTGTGAAACTGCATGTTTGGTGCATTTCTGTTATGCATGTGTGGGTGTATGTGTGAATGTGTGTCGTCATATTTTACATTCATTCGCTTAATTATCACCATTGTTGTCTTATTTATTTATTTATTTATTTTTTATTATTATCATTTTATTAGTATTACTATTATTATTACTACTACCTTTTTCTATATTATAATTATTATTTATTTATTTATTTATGTAAGCTTATCTATTATTTATTCCCCCCCCCCTTTTTTTTTTTTTTTCTCAAGGCCTGACTAAGCGCGTTGGGTTACGCTGCTGGTCAGGCATCTGCTTGGCAGATGTGGTGTAGCGTATATGGTTTGTCCGAGCGCAGTGACGCCTCCTTGAGCAACTGAAACTGAAACTGAAACTATGCAGATGTGGTATTGCATACATGGATCAGTCCACACACCGTGGAGACATAAATGAAATACCTGCACACAGCCCACAGTGAAGGTGACGGCCATGGCTGGCCCCGCCCCCCCTCCCCACATACACCCTGGAGACATAAATGAAGTACCTGCACACAGCCCACAGCGAAGGTGACGGCCATGGCACCCCCCCCCCCCCACACACACACACACACACCCTGGAGACATAAATGAAATACCTGCACACAGCCCACAGCGAAGGTGACGGCCATGGCCAGCCCCAGTTTGGCCTGCAGGACCTCGGCGCTGTTGTCCATCAGCTGGTGGGTCATGTTGCCGTTGTCCTCCAGCGTCTCGTTCCACTGGCGCAGAACGATGCCTTTGGCCGTCATCCCCTTGTCCACCACTGACCCCACCATCAGACTGACCACCGCAAACGTTCCTGGCAGCAGTCACAGTCACAGTCACGTCAATGCTGAATAAGAGTACAGGTCTTCCAACATCACCACTCTCAGTGAATCCACTTTAACATAAATGTTTAACTCTCTCCATACGAACGGCGAAAGAGACGACGTTAACAGCGTTTCACCCCGATTACCATCATCAAAATATTGCAAGTGGAAGGCTCTTGTACTGAAGAGGTGAATGTTGACAAAGAATACCACAATTCTTACGACGGAAGCTAAAGGTTGGGCCATTCAGACACCCACTGGACATCCAAGGGGTCTGTGTAAAGGAGAAGAGAGGACTGGCCATACTGAGTGAGTTAAAAGCTTACATCGTGTGTCAAGCTAATTCCACAGCATACCAGTAAAAAGTTTAATGACTTTTCATACCCTGGTTTAAATCATAGCTAATCAAAACTTTAACCCCCCCCCTTACCCCCCTTGCTCCCCTCCCCCCCTCCTCCCCCACCCCAACCCCTGTGGCCCCATATGCTCCCTCAAATATGTGTTTTCATTTACCGGAAGAAAATTATAAAGATTTTCATACCTCAGAATCTAATAAAAACTTTGAATAATTTTACACCCACAGGAAACTAAGACGAAGGTTTTCATGACATTTACAAATAAGAAAATATCTATAAAAAAAAAAAAAAAGAAGAAAAAAAAGAATAAGATTACAGCAGGTTTGAGTGAAATAACTTTTTTTTTTTCAAGAAAAAAATAACAGTACCTTACTAACCTAATGGTCAAAGAACAAACGCTGACTGTAACAAAAAGTGAGATAAGATGGCAATGCATTCTGACCATGGGGTTTTCTTCAGGCAAATTGATAAAACATATAAATAAAACACAAAAATCTTTATCAACTTAATTTGGCTGGTATGTTTCTTCAATGACATAACTGCAGAATATCAAACTACTTTATCCAAATCATAACACTCATAATATAAATAATTTACGTATCAATCACTTTACCTAGACAGATTTATCACCCTTAAGGCCTTACATAAATGTAGCAAAACAGTTGTTCTAGGTTTTTTGGGGGGTTGTTTTTTTTTTTTTCAGTTCAGCCAAAAGTTGAAAGTAAAAGAGATAAATTTCTGACTCACCAACTGAGACGTGGTTTGATGTCCCCAAGAAGAAATACAATATCACAGGGAAGAAGGACACGTAGAGACCGTACACAGGTGGAAGTGTTGACAGCTGACCGTAGGCCATACCTGTGACGTAGTAAAAATCAACACCTCAAAGCAACCAACCATCTATACAGAAATCACAGTACCTTAAACAATACAGAATACAAGAGAACTTCACGAGTGGTGTATATATATATACATATATAGATAGATAGATAGACACACACACACACACACACATATATATATATATATATATATATATGTGTGTGTGTGTGTGTGTGTGTGTGTGTGTGTGTGTGTGTGTGTGTGTGTGTGTGAATAAACAATGTACAAGAGTCACAATCACTGAGTCTGTCAATATGAAAGCATAAAAGACATCAAACGCTTCAACGCTAAGTTGGTAACCTCAATGAAGTCAGTATGCATGTCTTTCCATGACATGAAAAACCATTAGCGATTTATCAAAAAACAGAAGGAATAATCATGGCAAGGAATAATCAAGGCTGAAGCCAACTCAGGGCTGCTAGGATTAGCAGTACTTAATAATAGCATTTTGTAAAAATTCCTTTCAACAAAATAGCCTGACTGAACTTCATTTGATTCAAAAGAGTTAAAGACTGGCAAAATGTTATGAAGACATCCAAGTGCATGTATACATATTACATGCACACACATCAGTACACACGCAAACACACACACACACACACACTTGCACATGCAAAATATAAACACATATATACACACACACCATCACACACACACAAACATTCAAATATATATTACACACACACACACACACACACACACACAAACAAATATCACATACAGTGATATACACATTCAAACATATTACAAACACCCACACACAGACATACACACAAGCACACAAACACACACACACACGCATGACTTCACAAAATTTCAGTGATGCTCTAACCCAAGGGGCTCTATAGCAAAATGAACAAAGTAATGAACACAACAACATGGACAACACCAACATAAACTTACTGTATCAAGCACATAGTGACATACACACTAGCAATGCACAGCAACCACAGCTTAGGCATACATTTGACGTCCGTATTCTAAATATATTTCTGTTTAATAATTACGATGTAATAATTAATTGCAATGTTTTTAAAAGCGAATATGTGAAATGTTTTTATTTGAGAACATATGTTTATTACTCTTGTTTAATCAAGTTATCCACGCGCATGTGTGTGTGTGTGGGGGGGTGGGGTGGGGGGGGGTGCGGGTGTGTGCTGATTATCTGGTTGTGGTTTTCCGCAGTTCATCTTTATTCTTATCTTATCTGTCTGTTATAATCAATGTGCAGTATAGTAGGCTATGTTTATAATTATATTCAAATAATGTTTCTTAATTCTTTCTGTTTTTACATTAAGAATACTAGTTATTACCTGCAGTGTGTGGATGTATGTATGAAACGATGTATCTTCGTAATATTTGTAGGGGCTGTTGTTGGCTTTTACAGTTATGGTCCCCATGTTGTTTACTTGTCTATGTTGTGATAATGCACCTGACCAAATTTCTCCAGTTGGAGATAATAAAGTTATTCTTATCTTATCTTATCTTACATACCCATCATATCTGACACCACACCATCATAACAAAATGTACAAACATTTATTCCTTCCTGGTAAGTGTTCTGTTTCTTAGAACCTAAACACCAATGCAAAACACACTACAAACAAAAAACAAAACCCACCTTGTGGAATGTGCATGATGCCCACCGTCAATCCGGCCACAATGTCCGATGGAAGGTCCGTCTTGGGGCTGTACCCTCGCAGCAAACGTATGAAGGGGAACACTTGGAGGAGAAAACGCTTGAGACATACGCACGAGCACACGCACTTGCCGGCCTGCTTTTTCATCCAAGTCAAGGGGGTTCTCGCAGGCTTCTCCATCCTCTCAAAGCCCTGCTCAAAGTCCAGCTCTGTGAGAATGGGCCGCTCCACCACCACCATCTCATCCACCATGATGCTCTCTTCATTTTCGTTATCGTCCGAGCTCCGATTCCCTGAAAACAGATAAGAACCAATCCTGCCAAATACAGAGAATTCTTTTTCTTTTTTTTTTTTCAAAGCTAAGTTTTGATTTCCTGAAAACAGATAAAAACCACTGCTGATAAATATAAGAGATAGAGTTACGTCATGAAAAATTTCTTTCAACGTCAGTTTAATTTCAGTTTCTCACTCCATCTGGACAAATCCATATACGCTACACCACATCAACTGTGCAGATGCCTGACAGCAGCATAACCCAACGCGCTAGTCAGGCTTTACATGCATGTATGTATATTTGTGTACCTGTTTCAGTGGATTTTTTTCTACAGAATTTTGATGGAGGACAACACTTTTGGTCTTTTTCAGCGTGCTGGGACATGCTGCACACAGGACCTTGGTTTATCGTCTCATCCGAATGACTAGACGCTTAGTCTGATTTTCCAGTCAAACTTGGGAGAAAGTACAAGAGCAATATTCAAACCCAGACCCTCACGGGCACTGAGTTGGCAGATGAGTATCTTATCCATTCTGCCAAAAAGTCATTGGCAGATGAGTATCTTATCTATTCTGCCAAAAAGTCATTGGCAGATGAGTATCTTATCCATTCTGCCAAAAAGTCATCTCTAAGCAAGAACGAGAGAAAGAGACAGAGATTAACTCACTCAGGACAGCCAGTTTTTTCTCATCCCCCCCCCAACAGAGACCCCATGGATCTATGTTCAGAGACAGCCTGTAGCTCTTATCATCAGAAATGTGGTGTTAATTGTCTACAATCTCTTCTTCAATATTTGAATCTTCCATGAGTTATGCTTCAATGATGTCAGCAGCGGCAAAACGCTGCCTTGTTATCTGTTTTTTCCATTCATATCAAGACTGAATTATTCATAGCATCATAGGGAGAGAGATAGATGTGTTGTGCATGTGTGTGTGTGTGTGTGTGTGTGTGTGTGTGTGTGTGTGTGTGTGTGTATGCATGTGCATGCACCTGCATTTGTGTACATGTCACAATGAGGCACCAAACATATGTGTATGAAAGATTTTAACATATCCTCTTGCATAAGTTTACTGTAATGTAGCTCATCATGTGAAGAGCTTTTTTTTTAATGGACGGTTAAGTGTTCTCGTGAACACACGCATTTTGTGAATATGCTCACTATCGATCCTTGAACCGAGAAAATACTCAAAAACAAAGCTGTGAAACAACAACAACATTCTGGGACAACGACCCCAACCCGTCTCCTGCATCAACAGCGGCTTTTCTCCCACCTGTGTCCCTCGCTTTCCAGCACTGGGCCGATAATCCGTCAGAACCAGCCATTGTTCGCAATCGTAATCTGAAACTGGGCCCGTGAAAAAAGGATTCAAGGCTGCCGACCCGGTTGTTGTCTTCTTCCCCTTCAACTTCTGAGGTCAAGTTCACTGACACTCGCGTATTATATTATAGTTATCACCCAGCGCATGATCACAAGCTTGATTTTTTTTTTGGTACCAGTTGATAAAAATGAAAAAAAGAAAACTACAAACACCACCTTTTTCTGTGTAGTAAGAGTGAAACACGTATCTAACGCACAAAAGACAACTACTGACTTATCGACTGTGTTCACACACACATACACACGCTGACCGACTGACGCAACAACGTGGGTTTATTGTGATAATTACGCCGTAGTAGGCCTACGGAGTCGAATCATCGACTGTGCTTGTTTCAGTGCAGCACCACCACTCAATGCAATCACCTCATTCTTGCCTTTTCGTAAATTCAGTTCGAACAGGGACGGGCGATTGGAAGAGGATGGGCGGGTGGAAGGGGGGTGTGGGAGTGTCAGTCACGTTTGCAAGCTTCAATGTCACTATCACTTTATCAGAAATCGTGTGCACTGCGGTTCGCAGCAAAGATCGACCTTCAAAGTCGGTCACCTCGCCGCGCATGCCGACAGATCCGCAAGCGGCACGTATCTTATGCAACAGCTTGACTCGATCAACACTGACACTGCGCGCTTCTTCGTGTGTGTGTGTGTGTGTGTGTGTGTGTGTGTGTGTGCGTGCGTGCGTGTGGCTTTTATATACTGGCCAGTAGCCTGTATTCATCAGTCTGTTGAGACATGCTTGCCGCATTGGCGTCTGGTTCATGGGTCTGTGCCGCAATTTCCGGTGAGCTGACACTGTGATTGATATTATTATGAGATCTTGACTTGAACAAAATGTGTTTCAACTGGAAAGGCAAGTATGGGTAACAGCTATCGTTATAGGTTGCGAACTACTTCTTCTTCTTCTGCGTTCGTGGGCTGCAACTCCCACGTTCACTCGTATATACGCGAGTGGGCTTTTACGTGTATGACCGTTTTTTAACCCGCCATGTAGGCAGCCATCCTCCGCTTTCGGGGGTGTGCATGCTGGGTATGTTCTTGTTTCCATAACCCACCGAACGCTGACATGGATTACAGGATCTTTAACGTGCATACATGATCTTCTGCTTGCGTATACACACGAAGGGGGTTCAGGCACTGGCAGGTCTGCACATATGTTGACCTGGGAGATCGTAAAAATCTCCACCCTTTACCCACCAGGCGCCGTCACCGTGATTCGAACCCGGGACCCTCAGATTGAAAGTCCAACGCTTTAACCATTCGGCTATTGCGCCCGTCTAGATTGCGAACAACATGATTGCTTGTGTCAAGTGAGATAATTTACTTAGTTCTGAGATAATTTACTAACCTAATACTGTACAAACAAAATGCTGAAATTTCAGTGAGGATTTAAGATAATTTCACCTGCTTTGAGTTATGTAATTCATAGTCTGATGTTGTTTGAACTAAGTGCTATAAAACACTGATATTTGAAGCTGACTAACACAATGGTATACCAGAGGAAGAGGAAGGTGGCAGAATGGTAAAGACGCTCATCTGCCAATACAGAGTCTGTGAGGGTCTGGGTTCAAATCCCACACTTGACTTTTCTCCAAAGTTTGACTGGGTAATCAAACTGAGTGTCTAGTCGTTCGGATGACGTCGTCGATAAACCAAGGTCTTGAGTGCAGCATGCACTTGACGCACTGAAAAAGAACCCACGGCAACGACAGTGTTGTCCTCTGGCAAAATTCTGCAGAAGAAAACATGCACTCAAGGTCAGACTGAATGCGCTGGGTTATCCTGCTGGTTCGGCATCTGTCTAGCAGATGTGGTGTAAGTAATATTGATTTGTCTGAATGCAGTGATGCCTATTTGAGAAGCTGATACTGAAACTGAAACTGGTACATACCAGATGTTTATAAGATTTGGCTGACGGCGCGCGCGCACACACACACACACACACACACACACACACACACACACACGCATGCATGCACACACTCACATGCACTCACACACACTCACACACACATGCACACACACACTCACACACAGTACATGCGCACACACACACACACTCTCTCTCTCTCACACACACACACACACTCTCTCTCACACACACACACGCACACACACACATGAATCACCCACTGTTTCAGTGTACACCATTGGCTCAGGCCAATCCAGCTACAGTAGCTGTCACCTGGGTTAAAGCCTGGACCAGCACAGCCCTGAGTCTACTTGATCTTGCCATACTTAAGTGGTTGATAAGAGGACGGTTAGAATTTTGTTTGAAGAGATCCCTCTCAGATATACTCAAAAGTCTCATGCTGCCATACTTAAGTAGTTGATAAGAGGACGGTTACAATTTTGTTTGAAGAGATGCCTCTTAGATATACTCAAAAGTCTTATGTTGACAGGTTCAGGTACTTGCAACTCCACTCACAAATGGGAAAGGGGATTTGAAATAATGTTAATCAGACACCAGATTTTTCAGTGGTACTGATGACACTGACTTTGCCGACTGATAATATTAATAATGAGTACTAGAATTTCTGAAAAACATAAATACTTGTTGAAATTGTTAACACTAACAAGCTTTCCTTTTGTTGTTCTTTTGTTTAGCTAAATTATATTCTTTTGAACAATGCATATGTACCAACAACAACAACAACAAAAACCCACTCCAAATCCAATACAGATGTTTTTGTTTTGATTCATCACTGGCAACATAAGCAAAATAAGAGCAAGACATGCTGAATAATCATCAAAAGGAAGGATCTTCCTTTGGTGAGATCTTCATTCACACAACTTTATCTGTTTGGTGATACATCCATTATCTTAATGCAACAAAAGGTCTAAGACTGAGAACAACTATAACAAAAACAGACGCAATTTCCAAATGTATCATTGTATGGAAAAGTACAGGAAATGATAGCAGTATTCCCAGCTAAAAATGTGAGGAAATGAAAATGTTCATGAAATCATTAAAAGAAAAGTAACTGTTATTTAGATTTTAATCTTGAAGTAATAATAAGCAAACTAAGCAGTGAAGAAAATATACATGGGTCTGACTGTGATACTGATAGGAATTAATTACATACATAATTCCAAAACAAACTGACCAAGAGGAAGACCATCTGATAAAGACAATTTGGTTTGGTAACCTACGATAAAAGCAGCCATGGCTGTGAAAGATGTTATCTTTGTATGTGCATACATGTGTGTGATATCTCCTGTTCTCAAATACCATTTGTGACAGGATTTTCAGCGCTCTGTTGATTAAATTACTTGTTAAAGGCATGAGCACAGCAGCAATCTGTTGATCTGCACCCTCCCTCCCTCCACTTTACACCACCAAGCTTTATGATTTCACACTAAGCCATGAAAGTCATATTCATACTTTGATCATATAATGAGGCAAAGAAGTAAAGAAAGGAAGTAAAGAACTGTATTGCTTTGTTTGTTTCAATATATCCTTTATACTACATTATAGAGCCAGAAGAAAGATGTATCTTCTTCCCATTTAAGGTGTCATCATCCCATGATATATTCTTATTTATTACTTGTACCATATTTTTATCTCAACGTTACATTTTAACTGGGACTGTAACTTTCACCTGCTTTACAAAGTGTCATCTATAAAAGTTCATGCCAGATGCTATGAAAACAAATGTGAAAAGGTGAAACTGGTTAAAAGGGCAGCCTGAAAATGGCTGAAGAGATTAAGACATTTACCATAATCCATTAGCAAAGCTGCACTTCTCAACACACAGACACACAATTTGTTTAACACTTTCTTTTCAATAATTTTGTTTTGTTCCGCAGTTTATCCTAACTTCTTTACTAGTGACGGCAGACAATATTACTGATTACTTTAAAATGACACAATAATGAGGAAATGTTTTTTGTCTTTTGGTTTAGGAAATTACGTTGGCTTGACAAACACTAGCTCCTTTTGTGGAAATTCACTGAACAATTACACCTGTGTTGAGTTTCAGCTGGCCGTGCCAGCTGATTGACTCTTGTTTGAAAACGACATAAACATGAAACCGAAAGTGAAATTCTAGAACACACGATATATGCCGTGAGGGACCAAGAGCGAGCAGCCTTCGACTCGGGCTTTTATTATTCACGAACATAAATTATGACTTGTGTGACTAAACACCTGTGAAAACAACACACCCACCTTTATCACGTTTCGTCCATAACACTC